>NC_137512.1:2965000-3565000 GCF_041902795.1 Electrophorus electricus
TGATACAAATACTGTACACTCTTAGTTTATCTTGGTGTCTTTCACATGGTCAAGATAGATGAAAAAGGCATTTCCTTTATAAAACACTTGTGGCTGTTATATAGAACCTTGAAGAGCAAGTTTCTATGATGATCACTTTATGTAAACCAAAGAGGCACAAAGATACTTGCTTGACTGGGCTGTTTTTTGGCTTCCTGACCCATACCACTACTGATAGGCGCTTGGGTTTAACTCTTCATGTGCTGTTCAATAAAATACACACAGTTTCTGCTTTTATTTCATCTTTATTTCATCCCTCTCATGTTTAAACAAGTGTACTTCTAAACAATTAGCAGGTTCTATTAAAAACATGGCTATTTTAGAGCACTTTGCAATCCACAGACTGTAAAAATCATTGTATTTATACAGAACAAAGACATTTAATTCTCTACTTCATAAAATAACAGTAGCTTTGACATTAAGATTAGAAGTGCTCTGTGTTTTCGTTATAGTCTTGCTTTAAATGTTAAGAAGTTGAAAAGAAAACATTTAGTTACTTGTCACCCTGATGAATTTAGCAGAGTAAAAGTTAATCACCTTTCCATATGTCCCTCCACAGAAATACGTTCCTTTATAATCTTCAGTAAGATTTAGAATAGTCAGAGTGTTTGTGTTATTCCAAATAATTTTGAATCTTGAGTCACTGAATGGAGATAGAATTGTGGCCACTTTTTTTTGCACATATCCTACTTTCTGAGGGTCCCGGTTCAGCCTTTGCTTGTACCACATGCAAGGTGTGTTATCAGATATTGCTGTAAATGTGCAGTTAAGAGTGATATTTTCTCCAGGTTGACTCAGGACTTCTTGATTAGCAAGGTTTGTAGTTTGAACAGAACCTATAAAATGAAACAGAGTCAGACCAATAAGGAAAAAAAAATGTAAAAAAAAAATTAATCCAATAAATATTGACTATTAATCCAAAAACAAAGTACAGTAATACGTAATTATTAACACTAGCAAAGATTTGAAACTGTACATGTCTTGTAGCTCAAAATTATAAGTATCCAGACTGGTATCATCATTGCACCGTAACGCTCAGCCCTCAGTGGAGACGCTTTGAAACAAAGCAACTGACAAACTAACTAAACTTCATGAACTTTCAGGTCTCATGACTGAAAATCTCATTGGCTGGCAAAACTCACATGGTCCTGTTGTCTCATAATGTTATTTGGCTACTATCAGGACCTGATCTCTTGTAAAACATGTTTACGCTCAACATCCATTATTTTATGTACATTTATTACATTTTATTTTATGGGACTTGGAATTTCAAACATGTTTCAGACAGGCATCTGTAGTGTTAGGAGTCTTGCCCAAGGACTCTTATTTATACAGCATAGAGCACGTGACGCCATGAGGTTTGAACCCCAGTCACCAACAAAAAAGTCAATGCCGTTAACTACTACACTACACCACAAAAGACAGAGTAACAAAGGATATGAAAATCTTGCTTTCAGTCTTGTTTGCAAAATTGCTCAAAAGATTTATTTTTATTATTATTATTCAGATTTCTTTCTTTCTACAGCTCAGATTGTTAATGGTAGTATTAGAGTGGAGTGGACTTTTTTATAGCCAGTAGCAGAGTCACTCAAAAATCAAACCATGCCAGATGGTATGTGATTGGCTAATGCTGTAACACAGTGGGGTTCACTATTTTATGGAACACTATTGAAAATATGATAACAGCCAGAGTATCTTAAAAAGGTTTTATTGTGTATGTTGTCTCATATTTAATTTTAGAGTATAAGACAAAACAACAAGTATAATATTCTGGGATTATGAACTGTTGAAATCTATGTTAGGATTATGAGCTATAGAAATCCGTATTAGGGTTACGAACTGTTGAAGTCTTTCTTAGGTCTATTTTGTTGGTCCCATCTATAACTCCACAACATCTTTGCTTGTGGAATTTTGCTTTAGAATCTGTAAACTAGCGGCAGCTGTGAATTAATTATCAGAATTATCTGAAAGGACTAATCAGTGGTTGTGGATGAGGAGAGCAGGTTAGTTGGGGAAATAAATAAAGATGGAATGGCTGAGGCTTTACAGTGTTTAGAGCAACATTTTCCCAAAACTTTTACAAATTACTGTTTCAGAAACATATGTTGTGTAAAGTATTAAAAATCATCTAAAAAATCAATCAGATCTACATTAAATACCTATCTCGCTAACGTGTTGGTGCCCCATGGTGTCTTGGTCATTCGTCACCACGCATGCCACGGTAGACACAGCTCTGAGTTTGTACTGTCACTGTCAGTTATAGACTCTTTGAGTTTGGGGTGTTGAGTTTAAAGGTTTCCTTTTTCTGTCTCTATTTCTTTGAATAGAGCCTTAGTAGTTAGTACTTTGCTGTTTGGTGATGATCTTAGATAGAGCCTTATGAGTGTACTTGATCTTTAGAGGTTTTATGCACAGGGCCTCAAGTGCTTAGATGTAATGCTGTCGAGTTGATACAGACAGTTTCAAAAGGAGTACAGAGAGTTATATTTACATATATTCGATTGCCAAAAACATTGAGTATTGCTCTTTTCTTTTTGTTTGGAGTTGTAGGGGTGGGTGTTGTTCTTTTTGCTATGCTGTTATATTTCTTTCTTTTTTGAACTGAGATAAAAGGGAGGTATTTTATTTTCTTTTGTTTTAGGGAAGTTAGTGGTTGAGTTGCTATAGTAAATTTTTGTTTGTATTGTTGGCATAAAGCAAACATTAACAAAATCACTGAAAACCCTCTATAGCATGTTTTTTTTTTTTTGGGGGGGGGGTGCGCATTTTTGGTCATAGAATTCGAATTCACGAAAGATGCAGGTAACAGGGTCATAACAGCACAAAAAGCTGTTGTTTAATAAATATGTGGTTTGTTACAGAGAATATATGTGTGACATGACAGAAAAAGACACTTGCAGACATTTAAAGCTTCTTTATTCTCAGTGGTGTAATAAGTAGTTGTAGTATGTAACAGAGGGAAGGTCAGAACCAGAGAATAAAAGGACGACAAATCCGAAGTCCGTATTCACAATTAAAAATAATACAGAAACAATGAGGCTCAAGAGACACACAGACAAAATCACAAGGAGCAGGAAAAGGAAACAGTGCACAGATTTGGGGAAGTTCTGTTTTCATCCTTACTTACGTTTCAATACAAGATGCACAATATCACAGAGTCTGAGATCTCTCTTTAAATGTGACTTGGGGCCTGATTTCCTGTTGGTTGTTCTAACTCTAAAGAAGATAGAACTGTAGATATAATATCTCACTGAAAATATGGGGGGGGGGGCGGGGGTTGTAGAGGGTGGTGGTTTATGGTGGTGCTCAACTCAATAGGGTTATTTGTACACTATGTGTTTTTGGCACTGGATTATGTCTGCCATGTTTGAAAACTTCTTGGTGTATCACACAGGAATGCAAAGTTCATTAATAGTAATGATATACATTACACAGGGGAAAGCTGTACAAAACAATACAAACAGAAACATCCAAGTTATTGAGGTAATTAAATGATATTGTAAGCAGAAAAGTATGGCTGGTCAAAAAAAAACTGGTTTCATGCAGGAAACCTGTATCTTTATTTCTATTTATTGTGTATTTAGTAAACAGTCTTGAACTTGGGAAGATCTAGGAACGACATCTAAAAGTAGAAAATACCAAAGTCTACGCTTGTCTGTATAAAATAGATATTACATAAAAAGGGCACTCATACTCTCCTCCTGCCAAATGTGTTTTTAACTTTTGGATGTAAAAGGCTAACAGAACTTAGATCTTTTGTTATTTATTATTTTTGAAACTTTTGCTTCAGGGTGCAACTGGTACTTGTTTGATGATGGATCCAGTTACGATGATATTTTTATTCCTCTATAAAATAATCAGATGTTTAAGTTTAAAAACATTTCAGATTATTATTTTTTATTAAATGTCTTGGGAGTCATTTTTGATCAGGAAGGCATCTTGGAACAAAGGGTAATATAGCAGAATTTTTGGTTTTATAATCAAGGCCAAATAAGATAGACAAGATCTCAAAATTTCCCCCAGCCAATGAGAACTTATTTCTGGATTAATACAAATGGTGCATTCAGTTTCTCAGAAATGACACTGAATTATATTGGCCAGAACATCCAGAGTTAAACCAAACAAAGCCTGACAGTGCAGGAATAGAGTTATTCTATAAGGTCATCATGCATACTCAGTCTCAAGTACAGTGCCAACCTCAGTTTACGTTCCTGTTTAGCTGCCTTCTGAGAGAATGGTGTGAGAACACAATTTTAGACCTTGTGGTCACTGTGAATATAGACAGACAAATTTAACACATACATTTAAACTGATAATGTCTGATAATACACTTCTTGTGTGCAAATGCAGTGTGGTGAAACCTTTTTAACTAAAATATTCTGATGCTTAGTGACATGAAATACATACATAAAGAAAACAGTGCTACAATAATAATTATACATTTACAGTAACATGGGAGCTCATATAAACTTGTACTAGCAGATACCAAAATGACTGTAAATGACAGATACCAAAACATTCTGCAAAAACACCTAAAACCTATAACAGTAACACATACTAAGCATACTTATAAGGAGATTGTAAGACAGCAACAAGTTACATTGCATAAGAATATATGGTAAATATGTAAAAAAAAAAAAGATATTTTTATGAGTTACATAATCATTATACATATATTTTTTTTTCTTTTAGAAAATCCCATCATAATAGATAACAAGATCGCAATTAAATGTATAAATGATCATAACTGAAGTTTACATAAAGTTTGTGTACATGTGGAAGTAGATAGACTGATTTGCCAGAGTAGTATATGTACTCTCATATGAAATGAAACTGTTCAATGTAACAGCAAATCATATTTCAAAGTCATATTTATTTATATAGTAAATTTTGCAATTTACAGATGTCTGAGTCCAAGTCCCCAGTGAGCAATGATAATGCAACAGCGTTAAGGAAAAACTCTCAAAGAGCATGAAGAATAAACCTTGAGAGGAACCAAGACTCAAAAGAGTCCATCATCCTCTGTTCAACACCAGACACCGCAACAGGAACAAAATAAGCAATAAAGAACAAAATCAGTAATAAGAATAAGTAAGTAACAGAAGTCTATTCCAGGTTTATTGGAATCCTCGTCTGAGTGTAAGTTAGTTTAAAACCCATCTGGCACAGAAGTGACCCAGGAAAAGTCAACCTGTCAGAATAGATCTTCTCTTCTGGTGGGGGGGGGGGTATAAAAGGGGAAGTGGGAGGAGCCACAGCAACCAAAAGTAACTGTGAAATACACTCCAATGCTTTAGGCTGTACTCATGTTTATACCAATTTGTCCAAACTCTTTATGGAAAAGGTAAGGCTTCTCAAGGGTCAAAGGTTAACAAAGCCCAAATGACCTCTGGTGGCCAAACAGACTATATGAAAGAAAAGACGGTAGAAGATCTTGGGAATTCTGGTGGCCAATGAGATTTTAATTGAGCCCAGCAAGATATCATAGTATGGTGCTTTTGACAGTTATTTCCTAGAAAGCCTTTTGTGACGATGTGTCACTTTTGACACCTGTAATCACGCACATGGTTCCTGTTATTCAGCTCTTGTGTTCTGTCCTCTCAGAGCAAGAGACACACTAAAGTTTAGCAATTATAAAACTCAGACAGATGGATAAAGGGATCAGGAAAATGAGAACAGGTTTGTGCTGTGTCAACACTGGGAACAGTGGACTTAAATAAAGCATGGAAATATTTTCTTCTGCCCGAGCTGTGATTGATTTCCAGAGTTGCACCACAACCATGAATACAGATGCATGCGTTCTTTCACAGGTGAAGAATGTACAAAAAAGGGAGGAAGCATCAGTTTCTGTCTGAAGAGTCAGACAAAGCAAACAAAGAGAAACTAAGAATGGGCACAGAAGACAATGAAAGAAACTCAACATAACAATAACTGTTGCAGCACTTAAAGAGAGGATAACTTGCCAATCAGGTCGTCCATGTTGTAATGATGAGTCATCTCTGCAGCTCACTGGTTTTCTTATGGTGCACCCTTGTGTGGGTCACCTGTAAAACAAATCTTAAAACACCACAGCAGAAAGAACAAAGTCTTAGCCTCAAGGACATAACAGTGCTGTTATGACTGTCATCTTTTTTAGAAAGCAGTTTTTTTTACTGGGTTTACACCACTTCAGAGCTTGCTGTTTTCCTAGATTAAGCTTTTGACTAAATTGGAATGCCAGTGGTCATTCAGGGCAGTGAGTGAACCTAAGATGAACTAAGAGCTGTATTTTATTGACTAGGACAAAAACCCAACCTAACAGAGTCAGACAGTGCAGGACAGTGCAGGTCGGATTCCTCAAAAACAGACCAGTCAAGCAAATAGATTTGATTATCTCTGCTTTAAAATGTGATCACAGAAGCCTACATTACAATACTTTTTAGTACCGATGCATATATATATATATATATATATATATATATATATATATATATATATATATATATATATATATATATATATATAGTTTTCCCTAAAATCTCAGAGTCACTCTTGCATCCTCCCGTTTCTTGTCCTGCCTAGTAACCTAAGACATGAATGATTATTTTGCCTTTAGTTTTTCCCTTTAAAACTTCATCTATTTTTGTACAACACCATCTTTCATTATACACGTCTGTTACATGCTGTAGATATTCACTACCACTATTCACTACCACCATGGTGTGCTGGTCATTAGCATGGGTCTGGAACCGGCTGTGTCTGTAGTCTGGAACCCACCATTCTTATGTTTGTAATATGAAAATAACATGTCGAAGTTTTAAATTAGATTAAAGGTTAAGGGCCTATTTATGTGCAAATATTATTTCAGTATATGTTGTGTAATTATCTAAATTACTGAATAATATGAATGCTTGTGCGGACACACACACAAACACAAACACACAGAGACACACTCTCAAGCAAACACTCAAACATTTTACATGTGACATTGCAAAGCTGCAGCAAAATTTGAGTGATAAACTTTTAATGGCAGAATGCAGATTACAAAGAGAAAAAAGAGAAACAGAAACAAAAGCAGAGAAACAGGCATTTCAAAGTCTCTGCCCACACTAGGAACCTTCAGTGCAAAGCACTTAACTCTGACCTTTGTGGGAGATAAACCTCTGAATTATGTTTAACATTATGTTTAACCCTCTAACGTCTCAGGGCATTTCCTCAGTTTTTACTTATAACATGATATCCATATGTTTCATATCAAAGTGAGGCACCTGACGTGTATCTTCCCCTATAAGCTAACCTCTGTATCTAACCTCTCATAGGCTCTTTATTCTTACTATCGACAAATCTGAAAAGGCAGTTTCTACAGATTCAGAAAATGTTTGAACCATTTTTCTAAACTACCATTAAACCATTTTTCTAAACAATGATTTGAATAATATATTTGTTTATACTGTTAAGTCAGATCCTAGATACCAGTTATCAACTCCTCCCACTGTGCTCTGCTGTGATTGCCATGTGTGCTCTTTGAGGGTTGGATTCCAGCCAGGGCCTGCCAATACCCCCTCACCCAAAAGTGCCCACTGGGGCCAGACTGCCAGGATGGATGGGCACAGTGGGAGGAGCTGAAAAGTTTGGTATCTGGGATGTGACTCACCAGTATTGTTACGTCCTGTGTTCGTTTGGTGTGGCTGTGTGTGTTCCATTCCAGATCCACTTCCAGATTCCATTAGAGAGTTCACGTTTGTAGCAAATTAGGAGACAAGACTCCGCCTAACCTATGGAGTAATAAAAGGAGGAAGAAGCTATGGAGGGGAAGGCAGTGATATGTGTGTGAGATGTGTATTAATAGTATTTGATATTTGAGTTGGTGTATGACCTTGCTTCCCATATTGACTTTGCTGTTGACTTTGCTCTAATAGTTAGTTTTGCTATTGTATATTCCACTTTGAGTCTTTTGTTGATTTTATTGGTAAGTAGAGAGTGACTGCCATTTTGTTTGGGGTGTGGGTTTGCTCTGTATTTTGCAACTAGGGAGTAAGTGTAGTTGTGTGTGTATTTTATTTTGTCTCTATAGGTTTAGTGAGTGTGTGTTTGTTTCTAGTGTGTATTTGTTTGTTATTTTGGCCTGGGTCACTCATGACATTATAGTGTGGGTGTCACACTAGCTCTTGAATAAATCACACTGTCTGTTGTATAATACATGGTATATTATTGAACTACATTGGTCTCTTTCTGTCTTACTTCATTTCCATTACACAATTGATTCACCATGTTCCTCACACTTCCTGTTAGGGCCTGAAGCCTAGACGAGGTCCTAACAGTATCCAGCTCCTTTCTTCAGGCCCATACCTCTCCCAGTCTACCAGGTACCGAATCCTTACTCTGCACATCTGGAGTTGAGGATGTGTGCATGAACCATGTAGGAGGGTCCTCCGTCGATGTCACTTGGACTTGGATGGATGACAGCAAGATCAACATTGTCTAGAGGACCTATTATGACAGGCTTTACAGAGGGCACATAAAATGCAGAGGAACCTCAACTACTTTGAACTACTAGGTGACCTTGTTGAGCCTCACCGGGATATCTTACGGGCAAACGTTCCCTCTCAAGCCTGTCTTCCCCGCTTTGGTGGCTACCCACAGTACCCACACCCACACACCCCCAGCTGACAGATGGTGGTCTCTCGCTGATCAGCCTTCCTTTGGAAAGCTGTGATGGACCTCTGCAGGTTGCAGTGCATCTTCTCCAACACTCTCTGACACTCTCACAACCAGGAATGAACTGCTGTGAACCAAAACAAGGTAGAGAGTTCCAGGGTCATAGCAGAAGGAACCCTAGGACACACTAAAATGGAGTCAGGCTCACTGTTACATTGAGCTTGTCCAGGAGTTCCTGCCAGACCCACCGTGTGCATTGTACCCCACTGGTCTGAGATGATATCCTCTGGCAGTCTGAACTGAACATTTTTCACTGAACATTTGAACTAATGAAAGCCAAAGCAACATCAATGACTGACAGTCTGTCATACTAACAGGAAGGCCTTATAAAGGGACAATGTAACAACATTACACACAGATGAATAAAACTCAACACTTGCCACCTGTGTGAGGTGTGGCACACAACCTAAACATATAACACATGCAACAGAAGCAACAGAAATGTACAACATAAACAAAAGAGATGGAGACTGCAGGTGGGGAGGCCCTGTGACACATGACCTTACATGACCTGAGACTTGTATCTGATTTAGTCACACTTCAGTTAAAGGTTTGCACTCTTGCAGAAAAAGCACAAATACAAATACAATTTCCTGTTGGATATTTTTTGCTAGTCTATGAAAAACAGAAGTGCAGATAATGAGCTTTCACTGGAAACAGGGTGGAGGAGGGGTGCTGGTTGGATTATATTTGACCAGAGGTGCTCAACTCAAACCAGTGAGTTGAAAGTAGAGAATACCAAAGTGCAATTTAAAAACACATCCTGTACTAAGCCCCCTAAATCATATTGTCTGTGTAATATAAATATTACATTATGAGTACACTCATACTCTCCTCCTAACAAATTTGTTTTTTTTTACCCTTGAATTCATCAGGCTAACACACGTTAGATATTTTGTTTGTTTAGTTTTGAAATGATTTTTCAGGTTATAACTGGTTTTATAATGGCTCCAGGTATAATGATCATTTCATTCATCTGTATAATATAAATGTTTTACATTTAATGTTTAAAAAGGTTACAGATTATTTTCTTTCCTTTTCTTTTTTTTTCTTTTTTTAAGCATCTCGGCAGACTTTTTAATCATTAAGGCAGTACAACATCATGAAACAGAGGGAACTAAAGGGGAACTTCTAGTTTTACAATAAAGGCCTAAAAAGATCAACAAGACCTGAAGACTTCATCCAGCCAGTGAGCATGTATCTCCTGAATAATTCAGATTGGTGCATTCATCAATTTTTAAGACATTGTATTTCATTGGTCTGGACATCTAGAGTTGAACCAAACAGAGCCTGAGAGTGCAGGAATAGTGTTATTTTATAAGGTCATCCTACTATACTCAGATCACGTTGTCTCAAGTACAGTGCCAACCTCTGTTTGCTTTCCTCTTTAGCTGCTTTCTGTGAGAATGGTGTGAGAACACAGTTTTAGACTTTGTGGTCACTGTGAATATAGACAGGAAAAAAAAAACACACACAAGTTTAGACTGATAGTGTCTGATACACTTCCTATTTGCAATTGCAGGTTGCAATTTGTTTTACTAAAATAATGCTAATGCTTAGGCAAGAAACACTTAAATTAAGAAAACAGTTACCGACATTAACAACAGCCTAGGAACTCATATTGTCAAGACCTTGTACTAACAAATAACAAAAAAAAAAAAAAAAGAATTTGAAATTAAAAAAGAACAGTCAATTGGATATGTATTAAAGTTTTCAGTCAAACCCAGCCCCACTGACACAGTTAATGTGTAATCAGTGCCACCTGTTACATATGGGCTTTACACTGTAAACCACCAGCAAAAACAACAATACTCTCCAAATTCTTACTCACTGCTATGCCCCATGCAGCCAATAACTTCCTAACCTGTAAAACCCATTTTTGCCCCCCCCACTGACTTTACCCATACCTGCTGGCATGGTTAATGCATACTTAGTGTCATCAGGTCCATAATAATTTTATTACACCACCAAACATTCCCCAACACAGCAGGTCCACACTGGTCTCTCTGGGGACTAAGGCCATATCCAGCCTCACTGGCACTGTTATTGCATGCTCATTTGGATCTACAATGTTAACAATGACATGACACAACATCCCACTCATCTGTCCAGTCGTCCATGTACCTGAAACACTGAACACCTCAGCCATTCCACCTTTATGCATTTCCCCAACTAACCTGCACTCTCCTCATCCACAACCATCCTTTCAGCTACTTCTGATAATTCCTTCACAGCTGCTGCTAGTTTACAGATTCTAAAACAAAATTCCACACGCAAAGTGTTACAGAAAAATGGATGTGTGTGAGTGTATGTGTTCTAGGTTCAGTGGCAGGATTTCCCTCCATTTGAGACTCCGCCCCATTCCTCTCTGGGTTTTCAAGACAAATGCTCATATTTAATGGCCCCTCCCACAAGAGAGAAGGATAGAAGAGAAGAGAGAAGAGATAGTTTTGTTAGTTTGGAATTTGTTGGTTTGTTTGGCTTGTGGTAAACATTGTGTATGACTTTTGTGTATGACATTGTTTTCCCCATTTTTGGACTTCATTCTTTGGTTTTGCCCCTCCTGCTTCGGTAGCTGTTGTATATCGATATTGTATAAAGAGCATAAATACTGTTCTTTGGTGTCAGATACTGGTGGTAGAGAGTGATTGGCATTTTTGTTGGGTGTGGGTTCTGCCTCTGTTTATGTGTCAGGAAGTTAAGAAAGTCTGTTGTATGCTTCTTTTGTTTGTTTCTTCTTTTGGGTCACTCCTGAAGACATTGCACCAGTAAGATTGTTTATAATTAATATCTACTGTGAAATACAACAGGCTTCCATTTGGGCTTCTGTTTGTTTTGTTCACTTTTAACAACTTAAATTCTGTTATATGTTTACATTTATTTTTTGTTGTTATGGCCTCACAGCCTAGGCGGGGTTGTACCAAAAGATGTTCATAATCCTAACATAGAATTCCAAATGTCATAATCCTAACATAGACGTCTACAGTTCATAATTGCAGAATATAATTCTTGTTGTTTTGTCTCTTTCTCTAAAATTAAATAGAAAAAAAACACTCTAAAACATTTTAAATTACTCTGATGTCATACACTTTTCAATATTGTCCCATAAATTATTGAGTGCCACAGTGGTACTCATTAGTCAATAATGTTTCATCAGGTTTGGTTTGAAAGGACAGTAGCACAGGAGGAGATACTCTTCTATTGGCTTAAAAAAGAGACCTGAATAATAATAATAATAATAATAATGACATTTATAGTAATTTTGAATACTGTAAACAAGAATGTCATATCACCACTTTCTTCAAGTGGTGCTCTGTTACTTTAAGTTACATGGATGTTGGGCTTAACATGTTTTAAAGAGATCAGACCCTGCATGTGGCCTAACGTGGTTGTAAGACTACAGGACAGAAAAAGACTTGAGACATTTTCTAGCCAATGAGATTTTGAGTCATGAGAATGGAAAGCTCATGAATTTTATTTATTTTGCCAGTTGCTTCTTTTCAAACTGTGTCCTCTGGGGTCTATCCGTTACGCTGCAATGATGATAGCAGTCTGGATATTTATATGTTTGAGCTATAAGACATGTACGGTTCCAAATTTTTACCAGCGTTTATAATTACATTTTTTTACTGTTCTTTCTGATATTCAATTAAAAATAAGAATGCATTATTTATTTTGGATTCAATTTTCTCCACATTGTTTTCTTATTAATTCTGGCTCGGTTTCATTTTATAGGTCCAGTTCAAACTACAAAGCCTTTCAAACGAGCAGTCCAGACTGAACATGGGAAGAATATCTCTCATTACTGCACATTCAAAGAAAATACTGTTTGCTTTTGGTTCAAACTCAGATGGCAACAGGAGCTTCAGCAAGTAGGAGAAGTGCTTAAAGATAAAGACGGAATACTTTCCTTTCCATTCAACAACTCCAGATTCATAATGAAGTGGAAGGATGACAGAATCTCTCTGACTATTCTAAATGCTACTGAAGAAGATGAAGGATTGTACTTCTGTGGAGTGACAGATGGAACAAAGGTTAACTTCACCTCTGCCACATCAACTCGGACAGGTAATTAAACTACTACTTTCAAACTTCTTTACTTTTAACATTGAATTATAACTGAAGCACAAAACACAATCTTAAAGTCAAAATCACAGTTATTTTCTCAATAAGAAAATTTAAAAAATATTTTTTTAATAATCTGTATAGTTTTTATATAGTAGACTTCAAAGTGCTGTAGAAACATATTTTATAAAAATACTTGTTAATTCTTCAGCAGTATACTTGGGTATTTGTATAAAGCATTTGGTTTTTTTAACACGTGAGGGAAACCAAGCTGACTTAAGACCCGACACTGTTTTATTGTGTTTTACTGAGAAGTGCATACAGAGTTAACCCCAAAAAATCCTGACAGTGCAGGAACAGGGTGTGGTACATCAAACCCATCTTATTCAGGCAAGTCTCTTCATGTATCTTTGCTTTAATAAAATAATTATCACAGAAGCCTCCCCTTTGAAATGATAGCTATATGCATTTTAAGGAGGTTCCAAAAAATAACCTAGTTTAACCATATAAATGACAGTAGGATATACTTAGATCTTAGAATATTTGTTTTATATTTATCAGGATATCAAGGATTATACAGATCAGTTCATCAGCATTCAGAAGTAGAATCAGTTCCCCAAGCAACAGTGGACTCAAGCCTTATTTTGTCCAGTACAGAATTATGTGCACACACACACAAACATGTATGTATATATATGTGATATGTGCTGTTTTGAGGATCAAAAACTTCACAGTACAAAGATGAACTCTTTACATGCAAAATTTCAGATGTGTAGGCAGAATAAAGCTTTGTTCATTTAAACTTTTATATCTTTATTCTAATTCATGGTATAGTTGAAGTATTTGGTTAATGTCTGGAATCATGGATGCATACCACACTTTTCACTTTAATTTGTATATTAAATTATTTTATAAAGTTTGTTCTGCAGTAAAACCTGTGGGTCCTGTAGTGATCTGTCTTGGAGCAGTGCTGGGAGTGTGTGTGGCTGTTATCACTGCTCAAGCCATAATCATTTGTAAGATGAAAAATTCTGAACACAGCAATGGTAAGTGTTCATAAAGGGCAGTGGGCCCTTATTCTAATTCATGCCTTCATACTATTTTTATTTTTTATATTTTTATCTTACATGTAATATTCCATGATCCAGTTACAATTAATGCTGTATTTTTCCCTACCACAGAGAGACCTCAACAAGGGAGTGTGATGGAGAAAAACATCACTCTGGTACAACTTGTGCAGTTGCACTTTTATGCCATTATTAGAAAAATTGCTTTCTCCAGGTTTACGCTCTTTATCTTGGATGTGGCATGCAACAGCTGACATTAAAACTCATATTTAAATATAGAAATATTTATGATGCTTAACAACATGCTAATCATAGATATGCCAGCAGTAGATGTTAATGAAGCAGCACTACCTTGATAAAATCTGCTGTATGTTATATAATGTACATGTTTTAAATTGCTCTTACAGAAATAGCAGGTAATGTAAAGAACAGAGGATTAACTGTTGTAATATTTGTCTATTCATAGTCTAATCAACAATGATAAGCTCTGTGATCCTTAAAAAACATTTACTGCCATTTCTACATTTAAATCAATGTCATCTTTTACTAAGAATGTTTCTGGCTCTGCTCAGATCAGCTTCCTGTTGTTCTGTGGTGGTGATATAGTTTATAGCTGTAGTCTAATTACCAGCTATGTTACTATATACTTGTGGCAGAGCAGTGGTAGCTCACTACTTAAAGTACTTGAGTAGTATTCAGAAGGTTGCCAGATCAAGCCCACCACTACCAAATTACACTGTTGGGCTCATGAGCAAGGCCCTCAATTGCTCAAGTTGTGTTCAGTCATAATAGTAAGCTGCTTTGGATAGGAATTGTCAGCTAAATGTTTCACTGTACCTAGATCAGTTTTCATTGACCCAGTTGAGTTGCACTTTTTTTCTTTGTTACCTATGGGGCTGCAACACAACTTCTCTTGTTTGTGTGAAAGGGATCCCAGTACTAAAAAATTCTGTTATGCTGCATTACAGGTCTCTGAGGACAAGATGCAGAAAACAGGGCATCAAGAAAATGAGTACACCCATGTGAGATTCTGGCCTGTTTGAGTACAGGCCAGTTATATCACAAAACAGGCAAACTCAGTTGGTTCAATGATAAATCAGCCATTCTCTACAACACCTTCATTATTCACAAAAATACAGTTCTCAGATGGAGACACCTGTAATTCATCCAACAAAATCAGGCCCTGGTCAGACACACCACACTCCCATCTGCTCTGTGAGAGAGAAAATATTGTCTGTCTGTACATGGCTCAGTTCACCAACAAACACAAACAAATGTACAGACAACTTATGTTTACAATTGCATTTATATGTGGATGATCCCCATCTCTATTGTTATGCATGCCCGAGTTTGCTTAGGTGGTACAACACAAGTGCCAACACAAGCCAACTGGATGTGTGATACTGACAACAGGAAGTGTAGAGGTTGGCTTTTTTAAAACCCAGAACAATTACAAAACTAAAATCAATTACAAAACATACACTTAGACCAGCATAATTTACACTTAGAGCATTTAGCTGACACTTTTATCCAAAGTTAATAACAATTCTGACTGAAAACAATTGAGCATTAAGGATCTTGCTCAGAGGCCCAACAGTGGTAACTTGGTGGTGGTGGGACTTAAACTGGCAACCTTCTGACTGCTAGTCAAGTACCTTAACCACTGAGCTACCATCAGTCAAATGGATAGTTCTATGACTAAAAATATTTAAGTAAAAATTACAAATTGATCAAATTTGTTTGCATTTGACTTGTAGTAAGCTTTTTTTTTTTCTATGAAGACAGCAAAGCAGGGAGTCTGTACATCACTGTGAGTTTTGGTTTCCTCTAATGACCTTTTACAAAATTGCCAATAACAGGAATCACTGAATCAACACTGACGTTCCAATTTAGTCAAAAGCTTAATCTATGAACACAGCTGGCTCTGAAGAGGTGTAAACCCTATTAATAGAACTGCTCTCTAAAAGAGCACAGTAACAACTTGAACACAGCACAAAAAGCTATTGATTCATAAATATAAGGTGTGTGATGGAGAATATATGCATGGCAGAATTCTGTCAAAAATCAACAAAATAAATACAATTTGTGAACGACAGCCAGGAGCTTCAGTCATTCTTGCAGTTATTAATGGTGACTGTCCTTATATTAGTATCTATATATATATGGATTTAGGTAGTTTGGCATTAGGAAATACTGATTCTTTCAAATATGAGGTATCACAGCATGTGTAACTTTTTCTGGCAGCACTGAGACTAAAATGTTATGTTGTGCTTTACGGGATGTACACTATTTGCAACCTCTGGGCAAATAAAAATAAACTATTAAAGAAAAACAATGTTGAAATACATCATAAATATATGTATACTAATCATTAAATGTGAGCACCACTTCTAAATGTGATTGGGGCCTCATTTCCTGTTGGTTGTTTTTGCTACTCTATAGGAAATAGAAGTGCAGATAATGATCTCTCACTGAAACTGGGTGGTGGAGGGGTGCTGGTTGGATTATATTTGACCAGAGGTGCTCAACTCAAACCACTGAGTTCTATTGCCTCACATAGTGCTGCCTGAAAACTTAAATAAACCTTCGAAACATACTATCAGTATAATAATAAATCACTTTTATTTGCCAGTATGTGTTTTAGCCACTGTATTATTTAGTCTGTCATGTTTGAAAACTGCTCCATGTATCTCACAGGAACACAAGGTTCATTAATATGAATTATATACATTACACAGTGGAAAGCTATTCACAACAATAAAAACAGAAAGAAGTTATACAAGTAGAAAATACCAAACTGTACACTTGTCTCTGTAATTTAGATATTATGTCCTAAGGGCATTCATACTCTTCTCCTGCCAAATGTGTTTTTAACTTTGAGTATAACACGTTAAAACAACTTAGATCTTGTCATTTATTTTTATTTTTTTTTAAACTTTTGCTTCAGGTTATAACTGGTACTTGTTTGATCAAGTTACAATGATCTTTTTATTACTCTATAAAATATGTACAAAATGATTGGGTGTATGGGGGCAGTACAGTGAGTAATTGTATGTAGAGTAACACTGTGTTTGCTGGAGGTTTAGAGTGTAAAGCCCACAAAGAACCGCTGGCACTGATCACACGTTAATGGTGTCAGTGGGGCTGGGTGTGGCTGAAGAAAATAACTTACATGTGTTGTGGAATTATAATTTAAGGAACCAGGATGAAGCTATCAGTGAAAAATGAAAAGTTATATCTTGGAAATTGGAAGACTCGCTAGGACATAACAAACAAAAGCCCCAGTTTGTGCTATGCCTCATAATTTAAAATCTCATTGGCCATCAAAACTTAGAAGATCCTGTTCTGTCCTTTTTTCCCCTTATAGTCAGTTTGGCCGCCAGAGTTCATATGGGCTCCATTACCCTCTGACCCTTGAGAAGCCTTAACGTTTCCTTAAAGAGTTTGTATAAATTGGTATAAACATGAGTTCAGTCTGTGGCACTGCAGTGTAGATCACAGTTACTTGGGGCTGCTGATGGATAACCTCAGTTGCTGTGGCTCCTCCCACATCCTGACTTCCACCCCTTCTGTGACTCCTCCACCCAAACAAAGAGATGCGCTAGACTTTTCCTGGGTGACATTTCCTGGGTCTTTCCTGCTCTAGATGGGTTTCAAACAAACTTACATTCATACTAGTACTTCTAGAAACCTGTAATAGACTTCTGTTGCTTTTGTTCATTATTGCTTGTTTTCTTCCTTTTGTGATGTCCGGTGCTGACCAGAGGACGATGGGCTCTCCTTTGATTTTTGGTTCCTCTCAATTTTTCTTCTTTATACTCTTTGGTAGTTTTTCCTTGTCAATGTTGCCTTTGGCTCAGTCACTGTGGGCTTGGACTCTGACATGTGTTAAGCTGCTTTGTGACAAAATCTGTTGTAAAAAGTGCTCAATAAATAAAATTGATTTTGAAACTTGACTTAGTTACACTATACTGTTTTATTTAATATCTGCATGTACACACTGCTCTGACACAGCAGTGCATCGTAGTCCAGGGTCAAAGAGCCAACATGGAGAGCACATAGATACAGGACTAACAAACACAAACACATGAAAGAAAATGGGAAAGCAGGCTATAACTAAGGTTAGGAAAACACTCAGGGTTAAACAAGACAGGCTAACAAAAATGAAGGCTTTGGAACACTGATTCAAGAAACAACCACAACAAAACACATTCACAAATTAATTCAATGAACAGCAAAAACACTGGGATCCAGACAGGATTTAAATACATGAACTTAATACTAGAAACAAGGGATCATCAAAACCAAAAACAAAACAGGACTAGGACACCACACCAACAGGAACAGAACGGGTTCAGAGCAGAGACAGGAGCAGACAGTCCAGAAACAGGACGGGCACAGGGACAGAAACAAAGGGAGACACAGGAACTGGAATGGGCACAGAAACAGGCACAGGGACAGACAACACAACAGGAACCAAAACCAAACCAGAAAACAGAGAAGGCAAAAGCAATGGGGCAATAGGAGCAGGCAGCAATGGAGAAACAGGAGGCATACGGGAAACAGGAGACACAGACCGAGGCAAAATGGCTGGAAACCCATGGGCAGAGGCAGTAGAAGACACAGAAAAACTTTGAGGAGAGACCAGGGGGTCAGGCCTGGCATAAGGCATGGGGACTGGTCTGGCACGAGGACTTGTGGAGAGGTTTCTTTGACTACAGGAACAGGAACTGATGGGTCCAGGGTCGTGGCTGTGACAATCAGCGGCAGCAGGTCTGAGGGGTCTAGAAGCAGGGCTGTGGTGATCAGCGGTAGCAGGTCTGGGGATGCGGCTGCGGCCATCAGTGGTGGCGGTGGGTCCAGAGGCGCAGCTACAGGAACAGACCTGGTAACAGGATGGGTGGCATCCACTATGCCAGGTACAGGAACGGAACTGGCAGAATCCACTATGCCGAGAACAGGAACAAACTGCTGGCATCCACTATGCTGGGAACAGGAACAGGATCAGAATGGGCGGCGTCTCTCATGCTGGGAACAGGATCATACGTGGCTTGTAGGATAGCCACAGATACTGGTGGGGTGACCCTGGAGGAACACACAGACATAGAACCCTCTCTTGGCGGCTCCCAAGGCTCACACGAGTGATAGGGAGCTCACAGTTGTGCTTTCGTGCACATGGAATACCTAGCCATGGAATACCTAACTGGATTACATCTGCTATGATTGAAAACTGCTCAGTGTATCACACAAGAACACAAGGTTCCCAAAGTCCATTAATATTAATGACATACATTACAGAAGAAAGCTGTACAAAACAATTAAAACAGAAAGATCCAAGTTATAAAAGTAGAAAATACCAAATTTTACACTTGTCTGTGATATTACATTATAAAGGCACTCAAACTCCCCTCCTGCCAAATGTGTTTTTAACTTTTGAGTGTAACAGGCTAACACAACTTAAATCTTTTGTCATTGATTCTTTCTGAAACGTTTGCTTCAGGGTACAGCTGGTACTTTTTTGATGATGGATACGGTTACAATGATCTTTTTTATCCTCTATAAAGTTTTTAAAAGTTTCAGATTATTCTTTTTCATTAAATGTCTTGTGAGTCGTTTTTGATCACTAAGGCAGGAAGGCATCATGGAACAGAGAGCATTATAGAAAAAATTCTATTTTTACAATCAAGGCCAAATAAGATAGACACGCCTCAAAACTTCCCCCAGCCATTGAGAATGTATCTCTGGATTAATATAGATTGGTGCATTCAACAATTTCTCAGATCTGACACTGAATTATATTGGCCAGGACATCCACAGTTAACCTAAAGAAAGCCTGACAGTGCAGAAATAGGGTTAGCAAGGTCATCATACATACTCAGATCACTTTATCTCAAGTACAGTGCCAACCTCAGTTTACTTTTCTGTTTAGCTGCCTTCTGAGAGAATGGTGTGAGAACACAGTTTTAGACCTTGTGGTTACTGTGCATATAGACATAGGAAAAAACACACAAATTTAAACTGATAGTGTCTGATAAATAAACTTCCTGTTTGCAAATGCAGTGTGGTGAAACTTTTTTAATTAAAATATTATAATGTTTAGTGGCATAAAATACATAAAGAAAACAGTGCTACAATAATCATACATTTCCATTAACATTTGAGTCTCATATATTAACCTTGTACTAGCAGATACCAAAATGACTGTAAATGACAGATACCAAAAAATTCTGCAAAAAACACTTAACACATAACAGTAAAACATAGTAAGCACACTTACAAGAAGACTGTAACACAGCAACAAGTTACAATGCATAGGAATATAAGGTAAATATGTAAATAAATAAAAAAGATGTTACAAAAAATAAGTTACATAACCAATAAAAAAACTATATTTTTTAGAATATCCTATCATCACGGACAACAAATAAGATCACATATAAATGAATAAATGACCATAACGGAGGTTTATATAAAGTTTGTGTACATGTGGAAGTATAGAGACTGATTTGCCAGAGTAGTGTATGTACTCTGATATGAAATGAAACTGTTCAATGTAACATTAAGCTAAATTTCAAAGTTATATTTATTTATATTGTACATTTTAGAGCGGCCATTGTCAGAAAGCAACTTTACAGATGTCTGAGTCCAAGTCCCAAGTGAGCAACCAAAATGCAACAATGTTAAGGAAAAATTCTCAAAGAGCATGAGGAAGAAACCTTGAGAGAAACCAAGACTCTAAAAAGGAGCCCATAATCCTCTGCTCAACACCTTACATCACAACAGGAACAATGAGTCTAATCCAGGTTTCTAGGAGTCCTAATTTGGGTAGGATGAGTGTAAGTGTGTTTAAAACCATCTGGCACAGAAACAAACCAGGAAAAGTCCCTAGTCAGAATAGAGCTTCTCTTTCTTGGGAGGAGGGGCACAAAAGGGGAAGTGGTCAGGATGTGGGAGGAGCCACAGCCACCAAAAGTAACTGAAATTCACTACAGATTTGTCCAAACTCTTTATGGAAAAGGTAAGGCTTCTCAATGGTCAAAGGTTAACAGAGCCCAAATTACCTCTGGTGGTCAAACAGACAATATGAAAGAAAGGACAGAACAGGATCTTGGGAATTTTGATGGCCAATGAGATTTTAACTGAGCCCAGCAAGATGTCATAGTATGGTGCTATGGTGCAGTTATTTCCTAGAAAGCCTTCTGTGACGAGGAGGTTAAGCAGGATGCGGAGACGACCCACATAAACAAGAATACACTTTTTATTTGCACATATAAAACATATGACATAGCACACAAGCTATTGGATTCAAAGTCCGACAACACAGACACGTAAACGATAACCATTTATAGACGTATACTAATGACACAATGAGGAGCAGGTGTGAGAAACAGCAATGGCGTGGTCACATTGATGAAGACACAAGGAGATGTTTGGGATGAGGGGGCCATACCATGAGCCCCTCCCCAACGGCACACCATCTTATTGGGCTGTGGCCCCGAGACCAATGCCAAATGGAGATTCCCCACCTGTGGGGAATCACCCCTCACCAATTTGGGTTTGGTACGGGCACACGAGTTCTGTGTGCCCTAGTGAAGGGAGTTTCCTCCTTGAACAAGGTCGCCTTTAGGTATTTCACGTGGGCTGGCTTGCTTGTGCCTAGGCAATACATCCTGGGCAGAGCCTTGTGCGGTATCATAGATGCTGGAGGCTCGTCATTCCCGGAGATGACAGACTGAACGTCACAGTCAGTGAGCGAATCCCCATAGAGGACCTCCTTCACCTCCACTGGTGGATCCTTCACATAATCGGACCCCAAGTCCATTGTACTCCCCTCTCACTCCACAATCAGAGTAGCCTTCATAATAGTCTATGTAGGGGTTGTAGGACCCAGCGAAGTCCACTTCTGTGTGCCGATCCTCGTATCATCTTATTCAGCCTCACATAGGCAGCCTCACAAACCACTGCCTGAAAATGTAAATAAACCAAAGATATTATCAGTATAATAATAAATAATTTTTATTTGCTAGTATTTGTTTTTGGCACTGGAATATTTAGACTGTCATGTTTGAAAACTGCTCCATGTATCACACAGGAACACACGGTTGATTAATATTAATTACATACATTAAAAAGAGGAAAGCTATATAAAACACTAAAAACAGACACATCTAAGTTAAGTAGAAAATACCAAATTGTACACTTGTCTGTATAATATAGATACTACGTTATAAGGGCACTCATACTCTCCTCCTGCCAAATGTGTTTTTAACTTTTTAGCGTAACAAACTAACACAGCTTAGATCTTTTGTCATTGATTCTTTCTAAAACTTTTTTGTCAGGTTATAACTGGTACTTGTTTGATGATGAACAGAGGGCACTATGGGAGAATTTCTGGTTTTACAATCAAGGCCAAATAAGATAGACAAGACCTCAAAACTTCCCCCAGCCAATAAGAATTTATCTCTGGATTAATATAGATTGATATACAGATTAATACTTTCTTCAATTTCTCAGAGCTGACAATGAATTGTAATGGCCATCCAGAGTTAAACCAAACAGAGCCTGACAGTGCAGGAATACAGTTATTTTATAAGGTCATCATGCATACTCAGATCACTGTCTCAAGTACAGTGCCATCCTCAGTTTACTTTCCTATTTAGCTGCTTTCTGAGAGAATGGTGTGAGAACACAATTTTAGACCTTGTGGTCACTGTGCATATAGACATATGAAAAAAACACACACACAAGTTTAGAATGATAGTGTCTGATAAAACACTTCCTGTGTGCATATGCAGTGTGCTTAAAGTTTTCAACTAAAATGTTTTAATGCTTGGTGGTATGAAATAAATACATAAAGAAAACAGTGCTTCAATAATAATAATACATTTCCAGTAACATGGGAGCTCATATATTAACCTTGTATTATAAGACACCAAAATGACTGTAAATGACAGATAGCAAAAAATTATGCAAAAACACCAAAGACCCATAACAATAAAATATAGTAAGCCTACTTACAAGGAGATTGAAACAGATAAGCACAATGCCCCTAAATAATTGTGTCTGTGTAATATAGATATTACATTATGAGGACACTGCACATTGCCGCATTCATCAATTTGTCAGAGCTGATACTTTATTTTATTGGCCAGGACATGCAGAGTTAAACCAAACAGAGCCTCACATTGCAGAGATAGGGTTATTTTATAAGGTCATCATCACTTTGTCATGAGTACAATACCAACATCAGTTTACTTTCCTGTTTAACTGCTATCTGAGAAAGAATGGTGTGAGAACAGTTTTAGACTTTGTGGACAATATGAATATGCACATAGAAAAAAAAAACAACATAGCTTAGACTGATAGTGTCGGATAAGACACGTCCTTTATGCAAATGCAGTGTAGTGAAACTTTTTCCTCTAATATATGCTAATGCTTCTGGCAAGAAATACATAAATTGAGAACATTATCAGTTCTGCAATTATAAAATATTGCCAGTAACATGGGCATTCATGAATTAACCATGGACTGGAAGAACCCAAAATATTCTTCAAAAACACCTAAGAACCATCACAGTAAAACATAGTAAGAACATTTACAAGGGAATTGTAACATGGCACTCAGTTATATAGAATAACAAATATGTACAAAAGATGTCACTTTATAAGAAAGGACCATAATCATTTTAAAGAATATATATGTTTTAGAATATCTTATCATGACAGATAACAACAAACATCACATATAAATGCAGAAAAGATAATAAATGAAGTTTAAAGAGTATATATGTGGAAGTAGGGAGAGCCAGAGCAGCGTGTGTACTCAAATATGAAATAAAACAGTCTATGTCAAGTTTCAAAGTCAATTATATTTCTATAGCACTTTTTAACAACAGCCATTGTCACAAAGATGTCAGAGTCCAAGCCCACAGTGAGTAAGCCAAATGCAACATTGACAACGGAAAACTGCTCAAGAATCCTTGAGAGGAACCAAGAATCAAAAAAGAGCCCATCGTCATCTGGTCAACACCGGACACCACAACAGCAAGAAAACAAGCAATAATGAACAAAAGCAACATAAGTCTACTCCAGGTTTCTAGGTGACTAGTCTGGGTTCACTGAATGTAAGTTTGTTTGAAACCCATGTAGAGCAGGAAAGAACCAGGAAAAGTCGCCTAGTCAGTATAGAGCTTCTCTTTGTTTGGGGGGAGGAGTCACAGCAGAGGAGGTGTTTAGGATGTGGGAGGAACCACAGCGACTGAGGTTATCCATCAGCAGCCCCAAGTAACTCTGATTTATACTGTAGTGCCACAGACTGAACTCATGTTTAAACCAATATGTACAAACTCTTTAATGAAAAGGTAAGGCTTCTCAAGGATATTACGACCCCGTCTAGGCTGTGAGACCATAACAAGAAAAGAAATACAAATGGCTAAAGTAATGGAAGTTGTGAAAAAGTGAGCAGCAACAAAACAAACAGAAGCACAAATGAAAGGGATTTTTTCAGTGTATTTTACAAAGGTTATGATTCATAAACAAACAATCATACTGGTGCAAATATCTTCATGAGTGACACAAGCCAAAATAACAAACATAACCCACATTTAAATAAAACTACGCACTAACTAATCCTAACAACACAAGAAACATAAAACAAACTTTCCTAACTCCCTAACAAAAAACAGAGACAATACCCACACCCAGCTAAAACAGCAGTCACTCCCTACCACCAGTGTCCAACACCAAAATACCAAAAAACAATGTTTACACACACACACACACACACACACACATTATATATATATATATATATATATATATATATATATATATATATATATATATATATATATATATATATATACATACACACACAACTACCGAAGCAGAAGGGGCGAAGCCAAAAACAAGGTCATACACAAAACATCATATAAATGTTCAATTCAGCAAAGCAACTCCAAACTAATACACAGTCTCCTTTCTCTCTCTTCTTCTCTTCTGGAAGGGGCCTTTAAATAGCCGACACAGTTGGCTGGGAAGCCCGGCAAGGAACTGGCTGGAGTTTCAAGAAGGGTGGAAATCCTGGCAGGGGATCTGGAACACACACACACAAACATCCATCTTTCTGTAACAAGGGTCAGAGGTTAATGGAGCCCAAATGAATACTGGCAGCCAACTATAAAGGAAAAAAAGACAGAACAGGATCTTGTAAGTTTGATGGCCAATGAGATTTTAACTTATGAGGCATAACATAAACTGGGGCTTTTGTTAGTTATGTCCTAGCAAGTCTTCCAATTTCTAAAATAGAACTTTTCATTATTCAGTGCCAGCTTCATCCTGGTTCCTTAGGTTATAATTCCACAACACATGTAAGTTATTTTCTTCAGCCACACCCAGCCCCACTGACACCATTAATGTGTGATCAGTGCCACCAGTTCCATGTGAGCTCTACACTCTAAACCTCCAGCAAACACAGAGTTACTCTACATACATTTACACACTGTACTGCCCCCATGCAGCCAATCACTTCATAAATTATAAAATTCATCAATGGTCTCCCCAAAGACTAAAGTCATACTCTGCCCCACTGACACTGTTAATGTGTACTCAGTGCTGACAGTTCCATATGGATGTTATGAACTACACCCCCAAGTATTCCACAACACAGCAGTTCCATACTGGTCTGAATCTGAATCTGTTTCATTTTATAGGTCCTGTTCAAACTACAGACATTGCTAATCAAGCAGTCCTGATGGAACCTTTTTTGAATGAATGTTTTCCATACTGGTCTCCACAAAAAAAAAAAAAAAAAAAAAAAAAAAAAAAAAAAAAAATTGAGCAAATTTATTTACTATAAACAAGATTGTCAAATCATCCCCTTCTTTGAGTGGTGCTCTGTTACTTTAACTTTCATGGATGTTTGGCTCAACATGATTTAAAGAGATCACATACTGCAGGTGGCCAAACATGGTTGTGATACTACAGGACAGAACAGGACCATGTGATTATTGCCAGCCAATGAGATTTTGAGTCATAAGATATGAAAGTTCATGAAGTTTAGTTAGTTTGTCAGTTGCTTATTTTCAAACCGTTGCCTCACAATTCGACGCAATACACTGCAATGATGATAACAGTCTGGATACTTATATTTTTGAGCTACAAGACATGTATGGTTCCAAATCTTTACCAGTGTTTTTAATTACATCTGTTACTGTACTTTATGATGTTGGATTAATAATCAATATACATTATTTGCTTTGGATAAACTTTTGTCCACATTTTTTTTCATTATTGATCTGACTCAGTTTCATTTTATAGGTCTTGTTCAAACTACAAAAGCTGCTAAACAAGCAGTCATGAATGTACCTGGAAAAAATATCAGTCTTAACTGCACATTGAAAGCTACATCCAGTGACAACTATTGGAACATTTGGTACAAGCAAAGACTGAACCAGGAACCTCAGCAAGTAGGAGAAGTGCTAAAAAATAAACAGGCCATACTTTCATCTCAATTCAGCAACTCCACATTCAAAATTATTTGGGATGATACCACAAACTCTCTGACTATTATAAATCTTACTGAAGATCATAAAGGAACGTACTTCTGTGCAGTGACAGACGGAAGAATGATTCACTTTTCCTCTGCTACATTCGTCAATGTGACAGGTAAATAATATTTCCTGTAAGCGTCTTCAAATATAAAACTAGACTATAACTAAAACACAAAGAACTTCTAATCTTAATGTCAAAGCTACTGTTATTTTATGAAGTAGAGAATTAAATGTTTTTATTCTGAAAAAATATAATGATTTTTACAGTTTGTGGATTGCAAAGTGCTCTAAGATACATATAGTTTTAATGAAACCTGCTAATTCTTTTGTAATACACTTGTTTAAACATGTGAGGGAAATCAAGATGAACTAAGAGTGGACACTGTGTATTTTATTAAACAGCACATGGAGGGTTAAACCTAACACAGTCTACCAGTAGTGGAAAAGGGTCAGGAACCCCAAAAACATCCCAGTCAAGCAAGTATATTTGTGCCTCTTTGCTTTAAATAAAGTGATCATCATAGACGCTTGCTCTTCAAGGTTCTATATGATAGTCACAAGCGTTTTCATATATATATGGAGAGAGAATGATGAAGATGTTCAAAATTGTAGTGAAGTACACAGAGGTCCTTCCTCAGCTGTACAAGCATATATTAGATAACGTAGATGTGAAAATTATAACATTCATTCTAAAGGGTTCTAAAGTTCCAAGAGTGTAAACTGGTTCTTTTTCTGAAGTTTCCTAAATTAATTTCATGTGAACATCTGAGGAGAAACGCAGTTTCTGAAATACTCAAACTAGCATGGCTGGCATGAGCTGTTGCACACATTCATACACACTTGCATGCACATAAGTAACTAAATGTATAACACTGGTACAACTTGTATAACACTGTCACAGTTACCATATCATCCAGCTACATGTTCTGATACTGTTTATGTTCTGTCTCCATCATCTACCTGTGTTGTTATTCCGCCTACATTATCATTTCCAGGTGTTTTCTATTTCACTATATCATATATTTACGTGTTCTAGTATTTCTTGTTAGTTCTTGTTGTCTCTGCCTTGTTACACATATTTTGCTTGTATTTGTCACTTACTATCTCTGTTAAATCCTGTTATGTTTTAGCGTGTATCTTTTTTACAGTTTCATTCCGTTTGTGTTGTGTTTGCTCTGTTCTTTTGTTTTCCCTAAAATACCTGACTCACACTTCCATCCTGTTCTACATCTCACGCTTCTTATAAAATCTACGGTTGACTATTTTCAGATGGTAGCAGTTACACTTGCATCCTGCACTGTATCTTGCTCTGTCCATTCACATAAGATATGAATGATTATTTTGTCTGTAGTTTTTCCATGAAAGCTTCATCTACTTTTGTACAACACTATCTTCATTATGCATGTCTGTTCCATGCTGTAGATATTCACTACCACCATGGTGTGCTGATCATTAGCATGGGTCTGGCACTGGCTGTGTCTGTAGTCTGGAATCTCACTGTTTGCTCCAGCAGCTGGACAAGGAAGACCTGCAAATGTGAGTTAATTCAGGTCAACAAAACTGTCAGTGATTTTTCGCTTGGTTGAATATCTGACATGTGTTCGCTTTTTCATGAATTTCAAGGCAAAACATCTCAGTCAGACAACATCAAAGAGGAAAAGAGGCCAGAAGGCCAGGTATGCTACTAAATGCTTGATACACTGTACCTGGATCAGTTTTCATTGAACCAAATTCACCCAGTTGAGTTGCACCTTTTTTCTTTATTACGTACTGGGCTGCAACACAACTTCCCTTGTTTGTGTGAAAAGGATCCTGGTACTAAAGAGTTCTGTTATGCTGCATTACAGGTCTCTGAGGACAAGATGCAGAAAACAGGGCATCAAGAAAATCAGTACACCCATGTGAGATTCTGGCCTGTTTGAGTACAGGCGAGTTATATAACAAAACAGGCAAACTCAGTTGGTTCAACGATATATCAAATATTCTCTACAACACCATTATTCACAAAAACACAGTTCTCAGATGGAGACACCTGTAATTCATGCTAGAAAATCGGTCCCTGGTCAGACACGCCACACCCTCCCATCTGCTCTGTGAGAGAGAAAACACTGTCTGTCTGTACTTGGCTCAGTTCACCAACAAACAAAGACAAATGTACACACAACTTGTGTTTACACTTGATGTATATGTGGATAATCCCTGTCTCTATTCTCATGCATGCCCAAGTGTACTTCGGTGGTACAATACAAGTGCCAACACAACACAACTGGATATGTGATACTGACAACAGGAATTGTAGAGCTAGGCTTTTTTAAAACACAGAACAATTACAAAATCAAAATCAATTACAAAAGACTCTTAGACGAACATCATTTACCTGACATATTAAACATTAATCTGTGAAAACAGATGGCTCTGAAGAGGTGTAACTCAATAATAGATCTGCTCTCTAAAAGAGCACAGTAACAACTTGAGCACAGCACAAAACACTATTGATTCATAAATATGAGGTCTGTGATGGAGAATATATGCTTGGTAGAGTTCTGACAAAAATAAAAAAAAATGAATACAATTTGTGAACGACAGCCAGGAACTTCAGTCTTTCTTACAGTTATTAATGGTGACTCTCCTTATATTAGTATATATATATATATATATATATATATATATATATATATATATATATATATATATATATATATATATATATATATATATATATAATAACTGATTTATGTAGTTTGGCATTAGGAAATACTGATTCTTCCAAATATGAGGTATCAAGGCATGTGTAAATATGAGGTATCAAGGCATGTTTTTTTCTGGCAGCACTGAGACTAAAACGTTATATTGTGCTTTACGGGATGTACACTATTCATAACCTCTGGGCAAATAAAAATAAACTATTAAAGAAAAACAATGTTGAACTACATCATATATATGTGTATATTAATCATTAAATGTGAGCACCACTTCTAAATGTGATTGGGGCCTGGTTTCCTGTTAGTTGTTTTTGTTACTCTATAGGAAATAGAAGTGCAGATAATGATCTCTCACCCAAAACAGAGTGGTGGAGGGGTGCTGGTTGGATTATATTTGACCAGAGGGGCTCAACTCAAACCACTGAGTTCTATCATCTTATTCAGCCTCACATAGTGCTGCCTGAAAATGTAAATAAACCAAACATATTATCAGTATAATAATAAATCATTTTTATTTGCTAGTATTTGTTTTTGGCACTGGAATATTTAGACTGTCATGTTTGAAAACTGCTCCATGTATCACACAGGAACACACGGTTGATTAATATTAATTACATACATTAAAAAGAGGAAAGCTATATAAAACAGTAAAAACAGACACATCTAAGTTAAGTAGAAAATACCAAATTGTACACTTGTCTGTATAATATAGATACTACGTTATAAGGGCACTCATACTCTCCTCCTGCCAAATGTGTTTTTAACTTTTTAGCGTAACAAACTAACACAGCTTAGATCTTTTGTCATTGATTCTTTCTAAAACTTTTTTGTCAGGTTATAACTGGTACTTGTTTGATGATGAACAGAGGGCACTATGGGAGAATTTCTGGTTTTACAATCAAGGCCAAATAAGATAGACAAGACCTCAAAACTTCCCCCAGCCAATGAGAATTTATCTCTGGATTAATATAGATTGATATACAGATTAATACTTTCTTCAATTTCTCAGAGCTGACAATGAATTGTAATGGCCATCCAGAGTTAAACCAAACAGAGCCTGACAGTGCAGGAATACGTTTATTTTATAAGGTCATCATGCATACTCAGATAACTGTCTCAAGTACAGTGCCATCCTCAGTTTACTTTCCTATTTAGCTGCTTTCTGAGAGAATGGTGTGAGAACACAATTTTAGACCTTGTGGTCACTGTGCATACAGACATATTAAAAAAACACAAGTTTCAAATGATTGTGTCTGATAATACACTTCCTGTTGCAATATGCAGTGTGGGTAAAGTTTTTTTTTTTAACTAAAATATTCTAATGCTTGGTGGTTGGTGGTAAGAATTTTTATTTTTTTTTCCAAGTTTATTCACCATTGTCACAATATACATTAAAAACGATGACGTTTACAAACTCATTTCAAGAATAAAATTCACATTGTGAATAAACACCATTACAATAAAGCAGTCAAAATACCAAATACAATAATCAATTCAATAAAAATCACTTCTCGGCCTTTCGTTACAGCGGATAAAACGTGATTTAAAAAACACTAAAACCTAAAACAACACTAAAACTCTAAGACAATAGCCCCCCAGCCAGTTCATCCACCAGGTTAATGAGTCCTCTCAGACCAATGTCCACATCCACGTTCTGCTAATGGCCTTCCTCCTCTGTGGTACTGTCTGTTTCCGTATATGAGGACTCACTAACCATACCCATACAAAGAATACTGGGCGTCGTCTCCCCCTTGGGGGTACTAGAGGCCTGGGGGGCACTGGGCGCCGCCTCCTTAGGTGGGGTAGCCTTCCGCTCCTTGGCCGCTGGTTCCACCTCGCCAGGGGTACTTGAGCCGGCCCTCCCCTGTTTCCTGGAGCCTACAATCGGTCCGGCTGCCCTTGGCTGGGACAGGAGCGGGCCAAATGTCCTTCACCCCGGCATACCCTGCACCTCCGTGGGCCCCTGCAATCACGTGCCATGTGTCCCGGTTCCAGGCAGTTTAAGCATTTCAGCTCCGGGCAGTCCTCTGTCTTGTGTCCGTGGCCCCGGCAGCTCCTGCAGAAGGCGGGCTGATCCCTATAAAACAAGTACCCCCGGTTATTGCCTAGGATGAAGAAGGCAGGGGGGTGCACCATCCCCCCTTCCCCATCCTCTTTAAAAGTAATCATGAACTGGCGGCGCCCATTCCAAATGCCCAGCTCATCCCGGACAAAGCGTTCCCCCGGATGCACCTCACCGTACCCCTGGAGGAACCTGCGGATCTGATCTGTGGGGACATGCGGGTTGAACATGTGGGTGCTAACCATTCTCCTGTTAACATCCCACAGAGGTTCAACCACAAAATGTCGACCCACAGGGTGGTGCTGTAGTTCCACCCTCTGCTTCAGGACTCGCCGATACACCCCTGTAGAGGAGAGCGTGACGTCGTAAAACCTCAGAGGCCCATTGCGCTGGGCACAGATGAGGTCCCCCGGCATCAGCCCCAGAGCTCCAAAGAGGACCTCCTGGATGAAAGGAACCCGCTCCATAAAGGGGGGCTCCTCATCCATGTTCATCCAGCGGAACCTGGCCATAACGAGCAGGCCACCACCTCCTGCTCCCGAACCAGGTCCCGCCGAGGCGGTCCCCCAGGGCTCCGAGGCCTCCGCCGAGGCCCCATCGGCCCGCTCCGGACCCCGAGGTCCTCCAGCTGCCAGCCGCCCTCCTCCAGCCGAGTCCTGAGCAGAGATCCTCCGCAGGTCCTCCAGTTGTTGTTCCTCCAATCGGTGAGGTGCTCCGGGGGAAACTCCGCCTCCTGCAGTCCGGGTGGGCTGGGCCTAAAAACAAAGAATAAAACACAATTAAAATCACGCATAAAATCTGCCACCTCTTGACTGATCAATTTCGTTTCCGTTCGATAAGACCAGATACTACAATTGATCTTAACCAAAAGGCCGAGAAGCGATTGGTGGTAAGAAATACATACATAAAGAAAACAGTGCTTCAATAATAATAATACATTTCCAGTAACATGGGAGCTCATATATTAACCTTGTACTAGCAGACACCAAAATGACTGTAAATGACAGATAGCAAAAAATTATGCAAAAACACCAAAGACCCATAACAATAAAATATAGTAAGCATACTTAAAAGGAGATTGAAACAGAGAAACACAATACCCCTAAATAATTGTGTCTGTGTAATATAGATATTACATTATGAGGACACTGCAGATTGCCGCATTCATCAATTTGTCAGAGCTAATACTTTATTTTATTGGCCAGGACATGCAGAGTTAAACCAAACAGAGCCTCACATTGCAGAGATAGGGTTATTTTAAAAGGTCATCATCACTTTGTCATGAGTACAATACCAACATCAGTTTACTTTCCTGTTTAACTGCTATTTGAGAAAGAATGGTGTGAGAACAGTTTTAGACTTTGTGGACAATATGAATATGCACATAGAAAAAGAAAACAACATAGCTTAGACTGATAGTGTCGGATAAGACACTTCCTTTATGCAAATGCAGTGTAGTGAAACTTTTTCCTCTAATATATGTTAATGCTTCTGGCAAGAAATACATAAATTGAGAACATTATCAGTTCTGCAATTATAAAATATTATCAGTAACATGGGCATTCATGAATTAACCATGGACTGGAAGAAACCAAAATATTCTTCAAAAACACCTAAGAACCATCACAGTAAAACATAGTAAGAACATTTACAAGGGAATTGTAACATGGCACTCAGTTATATAGAATAACAAATATGTACAAAAGATGTCACTTTATAAGAAAGGACCATAATCATTTTAAAGACTATATATGTTTTAGAATATCTTATCATGACAGATAACAACAAACATCACATATAAATGCAGAAAAGATAATAAATGAAGTTTAAAGAGTATATATGTGGAAGTAGGGAGAGCCAGAGCAGCGTGTGTGCTCAAATATGAAATAAAACAGTGCAGTGTAACTATGTCAAGTTTCAAAGTCAATTATATTTCTATAGCACTTTTTAACAACAGCCATTGTCACAAAGATGTCAGAGTCCAAGCCCACAGTGAGTAAGCCAAACGCAACATTGACAATGAAAAACTGCCCAAGAATCCTTGAGAGGAACCAAGAATCAAAAAAGAGCCCATCGTCATCTGGTCAACACTGGACACCACAACAGCATGAAAACAAGCAATAATGAACAAAAGCAACAGAAGTCTACTCCAGGTTTCTAGGAGACTAGTCTGGGTTCACTGAATGTAAGTTTGTTTGAAACCCATGTAGAGCAGGAAAGAACCAGGAAAAGTCGCCTAGTCAGTCTAGAGCTTCTCTTTGTTTGGGGGGAGGAGTCACAGCAGAGGAGGTGTTCAGGATGTGGGAGGAACCACAGCGACTGAGGTTATCCATCAGCAGCCCCAAGTAACTCTGATTTATACTGTAGTGCCACAGACTGAACTCATGTTTAAACCAATATGTACAAACTCTTTAATGAAAATGTAAGGCTTCTCAAGGGTATTACAACCCCATCTAGGTTGTGAGGCCATAACAAGGAAAAGAAGTACAAATGGCTAATGTAATGGAAGTTGTGAAAAAGTGAGCAGCAACAAAACAAACAGAAGCACAAATGAAAGGGATTTTTTCAGTGTATTTTACAAAGGTTATGATTCATAAACAAACAATCATACTGGTGCAAATATCTTCATGAGTGACACAAGCCAAAATAACAAACATAACCCACATTTAAATAAAACTACACACTAACTAATCCTAACAACACAAGAAACATACAACAAACTTTCCTAACTCCCTAATAAAAAACAGAGACAATACCCACACCCAACTATAACAGCAGTCACTCCCTACCACCAGTGTCCAAGAGCAAAATACCAAAAAACAATGTTTACAAACACACACACATTATATATATATATTTATATATATATATATATATATATATATACATACACACACAACTACCGAAGCGGAAGGGGCGAAGCCAAAAATGAAGTCCAAAAATGGGGGAAAACAAGGTCATACACAAAACATCATATAAATGTCCAATTCAGCAAAACAACTCCAAACTAATACACAGTCTCCTTTCTCTCTGTTCCTCTCTTCTGGAAGGGGCCTTTAAATAGCCGACACAGTTGGCTGGGAAGCCCGGCAAGGAACTGGGCGGAGTTTCAAGAAGGGTGGAAATCCTGGCAGTGGATCTGGAATACACACACATACACACACACACACACACACACATCCATCTTTCTGTAACAAGGGTCAGAGGTTAATGGAGCCCAAATGAATAATGGCAGCCAACTATGAAGGAAAAAAAGGCAGAACAGGATCTTGTAAGTTTGATGGCCAATGATATTTTAACTTATGAGGCATAACATAAACTGGGGCTTTTGTTAGTTATGTCCTAGCAAGTCTTCCAATTTCTAAAATATAACTTTTCATTATTCAGTGACAGCTTCATCCTGGTTCCTTAGGTTATAATTCCACAACACATGCAAGTTATTTTCTTGAGCCACACCCAGCCCCACTGACACCATAAATGTGAGATCCGTGCCACCAGTTCCATGTGAGCTTTACACTCTAAACATCCAGCAAACACAGTGTTACTCTACATACATTTAGCTACTGTACTGCCCCCATGCAACCAATCACTTCATAAACTATAAAATTCATCAATGGTCTCCACAGAGACTAAAGTCATACTCTGCCCCACTGACACTGTTAATGTGTACTCAGTGCTGACAGTTCCATATGGATGTTATGAACTACACCCCCAAGTATTCCCCAACACAGCAGTTCCATACTGGTCTGAATCTGAATCTGTTTCATTTTATAGGTCCTGTTCAAACTATAGAGATTGCTAATCAAGCAGTCCTGATGGAACCTTTTTTGAATGAATGTTTTCCATACTGGTCTCCACAAAAAAAAAAAAAATAATAATTTTTTAGAGCAAATGTATATACTATAAACAAGATTGTCAAATCATCCCCTTCTTTGAGTGGTGCTCTGTTACTTTAACTTACCTGGATGTTGGGCTCAACATGATTTAAAGAGATCACACACTGCAGGTGGCCAAACATGGTTGTGATACAACAGGACAGAACAGGACCATCTGATTATTGCCAGCCAATGAGATTTTGAGTCATAAGACATGAAATTTCATGAAGTTTAGTTAGTTTGTCAGTTGCTTATTTTCAAACTGTCGCCTCTCAATTCGGTGCATTACTCTGCAATGTTGATACCAGTCTGGATACTTATATTTTTGAGCTACAAGACATGTATGGTTCCAAATCTTTACCAGTGTTTTTAATTACATCTGTTACTGTACTTTATGATGTTGGATTAATAATCAATATACATTATTTGCTTTGGATAAACTTTTGTCCACATTTTTTTTTCATTATTGATCTGACTCAGTTTCATTTTATAGGTCTTGTTCAAACTACAAATGCTGCTAAACAAGCAGTCATGAATGTACCTGGAAAAAATATCAGTCTTAACTGCACATTGAAAGCTACATCCAGTGACAACTATTGGAACATTTGGTACAAGCAAAGACTGAACCAGGTGCCTCAGCAAGTAGGAAGAATTCAAACAAATTAACAGGCCATGCTTTCTTCTTCATTCAACAACTCCAGATTTACAATGACGTGGATGATAAGGATCAGAATGACAGTAATGTTCACTAAACATTCATGTTCATTCCCACAGCCACATGATGCTGAAGAGCTGAATTATGCTGCCATTCATTTCAATGAGAAGAAAACCAAAAGAGGGCAGGTGAAGAGAGGACAGCCTGAAGACAGCATGTACTCTGAAGTGAAACGTTCAGGTCTTACTGACTATCATCTAGATTATTAGCTCTCTTCCCTTCTATAATCCTAAATGAAGTTTGGATACATTATTTCTTTACTGGCATTACATTATGACTTTGAATATTAACAATATTGATTAAAAAAATAAGCAAACATTTTGGCATGGAGGTAATATTACCTGATCCAATTACAATTAATACTTTATTTTCACCAACCACAGCAAGACCTCAAGAAAGAAGGGTGATGGAGAAAACCACCAATCAGGTACAACTTGTGCAGTTTGCTTAAACGACTTTATTAGTAACACTTTGTTCTCCAGGTTTATGCTCTTCATCTTGGATGTGGCATGCATCAGTTGACATAAAAACTCTGACTTGATGCTTAGCAACGTGCCTATCATAGATGACAACAGTAGATGTGAGTGTTAGGGGTTTAACCTGATACATCAGATTTTAACTCGCATTTTGTGCATGTTTTTAATTGTGTTGTTTCAGACATAGCAGGTGATATACACAGCAGAAGACAAGTTGTTGTAATATTAGTCAAATTCTAAACAATGATGAGATTTGTGTGTCATAAAAAGCAATTAAGTGCCATTTATTCCATTTAAATCTATGATATCTTTCACTAAGAATGTTTCTGGGTCTGCTCAGCTCAGCTTCCTCTGTTTCATATCTGTGGAGCTGATATAGCTTATAGCTGTAGCCTAATTACAACATCATTGATATTCATGCATGAAGCTGTTGTGGTGGAGATGTACGAGACAGGCAACACTGCACTGCTGTAGAGGAGGAGGAGAAGGCAACTCACTGTCTCTGTGTTTGAGACTAGTAGTCATATTCTAAATAAGGATCACAATGACAGTAATGTTCACTAAACAATGTTGTTCATTCCCACAGAGACATGATGCTGAAGAGCTGAATTACGCTGCCATTCATTTCAATGGGAGGAAAACCAAAAGAGGGCAGGTGAAGAGAGGACAGCCTGAAGACAGAACAGGACAGAACAGGACCATGTGACTTTTGCCAGCCAATGAGATTTTGAGTCATGAGACCTGAGAGCTCATGAAGTTTAGTTAGTTTGTCATTTGCTTCTTTCCAAACCGTCTCCTCTGATGTCAGAGGGTTACTCTGCAATGATGATACCAGACTCGATATTTATATTTTTGAACTACAAGACATGTACTGTTCCAAATTTACCAATGTTTATAATTACATCTGTTACTGTATTTTATGATGTTGGATAATCAATAATCAATATACATTATTTGCTTTGGATAAACTTTTGTCCACATTTTTTTTCATTATTGATCTGACTTGTTTTCATTTTATAGGTCTTGTTCAAACTACAAATGCTGCTAACCAAGCAGTCATGAATGTACCTGGAAAAAATATCACTCTTAACTGCACCTTGACAACTACATCCAGTGACAACTATTTGAGCATTTGGTACAAGCAAAGATTGAATCAGGAGGCTCAGCAAGTAGGAATAATAAAAACAAATAAATGGGCCATATTTTCTTCTTCATTCAACAGCTCCAGATTTACAATGACGTGGACTAATAGCACAAATGTTTTGACTATTCAAAATGCTATGACACATGATGAAGGAACTTATTTCTGTGGAATGGTACAAGCAACAATAGTTCACTTTTCCTCTGCTACCTTCGTCAGTGTGACAGGTCATGAAATGTTTTAAACTTCTTAACACTGGATTAAGGTTTTATGTGATAGTCCCAAGTCACAAAAATCTAGTACAATCACCTGAATATCTCCCAGAAAAACTAGGATTGTACAGGATTTGTTTTATATTCATCAGCATGTCAAGAGTAATACACATCAGTGTATCTGTGTAACAAAATTCAGCATTAGAGTCAGTTCCCCAAGGAAATATATATATATATGTATATATATATATATATATATATATATATATATATATATATATATTTGCATACTCATATATATATTTTTAATTTATACTTTTCATACAAATATATATCTTCATGGCATAGCTTTGTGGTTAACATCTGACATCATTGTAGCATACCATGCTTCTCAGGCTGACAATTTAATTTCACTTTAATTTCATATTCAACTTAATATTTATAAAAAATGTTTTATAGTAAATCTTGTAGTGCTCTGTCTTGGAGCAGTGCTGGGTGTGTGTGTGGCTGTTATCACTGCTCTAGCCATAATCGTTTGTAAGATGAAAAATTCTGAACATGGCAATGGTAAGTGTTAATAAAGGGCAGGGGGATTGAACTATTCTAATTCATGAATTCATACTATTTTTATCTTTAAGAAATATTGAAATTATTAATAAGAATTTTGCAACAAACCTGGCATACTGGTATTTTTCTCTGATCCAATTACATTTAATTCTGTATTATTTCCCTAACTACAGTGAAACATCCACATGGTAGTGTGATGGAGAAAACTACCAATCAGGTACAACTTGTGCAGTTGTGCTTTCCTTCCATTATATATGTAAATATAATGCTTAGCAACTAGCCACTCATAGACATGACAACAGTAGATGTTACATTAGCTACTGTTTTAATTAGCATAATACGACATACCCCCATAATAGAAAAGTCCAGATTTGAAGTTAAAAAATATGCTTTATCTCACATTATCTCACATTATATATATATATATATATATATATATATATATATATATATATATATATATATATATATATATATAAAATTTTATTACTTTGTTTCAGACAAAGCAGGTTATGTAAAGAGAAGAATGATGAGCTACTATAATATTAGTCTAATCATAAACAGTATTAAGATCTGTAAATCTTAAAAAGCAATTTAATGCCTTTTATACATTTAAATCTATGACATGTTTTACTAAGAATATTTCTGGCTCTGTTCTGAACAGAGAATAAAGACATAGAGATTATAGAGTTACACAGCACCTCCTTTACAGCACTGAATGTGCCAGTAAAGAGATAATGTATCCAGACTTAATTTAGGATTATAGGAGGGAAGAGAGCTAATAATCTAGATGATAGTCAGTAAGACCTGAACGTTTCACTTCAGCCTGTCTTCAGGCTGTCCTCTCTTCACCTGGCTGTGGGAATGAACATGAATGTTTAGTGAACATTACTGTCATTCTGATCCTTATCATCCACGTCATTGTAAATCTGGAGTTGTTGAATGAAGAAGAAAGCCTGGCCTGTTTATTTGTTTGAATTCTTCCTACTTGCTGAGGCACCTGGTTCAGTCTTTGCTTGTACTAAATGCTCCAATAGTTGTCACTGGATGTAGCTTTCAATGTGCAGTTAAGACTGATATTTTTTCCAGGTACATTCATGACTGCTTGTTTAGCAGCATTTGTAGTTTGAACAAGACCTATAAAATGAAACTGAGTCAGATCAATAATGAAAAAAAAATGTGGACAAAAGTTTATCCAAAGCAAATAATGTATATTGATTATTAATCCAACATCATAAAGTACAGTAACAGATGTAATTAAAAACACTGGTAAAGATTTGGAACCATACATGTCTTGTAGCTCAAAAATATAAGTATCCAGACTGGTATCAACATTGCAGAGTAATGCACCGAATTGAGAGGCGACAGTTTGAAAATAAGCAACTGACAAACTAACTAAACTTCATGAAATTTCATGTCTTATGACTCAAAATCTCATTGGCTGGCAATAATCAGATGGTCCTGTTCTGTCCTGTTGTATCACAACCATGTTTGGCCACCTGCAGTGTGTGATCTCTTTAAATCATGTTGAGCCCAACATCCAGGTAAGTTAAAGTAACAGAGCACCACTCAAAGAAGGGGATGATTTGACAATCTTGTTTATAGTATATACATTTGCTCTAAAAAATTATTATTATTTTTTTTTTTGTGGAGACCAGTATGGAAAACATTCATTCAAAAAAGGTTCCATCGGGACTGCTTGATTAGCAATCTCTGTAATTTGAACAGGACCTATAAAATGAAACAGATTCAGATTCAGACCAGTATGGAACTGCTGTGTTGGGGAATACTTGGGGGTGTAGTTCATAACATCCATATGGAACTGTCAGCACTGAGTACACAGTATGACTGAGTATGACTTTAGTCTCTGGGGAGACCATTGATGAATTTTATAGTTTATGAAGTGATTGGTTGCATGGGGGCAGTACAGTAGCTAAATGTATGTAGAGTAACACTGTGGTTGCTGGAGGTTTAGAGTGTAAAGCTCACATGGAACTAGTGGCACTGATCACACATTTATGGTGTCAGTGGAGCTGGGTGTGGCTCAAGAAAATAACTTGCATGTGTTGTGGAATTATAACCTAAGGAACCAGGATGAAGCTGTCACTGAATAATGAAAAGTTATATTTTAGAAATTGGAAGACTTGCTAGGACATAACTAACAAAAGCCCCAGTTTATGTTATGCCTCATAAGTTAAAATCTCATTGGCCATCAAACTTACAAGATCCTGTTCTGCCTTTTTTTCCTTTATAGTTGGCTGCCAGTATTCATTTGGGCTCCATTAACCTCTGACCCTTGTTACAGAAAGATGGATGTGTGTGTGTGTGTGTGTGTGTGTGTGTGTGTGTGTGTATTCCAGATCCACTGCCAGGATTTCCACCCTTCTTGAAACTCCGCCCAGTTCCTTGCCGGGCTTCCCAGCCAACTGTGTCGGCTATTTAAAGGCCCCTTCCAGAAGAGAGGAACAGAGAGAAAGGAGACTGTGTATTAGTTTGGAGTTGTTTTGCTGAATTGGACATTTATATGATGTTTTGTGTATGACCTTGTTTTCCCCCATTTTTGGACTTCATTTTTGGCTTCGCCCCTACTGCTTCGGTAGTTGTGTGTGTATGTATATATATATATATATATATATATATATATATATATATATATATATATATATATATGTAATGTGTGTGTGTGTGTTTGTAAACATTGTTTTTTGGTATTTTGCTGTTGGACACTGGTGGTAGGGAGTGACTGCTGTTATAGTTGGGTGTGGGTATTGTCTCTGTTTTTTATTAGGGAGTTAGGAAAGTTTGTTGTATGTTTCTTGTGTTGTTAGGATTAGTTAGTGTGTAGTTTTATTTAAATGTGGGTTATGTTTGTTATTTTGGCTTGTGTCACTCATGAAGATATTTGCACCAGTATGATTGTTTGTTTATGAATCATAACCTTTGTAAAATACACTGAAAAAATCCCTTTCATTTGTGCTTCTGTTTGTTTTGTTGCTGCTCACTTTTTCACAACTTCCATTACATTAGCCATTTGTACTTCTTTTCCTTGTTATGGCCTCACAGCCTAGATGCGGTCGTAATACCCTTGAGAAGCCTTACCTTTTCATTAAAGAGTTTGTACATATTGGTTTAAACATGAGTTCAGTCTGTGGCACTACAGTATAAATCAGAGTTACTTGGGGCTGCTGATGGATAACCTCAGTCGCTGTGGTTCCTCCCACATCCTGAACACCTCCTCTGCTGTGACTCCTCCCCCCAAACAAAGAGAAGCTCTAGACTGACTAGGCGACTTTTCCTGGTTCTTTCCTGCTCTACATGGGTTTCAAACAAACTTACATTCAGTGAACCCAGACTAGTCGCCTGGAAACCTGGAGTAGACTTCTGTTGCTTTTGTTCATTATTGCTTGTTTTCTTGCTGTTGTGGTGTCCGATGTTGACCAGATGACAATGGGCTCTTTTTTGATTCTTGGTTCCTCTCAAGGATTCTTGAGCAGTTTTTCGTTGTCAATGTTGCGTTTGGCTTACTCACTGTGGGCTTGGACTCTGACATCTTTGTGACAATGGCTGTTGTTAAAAAGTGCTATAGAAATATAATTGACTTTGAAACTTGACATAGTTACACTGCACTGTTTTATTTCATATTTGAGTACACACGCTGCTCTGGCTCTCCCTACTCCACATATATACTCTTTAAACTTCATTTATTATCTTTTCTGCATTTATATGTGATGTTTGTTGTTATCTGTCATGATAAGATATTCTAAAACATATATAGTCTTTAAAATGATTATGGTCCTTTCTTATAAAGTGACATCTTTTGTACATATTTGTTATTCTATATAACTGAGTGCCATGTTACAATTCCCTTGTAAATGTTCTTACTATGTTTTACTGTGATGGTTCTTAGGTGTTTTTGAAGAATATTTTGGTTTCTTCCAGTCCATGGTTAATTCATGAATGCCCATGTTACTGGCAATATTTTATAATTGCAGAACTGATAATGTTCTCAATTTATGTATTTCTTGCCAGAAGCATTAGCATATATTAGAGGAAAAAGTTTCACTACACTGCATTTGCATAAAGGACGTGTCTTATCCGACACTATCAGTCTAAGCTATGTTGGTTTTTTTTTCTATGTGCATATTCATATTGTCCACAAAGTCTAAAACTGTTCTCACACCATTCTTTCTCAAATAGCAGTTAAACAGGAAAGTAAACTGATGTTGGTATTGTACTCATGACAAAGTGATGATGACCTCATAAAATAACCCTATCTCTGCAATGTGAGGCTCTGTTTGGTTTAACTCTGCATGTCCTGGCCAATAAAATAAAGTATCAGCTCTGACAAATTGATGAATGCGGCAATGTGCAGTGTCCTCATAATGTAATATCTATATTACACAGACACAATTATTTAGGGGCATTGTGTTTCTCTGTTTCAATCTCCTTGTAAGTAGGCTTACTATATTTTATTGTTATGGGTCTTTGGTGTTTTTGCATAATTTTTTGCTATCTGTCATTTACAGACATTTTGGTGTGAGCTTTTTCATAGACAATAGTAGAGTCACTCAAAAAAATGCACCCCTGCTCCTGTGCTACTGCCCAATCAATCCATGCCTGATGAAGTGTGATTGGCTAATGCTGTAACACAGTGATGTTCACTATTTTATGGAACACTATTGAAAAGTGTATGACAACAGTTAGAGTAGTTAAAAAGGTTTTATCTGTATGTTGTCTCATATTTAATTTTATAGTAAGACACAAACCAACAAGAATAATATTCTGGGATTATGAACTGCAGAAGTCTGTTATGTCACTTTTGTTGATCCCGTGTAAAGTCCTAAAAATGATCTAAAAATTCAGTCAGGTCTACGATAATAAGGTGAATGAGGAATGAAATATTACTAATTCAAAATTAACAAAATTCTTGCTGCACTCAGAAGTAATGAATTAAAATAAGGGCCCCCTGCCCATTATGAACACTTACCATTGCCATGTTCAAAGTTTTTTATCTTAAAAATGATGATGGCTTGAGCAATGATAACAGCCACACACACATTCCCAGCACTGCTCCAAGACAGATCACTACAGGATCCATGGGCTTCACTAGAGAACAATCTTTATAAAATAATTTCATATACAAATTAAAGTGAAAAGTATATGGTATGACCATGATTTCAGACGTTTCAGACAGATCTTTACAAGATTTACTTTAAAACAATTTTTATAAATATTAATTTGAAGATAAAATTAAAGTGAAATTAAATTGTGTGTGTATATATATATATATATATATATATATATATATATATATATATATATATATTCTTCTAGAATGTAAGGCTTGAGTTGACAATTCCTTGGGGAACTGACTCTAATGCTGAAATCTGATACACTGATCTGGATTACTCTTGCTTTGTTGATGAATATAACACAAATACTCTAAATTTTAGTTTTTCTTCGTGATATTTAGATTATTCTACTAGATTTTTGTGTCTTGTGACTATCATACTGAACATTGAATGATATAAAAAAAATCATTGTTAATCATTTTATTTAAAGAAAAAATACACAAATATACTTGCTTGACTGGTCTGTTTCTGAGGTCTCCAACCTGCATTGTCCTGTATTGTTAGGGTCTGTTTGCTTGGGTTGTTGCCCTGATCAATAAAACATAAACAATGTCAGCTCTTAGTTCATATTGGGTTCCCTCACATGCTTGAACAACTTCACTACTGAAGAAGTAGCAGGAACTTTTAGAAAATGTATGTTTATCTATATCACTTTGCAGTTTATAGAATTAAATTTCTTTGTATTTATACAGGATTTTAATTCACGTCTTCATAAATCATCTATGGCTTTGACATTAATAATACAATAAGTGTTTGGTGCTTTAGTTATAATCCAGTGTAAAGAAGTTTAAAATAATAAATTTAATTACCTGTTACACTGCCAGAGGTAGCAGAGGAAAAATGAGCCATTGTTGCATTTGGTATAACACAGAAATAAGTTCCTTCATCATGTCTTGTAGCATTTTGAATAGTCAAAACTTTTGTGCTATTAAGCCATGTCATTGTAATTCTGGAGTTGTTCAATGAAGAAAAAAGTATGGCCTGTTTATTGGTTTTCATTATTCCTTCTTGCTGAGGCTCCTGGTTCAGTCTTTGCTTGTACCAAATGTACACAGCATCACTGGATGTCGCTTTCAATATGCAGTTAAGAGTGATATTTTTTCCCAGGTACATTTATGACTGCTTGTTTAGCAGTGTTTGTACTTGAATAGGACCTATAAATTTAAAACAAGTCAGATCAATAATGAAAAAAATGTGGACAAACTTTTATCCAAAGCAAATAATGTATATTGATTATTAATCCAATATCATAAAGTACAGTAACAGATGCATTTATAAACCGTGATAAAGATTTGGAACCGTATAGGTCTTGTAGCTCAAAAATATAAGTATCCAAGACTGGTATCATCATTGCAGAGTAACGCTCAGACCTCAGAGGAGACACTTTGAAAAGAAACAACTGACAAACTAAATAAACTTTCAGGTCTCATCACTCAAAATTTCATTGGCTGGCAAAAGTCACATGGTCCTGTTCTGTCCTGTTGTCTTACAACCTTGTTTGGCCACCTGTAGTGTCTGATCTCTTCAAAACATGTTCAGCCCAATGTCCATGTAAGTTAAAGTAACAGAGCACCACTTGAAGAAAGGGGTGATATGACAATCTTGTTTATATTGCTAAAAATACAAAATAGCAAGAGTTATATTCTTGGATTATGAAGTGCCAAAGTCTATGGAATGTCAATTTTGTTGGTCCTTTCTGTAACTTCTCACCACCACATCTTACATACTCAGAGTTTTTCTTCTTACGAATGATTATGGCTTGAGCAATGATACCAGCCACACACACTCCCAGCACTGCTCCAAGATAGATCTCTACAGGACCCATGGACCTTTCTGTAGAACAATCTTTATAAAATAATTTAATATTCAAATTAAAGTGAAAAGTGTGTGGTATGCGACCATAATATCAGACGTTAACCACACAGCTATAACCAGCACTGGTCCAAGGAAGATCACTACATAATTTAAGAATATTAATCCAAACATTAAAGTGAAAATGTGTCAGCCTAAGCACCCTGTAATGCCACCATTATATCAGACATTAAATACACAGCTCTACCATCAACTAAAATAAAGACGGAAAAGTATAAATGAACAAAGTTTAGTCTGCCCACACAAATAACATTATGTGCATCAAAAAAGCTCATTCTGTTGCCCTGCATGCACAAATGTTTGTTTGTTTGTTGTGTGTGTGTGTGTGTGTGTGTGTGTGTGTGTGTGTGTGTGTGTGTGTGTGTGTGTGTGTGTGTGTGTGTGTATGTGTGTGTGTGTGTGTGTATGTGTGTGTGTGTGGTTGTATGTAAGAGAGATTGAGCATTCTTCTGTTCTAAGAACAATAAGGCTCAAGTCAGTTATTGCTTAGTTAATGAACAACTAAATAAAAATATTATATTATAACTAATATATTAGTTTATCTTAGTGTCTTTCAAATGGTCAAGCTAGATTTTTATGAGAAAGGCAGTTCCTCTATAAATCTCTTGTGGCTGCCAAATAGAACCTTGAAGAGCCAACTTCTATGATGATCACTTTAATTAAAGGAAAGAGGCACAAAGATACTTGCTTGACTGAGCTGTTTTTGGGGGTTTTGACACATTTCCACAACTGGTAGACTCTATTGGGTTTAACTCTCCATGCACTGGTCAATAAAATACACACAGTGTCCGTTCTTAGTTCCCTCACATGTTTAAAGAAATGTACTACTAAAGAATTAGTAGGTTCTATTAAAAACATGGGTATCTTATTGCACTTTGCAATCCACAGACTGTAAAAATCATTGCATTTATACAGAACAAAGACATTTAATTCTCTACTTCATAAAATAACAGTAGCTCTGTGTTTTGGTTATAGTATAGTTTTAAATGTTAAGATGTTAAAAAAGAAGTCATTTATTTACCTGTCACTTTTACGAATGTAGCAGAGGAAAAGTAAATCATTTGTCCCTCCACAGAAGTATGTTCCCTTATAATCTTCAGTAAGATTTAGAATAGTCAGAGTGCTTGTGTTAACATTCCAAAAAAATTTGAATCTGGGTTTGCTGAATGGATATGAAAGTATGGCCAGTTTTTTTTTAGCACTTCTCCTACTTGCTGAGGCTCCTGGTTCAGTCTTTGCTTGTACCACATGCAAGGTGTGTTATCAAGTTTTGCTGTTAATGTGCAGTTAAGAGTGATATTTTCTCCAGGATGTGTCAGGACTTCTCATTAAGCAAGGTTTGTAGTGTGAACAGGACCTAAAAATGAAACAGAGTCAGACCAATAAGGAAAAATTTGTAATCCAATAAATATTGAATATTAATCCAAAAACAAAGTACAGTAACACATGTAATTATGAACACTAGTAAGAATTTGGAACTGTACATGTATTGTAGCTCAAAAATATAAGTATCCAGACTGGTAACATCATTGCACCATAACGCTCAGACATCAGAGGAGACGCTTTGAAAAGAAGCAACTGACAAACTAACTAAACTTCATGAACTTTCAGGTCTCATGACTGAAAATCTCATTGGCTGGCAAAAGTCACATGGTCCTGTTGTCTCACAGCCTTGTTTGGCCACTATCAGCACCTGATTTCTTGTAAAAAATGTTTACACCAAACATCCATTTATATTATTTTATGTACTTATGTGACTTTCAATTTCAAACATGTTATAGTCAGGCATCTGTAATGTTAGGAGTCTTGCCCAGTGACTCTTATTGATACAGCATAGAGCACTTGACCCAGTGAGGTTTGAACCCCAGTTAGCCAACAAGAAAGTCATTGTTGTTACCTACTACACTATACCACAAAAGGCAGAGTAAAAAAGGACATGAAAATCTTGCTTTCAGTCTTGTTTGCAAAATTGCTCAGAAGGTTTATTATTATTATTATTATTATTATTATTATTATTATTATTATTATTATTATTATTTATTTTATTTTTTTTATTATTCAGTTTTCTTTCTTTCTACATCTTAGATTGATAATGGTAGTTTTAAAGTGGACCTTGTTATAGCCAGTAGCAGAGTCACTCAAAAACAAAAGCATGTGAGATGGAACGTGATTGGCTAATTCTGTAACACAGTGGGGTTCACTATTTTATGGAACGCTGCTGAAAATATGACAACAGCCAAAGTATCTTAAAAAGGTTTTATTGTGTATGTTGTCTCATATTTGATTTTAAAGTAATAGACAAAACAACAAGAATAATATTCTGAGATTAAGAACTGTGGAAGTCTATGTTAGGATTATGAATTGTAGAAGTCTTAGATCTATTTTGTTGATCCCATCTGTAACTCCACAGCACCTTTGCTTGTGGAATTTTGATTTAGAATCTGTAAACTAGCAGCAGCTGTGAAGGAATTATCAGAAGTATCTGAAAGGTGGGTGTGGATGAGGAGAGAGAAGGTTAGTTGGGGAAATAAATAAAGGTGGAATGGCTGAGGCCTTGCAGCGTTTAGAGCAACATTTCCCAAAAACTTAGCAGATACAATTGCTCTTTCAGAAACATATGTTGTGTAAAGTACTAAAAATAGTCTAAAAAAAGCAATCAGATCTACATTAATAACAGGGATGAGGAATTAAATATTACTAATTCAATATAAACAAAAATGATAAATTGAGTTCTTGAGGGAAAGAGGAAGGTGTCATAGTATGGCCCCTCCCCACAAACGTCTCCTTGTGTGGGTGTGTGTTCGTCAATGTGGCCACGCCCTCCCAGTGTCTCACACATGCTCCTCATTGTGTCATTAGTATACATGTATAAATGGTTATCGTTAATATGTCTATGGTGCTTGAACCCAATAGTCTGTGTGATATGTCGAATGTGTTATATGTGCAAAAAAAATGTGTATTCTTGTTTATGGGGCTCATCTCCGCATCCTGCTGAACCACCTGGTCACAGAACCACCGACCGACAAAGGATGCCTGGGAGAGGAAGTAAACAAAGGAAGGGTAGGAAAGGACAGAAACGCCCTCCCACAGCCCTCGCAGGGAAGCCCTCCATATTCCTGGGCACACTCCTGACTCCCACAGCAGGGGAGAGTGCCACTGGGGGAGTTGGGGGGACCTTGGGTGTGGTCCAGGTACGGACCCGATGGGGTCGTACGGACCCACGTCAGGCTAATGGGACTGGTACAATGATGTCCAGTACTCAGAGTCAGACTCCGTAGGGTCCTACTACCTCACAGAGAGACCATCCCTTATCCTGGCCTCACTACGTAAGTCCACAACAGGTGTGGAAGCCACTGGACAATTTTGGGGCTGCCGTGATTATGTTCCAGGATTGGACTCTGTGGAGTCTTACAGAGCCCAGCCGGACTACGAGGATCGGCACAGAGAAGTGGACTTCACTGGGTCCTACAACCCCTACATGGACTATTATGAAGGCTACTCTGATTGTGGAGTGAGAGGGCAGTACAGTGACATCAGTCTGCAGTTGGACTTGGGGTCCGATTATGTGGAGGATCCACCAGTGGAGGTGAAGGAGGTCCTCTATGGGGATTCGCTCACTGACTGTGACGTTCAGTCTGTCGTCTCCGGGAATGACGAGCCTCCAGCATCTATGATACCGCACAAGGCTCTGCCCAGGATGTATTGCCTAGGCACAAGTAAGCCAGCCCACGTGAAATACCTAAAGGCGACCTTGTTCAAGGAGGAAACTCCCTTTACTAGGGCACACAGCCTCAGAACTCGTGTGCCCCTACCAAACCCAAATTGGTGAGGGGTGATTCCCCACAGGTGGGGAATCTCCATTTGGCGTTGGTCTCGGGGCCACAGCCCAATAAGATGGCGTGCCGTTGGGGAGGGGCTCTGTCATGGTATGGCCCCCTCATCCCAAACATCTCCTCGTGTGTTCATCAATGTAACCACGCCATTGCTGTTTCTCACACCTGCTCCTCATTGTGTCATTAGTATACGTGTATAAATGGTTATCGTTTATGTGTCTGTGTTGTCGGAGTTTGAATCCAATAGCTTGTGTGCTATGTCATATGTTTTATATGTGCAAATAAAAAGTGTATTCTTGTTTATGTGGCTCGTCTCTGCATCCTGCTTAACCTCCTCATCACAGAAGGCTTTCTAGGAAATAACTGCACCATAGCACCATATTATGATATCTTGCTGGGCTCAGTTAAAATCTCATTGGCCATCAAAATTCCCAAGATCCTGTTCTGTCCTTTCTTTCATATTGTCTGTTTGACCACCAGAGGTCATTTGGGCTCTGTTAACCTTTGACCATTGAGAAGCCTTACCTTTTCCATAAAGAGTTTGGACAAATTTGTAGTGAATTTCAGTTACTTTTGGTGGCTGTGACTCCTCCCACATCCTGACCACTTCCCCTTTTGTGCCTGTCTTCCCAAGAAAGAGAAGCTTTATTCTGACTGGGGACTTTTCCTGGTTTGTTTCTGTGCCAGATGGGTTTTAAACACACTTACACTCGTCCTACCCCGATTAGGACTCCTAGAAACCTGGATTAGACTCATTGTTCCTGTTGTGATGTAAGGTGTTGAGCAGAGGATTATGGGCTCCTTTTTCGAGTCTTGGTTTCTCTCATGGTTTCTTCCTCATGCTCTTTGAGAATTTTTCCTTAACATTGTTGCATTTTGATTGCTCACTGGGGACTTGGACTCAGACATCTGTAAAGTTGCTTTCTGACATTGGCCGCTCTAAAATGTACAATATAAATAAATATGACTTTGAAATTTAGCTTAATGTTACATTGAACAGTTTCATTTCATATCAGAGTACATACACTACTCTGGCAAATCAGTCTCTATACTTCCACATGTACACAAACTTTATATAAACCTCCGTTATGGTCATTTATTCATTTATATGTGATCTTATTTGTTGTCCGTTATGATAGGATATTCTAAAAAATATAGTTTTTTTATTGGTTATGTAACTTATTTTTTGTAACATCTTTTTTATTTATTTACATATTTACCTTATATTCCTATGCATTGTAACTTGTTGCTGTGTTACGGTCTTCATGTAAGTGTGCTTACTATGTTTTACTGTTATGTGTTAAGTGTTTTTTGCAGAATTTTTTGGTATCTGTCATTTACAGTCATTTTGGTATCTGCTAGTACAAGGTTAATATATGAGCTCAAATGTTAATGGAAATGTATGATTATTGTAACACTGTTTTCTTTATGTATTTCATGCCACTAAACATTATAATATTTTAATTTAAAAAGTTTCACCCCACTGCATTTGCAAACAGGAAGTGTATTTATCAGACACTATCATCTTAAATTTGTGTGTTTTTTCCTGTGTCTATATTCACAGTGACCACAAGGTCTAAAACTGTGTTCTCACACCATTCTCTCAGAAGGCAGCTAAACAGGAAAGTAAACTGAGGTTGGCAATGTACTTGAGATAAAGTGATCTGAGTATGTATGACGGCCTTGCTAACCCTATTCCTTCACTGTCAGGCTCTGTTTAGTTTAACTGTGGATGTCCTGGCCAATATAATTCAGTGTCAGCTCTGAGAAATTGTTGAATGCACCAATCTTTTCTACAAGTATTTTCTACTTTTATAACTTGGACCTTTCTGTTTTAATTGTTTTGTACAGCTTTCTCCTGTAATGTATGTTATTAATATTAATGAACTTTGGGAAGCTTGTGTTTTACACTGAGCACTGAGCAGTTTTCAATCATAGCAGATGTAATCCAGTTATTCCATGGCTAGGTATTCCATGTGCACGAAAGCCTAACTGTGAGCTCCCTATCGCTCGTGTGAGCTTTGGGAGCTGCCAAGAGGGTTCTATGTCTGTGTGTTTCTCCTGGGTCACCCCACCAGTATCTGTGGCTATCCCACAAGCCACACAATATGATCCTGTTCCCAGTGTGAGAGACGCCGCCCATCCTGATCCTGGTCCTATTCCCAGCATAGTGGATGCCAGCAGTTTGTTCCTGTTCCCGGCATAGTGGATTCTGCCAGTTCCGTTCCTGTTTCTGGCATAATGGATGTCACCAGTTCTGTTCCTGTACCTGGCATAGTGGATGCCACCCATCCTGTTACCAGGTCTGTTCCTGTAGCTGCGCCTCCGGACCCACCGCCACCACTGATGGCCGCAGCCGCGTCCCCGGACCTGCCACCGCTGATCACCGCAGCCCTGCTTCTAGACCCCTCAGACCTGCTGCCGCTGATTGTCACAGCCACGACCCTGGACCCATCAGTTCCTGTTCCTGTAGTCAAAGAAACCTCTCCACAAGTCCTCGTGCCAGTCCAGTCCCCATGCCTTATGCCAGGCCTGACCCCCTGGTCTCTCCTCAAAGTTTTTCTGTGTCTTCTACTGCCTCTGCCCATGGGTTTCCAGCCATTTTGCCTCGGTCTGTGTCTCCTGTTTCCCGTATGCCTCCTGTTTCTCCATTGCTGCCTGCTCCTATTGCCCCATTGCTTTTGCCTTCTCTGTTGCCTGGTTTGGTTTTGGTTCCTGTTGTGTTGTCTGTCCCTGTGCCTGTTTCTGTGCCCATTCCAGTTCCTGTGTCTCCCTCTGTTTCTGTCCCTGAGCCCGTCCTGTTTCTGGACTGTCTGCTCCTGTCCCTGCTCTGAACCCGTTCTGGTCCTGTTGGTGTGGTGTCCTAGTCCTGTTTTGTTTTTGGTTTTGATGATCCCTTGTTTCTAGTATTAAGTTCATGTATTTAAATCCTGTCTGGATCCCAGTGTTTTTGCTGTTCATTGAATTAATTTGTGAATGTGTTTTGTTGTGGTTGTTTCTTGAATCAATGTTCCAAAGCCTTCATTTTTGTTAGCCTGTCTTGTTTAACCCTGAGTGTTTTCCTAACCTTAGTTACAGCCTGCTTTCCCATTTTCTTTCATGTGTTTTTGTTTGTTAGTCCTGTATCTACGTGCTCTCCATGTTGGCTCTTTGACCCTGGACTACGATGCACTGCTGTGTCAGAGCAGTGTGTACACGCAGATATTAAATAAAACAGTATAGTGTAACTAAGTCAAGTTTCAAAATCAATTTTATTTATTGAGCACTTTTTACAACAGATTTTGTCACAAAGCAGCTTAACACATGTCAGAGTCCAAGCCCACAGTGACTGAGCCAAAGGCAACATTGACAAGGAAAAACTGCCAAAGAGTATAAAGAAGAAACATTGAGAGGAACCAAAAATCAAAGGAGAGCCCATCGTCCTCTGGTCAACACCTGACACCACAACAGGAAGAAAACAAGCAATAATGAACAAAAGCAACAGAAGTCTATTCCAGGTTTCTAGAAGTACTATTATGAATGTAAGTTTGTTTGAAACCCATCTAGAGCAGGAAAGACCCAGGAAAAGTCACCCAGGAAAAGTCTAGCGCATCTCTTTGTTTGGGTGGAGGAGTCACAGAAGGGGTGGAAGTCAGGATGTGGGAGGAGCCACAGCAACTGAGGTTATCCATCAGCAGCCCCAAGTAACTGTGATCTACACTGCAGTGCCACAGACTGAACTCATGTTTATACCAATTTATACAAACTCTTTAAGGAAACGTTAAGGCTTCTCAAGGGTCAGAGGGTAATGGAGCCCATATGAACTCTGGCGGCCAAACTGACTATAAGGGGGAAAAAGGACAGAACAGGATCTTCTAAGTTTTGATGGCCAATGAGATTTTAAATTATGATGCATAGCACAAACTGGGGCTTTTATTTGTTATGTCCTAGCGAGTCTTCCAATTTCCAAGATATAACTTTTCATTTTTCACTGATAGCTTCATCCTGGTTCCTTAAATTATAATTCCACAACACATGTAAGTTATTTTCTTCAGCCACACCCAGCGCCACTGACACCATTAATGTGTGATCAGTGCCACCGGTTCTTTGTGGGCTTTACACTCTAAACCTCCAGCAAACACAGTGTTACTGCCACCATACACCCAATCAATTTGTACATATTTTATAGAGTAATAAAAAGTTCATTGTAACTTGATCAAACAAGTACCAGTTATAACCTGAAGCAAAAGTTTAAAAAAAAATAAAATAAATGACAAGATCTAAGTTGTTTTAACGTGTTACACTCAAAAGTTAAAAACACATTTGGCAGGAGAAGAGTATGAGTGCCCTTATAACATAATATCTATATTACACAGACAAGTGTACAGTTTGGTATTTTCTACTTGTATAACTTCTTTCTGTTTTTATTGTTGTGAATAGCTTTCCACTGTGTAATGTATGTAATTAATATTAATGAACCTTGTGTTCCTGTGAGATACATGGAGCAGTTTTCAAACATGACAGACTAAATAATCCAGTGCCAAAAGCACATACTGGAAAATAAAAGTGATTTATTATTAAACTGATAGTATGTTTCAAAGGTTTATTTAAGTTTTCAGGCAGCACTATGTGAGGCGATAGAACTCAGTGGTTTGAGTTGAGCACCTCTGGTCAAATATAATCCAACCAGCACCCCTCCACCACTCTCTTTTGGGTAAGAGATCGTTATCTGCACTTCTATTTCCTATAGAGTAGCAAAAATAACCAACAGGAAATGAGGCCCCAATCACATTTAGAAGTGGTGCTCACATTTAATGATTAGTATACATATATTTATGATGTATTTCAACATTGTTTTTCTTTAATAGTTTGTTTTTATTTGCCCAGAGGTTGCAAATAGTGTACATCCCGTAAAGCACAACATAACATTTTAGTCTCAGTGCTGCCAGAAAAAGTTACACATGCTGTGATACCTCATATTTGAAAGAATCAGTATTTCCTAATGCCAAACTACCTAAATCCATTAGTATATAGATACTAATATAAGGACAGTCACCATTAATAACTGCAAGAATAAGTGAACCACCTGGCTGTCGTTCACAAATTGTATTTATTTTGTTGAATTTTGACAGAATTCTGCCATGCATATATTCTCCATCACACACCTTATATTTATGAATCAATAGCTTTTTGTGCTGTGTTCAAGTTGTTACTGTGCTCTTCTAGAGAGCAGTTCTATTATTGGGTTTACACCTCTTCAGAGCCAGCTGTGTTCATAGATTAAGCTTTTGACTAAACTGGAACATCAGTGTTGATTCAGTGATTCCTGTTAGTGGCAATTTTGTAAAAGGTCAATAGAGGAAACCAAAACTCACAGTGATGTACAGACTCCCAGCTTTGCTGTCTTCATAGAAAAAAAAAAAGCTTACTACAAGTCAAATGCAAACAAATTTGATCAATTTGTAATTTTTACTTAAAGACTTTTAGTCATAGAACTATCCATTTGACTGATTGTAGCTCAGTGGGTAAGGTCCTTGACTAGCAATCAGAAGGTTGCCAGTTTAAGTCCCACCACCAGGTTACCACTTTTGGGCCTCTGAGCAAGACTCTTAATACTCAATTGCTCAAGTTGTTTTCAGTCAGAATTGTTAGTAACTTTGGATAAAAGTGTCAGCTAAATGCTCTATATGTATATTATGCTGGTCTAAGTGTATGTTTTGTAATTGATTTTGGTTTTGTAATTGTTCTGGGTTTTAAAAAAGCCTACCGCTACAGTTCCTGTTGTCAGTATCACACATCCAGTTGGCTTGTGTTGGCACGTGTGTTGTACCACCTAATTAAACTCGGGCATGCATGACAATAGAGACAGGGATTATCCACATATAAATGCAATTGTAAACACAAGTTGTCTGTACATTTGTTTGTGTTTGTTGGTGAACGGAGCCATGTACAGACAGACAATATTTTCTCTCTCACAGAGTAGATGGGATTGTGGTGTGTCTGACCATGGCCTGATTTTGTAAGATGAATTACAGGTGTCTCCATCTGACAACTGTATTTTTGTGAATAATGGTTTTGTAGAGAATGGCTGATTTACCATGGAACCAACTGAGTTTGCCTGTTTTGTGATATAACTGGTCTGTACTCAAACAGGCCAGAATCTCACATGGGTGTACTCATTTTCTTGATGCCCTGTTTTCTGCATCTTGTCCTCAGAGACCTGTAATGCAGCATAACAGAACTCTTTAGTACCGGGATCCCTTTCACACAAACAAGGGAAGTTGTGTTGCAGCCCCATAGGTAACAAAGAAAAAAAGTGCAACTCAACTGGGTCAATGAAAACTGATCTAGTTACAGTGAAACATTTAGCTGACACTTCCTATCCAAAGCGACTTACTATTGTGACTGAATACAACTTGAGCAATTGAGGGCCTTGCTCATGAGCCCAACAGTGGTAATTTGGTAGTGGTGGGCTTGATCTGACAACCTTCTGAATACTACTCAAGTACCTTAAGTAGTGAGCTACCACTGCTCTGCCACAAGTATATAGTAACATAGCTGGTAATTAGACTACAGCTATAAACTATATCACCACCACAGAACAACAGGAAGCTGATCTGAGCAGAGCCAGAAACATTCTTAGTAAAAGATGACATAGATTTAAATGTAGAAATGGCAGTAAATGTTTTTTAAGGATCACAGAGCTTATCATTGTTCATTAGACTATGAATAGACAAATATTACAACAGTTAATCCTCTGCTCTTTACATTACCTGCTATGTCTGTAAGAGCAATTTAAAACATGTACATTGTATAACATACAGCAGATTTTATCAAGGTAGTGCTGCTTCATTAACGTCTACTGCTGTCATATCTATGATTAGCATGTTGTTAAGCATCATAAATATTTCTATATTTAAATATGAGTTTTAATGTCAGCTGTTGCATGCCACATCCAAGATAAAGAGCGTAAACCTGGAGAAAGCAGTTTTTCTAATAAAGGCATGAAAGTGCAACTGCACAAGTTGTACCTGAGTGGTGTTTTTCTCCATCACACCTCCTTGTTGAGGTCTCTCTGTGGTAGGGAAAAATACAGCATTAATTGTAACTGGATCATGGAATATTACATGTAAGATAAAAATATAAAAATTAAAATTGTATGAAGGCATGAATTAGAATAAGGGCCCCCTGCCCTTTATGAACACTTACCATTGCTGTGTTCAGAATTTTTCATTTTACAAATGATCATGGCTTGAGCAATGATAACAGCCCCACACACTCCCAGCACTGCTCCAAGACAGATCTTTACAGGACCCACAGGCTTTTCTATAGAACAATCTTTATAAAATAATTTAATATACAAATTAAAGTGAAAAGTGTGTGGTATGCATCCACGATTCCAGACGTTAACCAAATACTTCAACCATACCATGAATTAGAATAAAGATATAAAAGTTTAAATGAACAAAGCTTTATTCTGCCTACATGTCTGAAATTTTGCATGTAAAGAGTTCATCTTTGTACCGTGAATTTTTTGATCCTCAAAACAGCACCTATCACATATATATACATACATGTTTGTGTGTGTGTGTGCACATAATTCTGTACTGGACAAAATAAGACTTGAGTCCACTGTTGCTTGGGGAACTGATTCTACTTCTAAATGTTAATGAACTGATCTGTATAATCCTTGATATCCTGACAAAGGTATAACAAATATTCTAAGATCTAAGTATATCCTACTGTCATTTATATGGTTAAACTAGATTATTTTTTGAAACCTCCTTAAAATGCATATAGTTATCATTTCAAAGGGGAGGCTTCTGTGATAATTATTTTATTAAAGCAAAGATAAAAGGTTAACTCTGTATGCACTTTTCAATAAAACACAATAAAACAGTCTCGGGTCTTAAGTCAGCTTGGTTTCCCTCACATGTAAATAAAAAAACACATGCTTTATACAAATACCCAAGTATACTGCTGAAGAATTAACAAATATTTTTATAAAATGTGTTTCTACAGCAATTTGAAGTCTACCATATAAAAACTATACAGATTATAAAAAAAATATTTTTTAAATTTTCTTATTGAGAAAATAACTGTGGCTTTGACTTTAAGATTATGTGTTTTGTGCGTCAGTTATAGTCCAGTTTTAAATATAAAGAAGTTTGAAAGTATTCGTTTAATTACCTGTATTGGACGCGTCCGTCCAATACCCGTCAGAGGTAGCAGAGCTGAAGTTAACCTTTGTTCCGTCTGTCACTCCACAGAAGTACAATCCTTCATCTTCTTCAGTAGCATTTAGAATAGTCAGAGAGATTCTGTCATCCTTCCACTTCATTATGAATCTGGAGTTGTTGAATGGAAATGAAAGTATGCCGTTTTTATCTTTAAGCACTTTTCCTACTTGCTGAAGCTCCTGTTGCCATCTGAGCTTGAACCAAAAGCAAACAGTACTTTCTTTGAATGTGCAGTAATGAGTGATATTCTTCCCATGTTCAGTCTGGACTGCTCGTTTAAAAGGCTTTGTAGTTTGAACTGGACCTATAAAATGAAACCGAGCCAGAATTAATAAGAAAACAATGTGGAGAAAATTGAATCCAAAATAAATAATGCATTCTTATTATTAATCCAATAGCAGAAATAACAGTAAAAAATGTAATTATAAACGCTGGTAAAAAATTTGGAACCGTACATATCTTGTAGCTCAAACATATAAATATCCAGACTGGTATCATCATTGCAGCGTAACGGATAGACCCCAGAGGACACAGATTGAAAAGAAGCAACTGGCAAAATAAATAAAATTCATGAGCTTTCGATTCTCATGACGCAAAATCTCATTGGCTAGAAAATGTCGCAAGTCTTTTTCTGTCCTGTAGTCTTACAACCACGTTAGGCCACATGCAGGGTCTGATCTCTTTAAAACATGTTAAGCCCAACATCCATGTAACTTAAAGTAACAGAGCACCACTTGAAGAAAGTGGTGATATGACATTCTTGTTTACAGTATTCAAAATTACTATAAATGTATTATTATTATTATTATTATTATTATTATTATTCAGGTCTCTTTTTTTCTCCCTTTTTTAAGACAATAGAAGAGTATCTCCTCCTGTGCTACTGTCCTTTCAAACCAAACCTGATGAACCATTATTGACTAATGAGTAACACAGTGGCACTCAATTATTTATGGGACAATATTGAAAGGTGTATGACATCAGAGTAATTTAAAATGTTTTAGAGTGTTTTTTTTTTTCTATTTAATTTTAGAGAAAGAGACAAAACAACAAGAATTATATTCTGCAATTATGAACTGTAGACATCTATGTTAGGATTATGACATTTGGAATTCTATGTTAGGATTATGAACATCTTTTGGTACAACCCCGTCTAGGCTGTGAGGCCGTAACAACAAAAAAGCAATGTAAACATATAACAGAATGTAAGTTGTAAAAAGTGAAGAGCAACAAAACAAACAGAAGCCCAAATGGAAGCCTGTTGTATTTCACAGTAGATATTAATTATAAACAATCTTACTGGTGCAATGTCTTCAGGAGTGACCCAAAAGAAGAAAAAAACAAAAGAAGCATACAACAGACTTTCCTAACTTCCTGACACATAAACAGAGGCAGAACCCACACCCAACAAAAATGCCAATCACTCTCTATCACCAGTATCTGACACCAAAGAACCAAAGAACAGTATTTATGCCCTTTATACAATATCTATATACAACAGCTACCGAAGCAGGAGGGGCAAAACCAAGGAACGAAGTCCAAAAATGGGGAAAACAATGTCATATACAAAAGTTTACCACAAGCCAAACAAACCAACAAATTCCAAATTCCAAACAAAACCATCTCTTCTCTATTCTCTTCTTCCTTCTCTCTTGTGGGAGGGGCCATTAAATAGGAGCATTTGTCTTGATAACCTGGAGAGGAATGGGGCGGAGTCTCAAATGGAGGGAAATCCTGGCACTGAACCTAGAACACATACACTCACACACATCCATTTTTCTGTAACACTTTGCTTGTGGAATTTTGTTTTAGTATCTGTAAACTAGCAGCAGCTGTGAAGGAATTATCAGAAGTAGCCGAAAGGATGGTTGTGGATGAGGTGTGCACAGGTTAGTTGGGGAAATGCATAAAGGTGGAATGGCTGAGGTGTTCAGTGTTTCAGGTACATGGAGGACTGGACAGATGAGTGGGATGTTGTGTCATGTCATTGTTAACATTGTAGATCCAAATGAGCATGCATTAACAGTGCCAGTGAGGCTGGATATGGCCTTAGTCCCCAGAGAGACCAGTGTGGACCTGCTGTGTTGGGGAATGTTTGGTGGTGTAATAAAATTATTATGGACCTGATGACACTAAGTATGCATTAACCATGCCAGCAGGTATGGGTAAAGTCAGTTGGGGGGCAAAAATGGGTTTTACAGGTTAGGAAGTTATTGGATGCATGGGGCATAGCAGTGAATAAGAATTTGGAGAGTATTGTTGTTTTTGTTGGTGGTTTACAGTGTAAAGCCCATATGTAACAGGTGGCACTGATTACACATTAACTGTGTCAGTGGGGCTGGGTTTGACTGAAAACTATAATAAATATCCAATTGACTGTTCTTTATTAAATTTCAATGTCTTGTTTTTTTTGTTTTTTTTTTTGTTATTTGTTAGTACAAGGAACAATATGAGTTCCTAGGCTGTTGTTAATGTTGGTAACTGTTTTCTTAATTTAAGTGTTTCTTGCCTAAGCATTAGCATTATTTTAGTAAAACAAATTCCACCCTGCAATTGCAAATAGGAAGTGTATCAGACACTATCAGTACCTCTGGTCAAATATAATCCAACCAGCACCCCTCCACCACCCTGTTTCCAGTGAGAGATCATTATCTGCACTTAAGTTTTTCATAGACTATCAAAAAATAACCAACAGGAAATTGTATTTGTATTTGTGCTTTTTCTGCAAGAGTGCAAACCTTTAACTGAAGTGTGACTAAATCAGATACAAGTCTCAGGTCATGTAAGGTCATGTATCACAGGGCCTCCCCACCTGCAGTCTCCCTCTCTTTTGTTTATCTTGTACATTTCTGTTGCTTCTGTTGCATGTGTTATATGTTTAGGTTGTGTGCCACACCTCACACAGGTGGCAAGTGTTGAGTTTTATTCACCTGTTTGTTATGTTGTTACGTTCACCCTTTATAAGACCTTCCTGTTAGTATGACAGACTGTCGGTCATTGATGTTGCTTTGGCTTTCATTAGTTCATGTTTGTGCATGTTGATTTTCTTATTCATTTTCATTAAAGCCTTCAGTTGGAGACAATAGCTTCCCACCTTGTCGCATGATCGTTGCATGTGACACCATGAAAAACGTTCAGTTCAGACTTCCAGAGGATATCATTTCAGACCGGTGGGGTACATTGCACATTCTGGGTCTGGCGGGAACTCCTGGACAAGCTCAACATAACAGTGAGCCTGACTCCATTTGAATATGTCCTAGGGTTCCTGCTGCTGCTATGACCCTGGAACTCTCCACCCTCCTGGTTCACAGCAGTTCATTCCTGGTTGTGAGAGAGTCAGAGAGTGTTGGAGAAGATGCACTGCAACCTGCAGAGGTCCATCGCAGCTTTCAAGAGGAAGGCTGATCAGGGAGAGACCACCATCTGTCAGCTGGGGGTGTGTGGGTGTGGGTACTGTGGGTAGCCACCAAAGAGGAGAAGATGGGCTTGAGAGTGAACGTTTGCCCGTAAGATATCCCGGTGAAGCTCAACAAGGTCACCTAGTAGGTCAATGTAATTGAGGTTCCTCTGCATTTTATGTGTCCTCTTTAAAGCCTGTCATAATAGGTCCTCTAGACAATGTTGATCTTGCTGTCGTCCATCCAACTCCAAGTGACATCGATGGAGGACCCTCCTACATGGTTCATGCACACATCCTCAACTCCAGATGTGCAGAGTAAGGATTCAGTACCTGGTGGACTGGGAGAGGTATGGGCCTGAAGAAAGGAGCTGGTTACTGTTACGACCTCGTCTAGGCTTCAGGCCGTAACAGGAAGTGTGAGGAAAACGGCAAATCAATTGTGTAATGGAAATGAAGTAAGTCAGAAAGAGACCAAAGTAGTTCAATAATATACCATGTATTGTACAACAGACAGTGTGATTTATACAAGAGATAGTGTGACACCCACACTATAATGTCATGAGTGACCCAGGCCAAAATAACAAACAAATACACATTAGAAACAAACAGACACTCACTAAACCTATAGAGACAAAAGAAAATACACACACAACTACACTTACTCCATAGGTGGAAAATACAGAGCAAACCCACACCCCAAACAAAATGGCAGTCACTCCCTACTTACCAGTGAAATCAAGAAAAGGATCAAAGTGGAATATATACAAATATACATTGGCAAAACTAACTATTAGAGCAAAGTCAATATGAGAAGCAAGGTCATACACCAACTCAAATATCAAATACTATTAATACACATCTCACACACATATCACTGCCTTCCCCTCCATAGCTTCTTCCTCCTTTTATTACTCCTCAGGTTGGGCGGAGTCTTGTCTCCTAATTTGCTACAAACATGAACTCTGTAATGGAATCTGGAACTGGATCTGGTATGGAACACATGCAGCCACACCAAAAGAACACAGGACGTAACAATACTGGTGAGTCACATCCCAGATACCAAACCTTTCAGCTCCTCCCACTGTGCCCATCCATCCTGGCAGTCTGACCCCAGTGGGCACTTTTGGGTGAGGGGGTACTGGCAGGCCCTGGCTGGAATCCAACCCTCAAAGAGCACACATGGCAATCACAGCAGAGCACAGTGGGAGGAGTTGATAACTGGTATCTAGGATCTGACTTAACAGTATAAACAAAGATATTATTCAAATCATTGTTTAGAAAAATGGTTTAATGGTTGTTCAGAAAAATGGTTCAAACATTTTCTGAATCTGTAGAAACTGCCTTTTCAGTTTTGTCGATAGTAAGAATAAAGAGCCTATGAGAGGTTAGATACAGAGGTTAGCTTATAGGGGAAGATACACATCAGGTGCCTCACTTTGATATGAAACATATGGATATCATGTTATAAGTAAAACCTGAGGAAATGCCCTGAGACGTTAGAGGGTTAAACATAATGTTAAACATAATTCAGAGGTTTATCTCCCACAAAGGTCAGAGTTCAGTGCTTTGCACTGAAGGTTCCTAGTGTGGGCAGAGACTTTGAAAAGCCTGTTTCTCTGCTTTTGTTTCTGTTTCTCTTTTTTCTCTTTGTAATCTGCATTCTGCCATTAAAAGTTCATCACTCAAATTTGCACATACACAGGCCCTTAACCTTTAATCTAATCTAAAACTTTGACATGTTATTTTCATATTACAAACATAAGGGTGGGGGGTTCCAGACTACAGACACAGCCGGTTCCAGACCCATGCTAATGACCAACACACCATGGTGGTAGTGAATATCTACAGCATGTAACAGACGTGTATAATGAAATATAGTGTTGTACAAAAATAGATGAAGTTTTAAAGGGAAAAACTACAGGTAAAATAATCATTCATGTCTTAGGTTACTAGGCAGGACAAGAAATGGGAAGATGCAAGAGTGACTGAGATTTTAGGGAAAACAATATATATATATATATATATATATATATATATATATATATATATATATATATATAAAACTAAAGAAAGTGTGTGTGACCATGGGCTCACTCAGAGGGCTCACTCTCTTTACATTTGCTCTGTAAGAGAGACTGAGTCCCTTGTGCACAAAGGTATTAATAACAGGGATGAGGAATTAAATATTACTAATTCAATATAATCAAAAATGATAAATTGATATCTTGAGGAAAAGAGGAAGGTATCACATTATGGCCCCTCCCCCCGAACGTCTCCTTGTGCGGGTGTGTGTTCATTAATGTGGCCACGCCCTCCCTGTGTCTCAACCTGCTCCTCTTTGTGTCATTAGTATACGTGTATAAATGTCTATCATTTACATGTCTGTGTTGTCTGTGTTATTGGTGAACCCAATAGGCTGTGTGATATGTCATATGCGTTATATGTGCAAATAAAATGTGTATTCTTGTTTATGTGACTTGCCCGGAATCCTGCTTAACCACATCGTCACAAAAGGCTTTCTAGGAAATAACTGTCAAAAGCACCATACTATGATATCTTGCTGTGCTCAATTCAAATCTCATTGGCCACCAGAATTCCCAAGATCTTCTACCATCTTTTCTTTTATATAGTCTGTTTGGCCACCAGAGGTCATTTGGGCTTTGTTAACCTTTGACGCTTGAGAAGCCTTACCTTTTCTATAAAGAGTTTGGACAAATTGGTGTAAACATGAGTACAGCCTAAAGCATTGGAGTGTATTTCACAGTTACTTTTGGTTGCTGTGGCTCCTCCCACTTCCCCTTTTATACCCCCCCCCCCCCCCCCCACCAGAATAGAAGATCTATTCTGACAGGTTGACTTTTCCTGGGTCACTTCTGTGCCAGATGGGTTTTAAACTAACTTACACTCAGAATAGGATTCCTATAAACCTGGAATAGACTTCTGTTACTTACTTATTCTTATTACTGAGTTTGTTCTTTATTGCTTATTTTGTTCCTGTTGCGGTGTCTGGTGTTGAACAGAGGATGATGGACTCTTTTGAGTCTTGGTTCCTCTCAAAGTTTATTCTTCATGCTCTTTGAGAGTTTTTCCTTAACGCTGTTGCATTATCATTGCTCACTGGGGACTTGGACTCAGACATCTGTAAAGTTGCAAAATGTACTATATAAATAAATATGACTTTGAAATATGATTTGCTGTTACATTGAACAGTTTCATTTCATATGAGAGTAAATGTACTACTCTGGCAAATCAGTCTATCTACTTCCACATGTACACAAACTTTATGTAAACTTCAGTTATGATCATTTATACATTTAAATGCGATCTTGTTATCCATTATGATGGGATATTCTAAAATTAAAAAAAAATAAAAAAAAATAAAAAATATATATATATATTTATAATGGTTATGTAACTCATAAAAATATCTTTTTTTTTTACATATTTACCATATATTCTTCTGCAATGTAACTTGTTGTTGTCTTACAATCTCCTTATAAGTATGCTTAGTATGTTTTACTGTTATAGGTTTTAGGTGTTTTTGCAGAATTTGTTGGTATCTGTCATTTACAGTCATTTTGGTATCTGCTAGTACAAGTTTATTTGAGCTCCCATGTTACTGTAAATATATTATTATTATTATTATTATTATTATTGTAGCACTGTTTTCTTTATTTATGTATTTCATGCCACCAAGCATCAGAATATTTTAGTTAAAAAGGTTTCACCACACTACATTTGCACACAGGAAGTGTATTATCAGACACAATCAGTATAAATGTGTTTGTTAAATTTGTCTGTCTATATTCACAGTAACCACAAGGTCCAAAACTGTGTTCTCACACCATTCTCTCAGAAGGCAGCTAAACAGGAAAGCAAACTGAGGTTGGCACTGTACTTGAGACAGTGATCTGAGTATGCATGATGACCTTATAGAATAACTCTATTCCTGCACTGTCAGGCTTTGCTTGGTTTAACTCTGGATGTCCTGGCCAATATAATTCAGTGTCATTTCTGAAAAATTGATGAATGCACCATCTATATTAATCCAGAGATAAGTTCTCATTGGCTGCGGGAAATTTTGAGATCTTCTCTATTTTATTTGGCCTTGTTTTTAAAACCAAAAATTCTGCTATATTAGCCTTTGTTCCATGATGCTTTCCTTTCTTATTGATCAAAAATAACTCCCAAGACATTTCAGAAAAAAGAATAATCTGAAACATTTTTAAACTTTAACATCTGCTTATTTTATAGAGGAATAAAAATATCATTGTAACTGGATCCATCATCAAACAAGTACCAGTTGCACCCTGAAGCAAAAGTTTCAAAAATAATAAATAACAAAAGTTCTGTTAACCTTTTACACGCAAAAGTTAAAAACACATATAGCAGGAGGAGAGTATGAGTGCCCATTTTATGTAATATCTATTTTATACAGACAAGTGTAGACTTTGGTATTTTCTACTTTTAGATGTCGTTCCAAGAGCTTCCCAAGTTCAGGACTGTTTACTAAATACACAATAAATAGAAATAAAGATGCAGACTCTGGAATTAAGAGAATAGCTGTTCCCGTCTTTATTCTGAGCTCAGTGTTACAAACGAGGTATTGTCTGGAGAATGTCTAACAGTCTTAGTTGGGCTCACCTTTATACATTTTCTGACACTTACATTTTTCTATGACCCTTACATAACCATTATTTTTTTTCATACTTCTCCAGGTTGCCACTATTATGTTCAAACCATACATTATTCAATATATGCAAATTGATATTCAACACTTACACCAACCGGTTCTTGGTACCATTATGTTCAACCTGAACTACTTCTATTTTTTAAAACATGATCCTACTTCATATCACCGGGTGCCCATATTGTTTATTCCAGTGCTTGGCTGAGGATTTACGCTGAAGCCTACAGAGGCCTTTCCTGCATGAAACCAGTTTTTTTTGGACCATCCATACGTTTCTGCTTACAAAATAATTTAATAACCTCAATAACTTGGATGTTTCTGTTTTTATTGTTTTGTACAGCTTTCCCCTGTGTAATATATATCACTACTATTAATGAACTTTGCATTCCTGTGTGATACACTGAGAAGTTTTCAAACATGGCAGACATAATCCAGTGCCAAAAACACATACTGGCAATTAAATAAAACTGCACACTAACTAATCCTAACAACACAAGAAACATACAACAAACTTTCCTAACTCCCTAACAAAAAACAGAGACAAAAGCCACACCCAATTAAAATAGCAGTCACTCCCTACCACCAGTGTCCAACACCAAAATACCAAAAAAACAATGTTTACACACACACACACAAACACAAACACACACACACACACACACACATATATATATATATATATATATATATATATATATATATATATATATATATATATATATATATATATATATATATATACACATACACACACAAGTACCGAAGCAGGAGGGGCAAAGCCAAAGATGAAGTCAAAAAATGGGGAAAAACCTACACAAAACATCATACAAATGTTCAATTCAGCAAAACAACTCCAAACTAACACACAATCTCCTTTCTCTCTCTTCCTCTCTTCTGGGAGGGGCCTTTAAATAGCCGACACAGTGGGCTGGGAAGCCCGGCAAGGAACTGGGCGGAGTTTCAATAAGGGTGGAAATCCTGGCAGTGGATCTGGAACACTGGAACATTGTTGTTCCTTCCCACAGCGACATGATGCTGAAGAGCTGAATTATGCTGCCATTCATTTCAATGAGAGGAAAACCAAAAGAGGGCAGGTGAAGAGAGGACAGCCTGAAGACAGCATGTACTCTGAAGTGAAATGTTCAGGTCTTACTGACTATCATCTAGATTATTAGCTCTCTTCCCTTCTATAATCCTAAATGAAGTTTGGATACATTATTTCTTTACTGGCACATTCAGTGTTATAAAGGAGGTGCTGTGTAACTCTGTAATCTTTTTATTTTCTTTATATTCCGTTCATCTGCTTTCTGATATTTAAGGTATGTTGTGTTTCTGTTAGTTCATTCCTGCTTCAACCAAAAAGTTCCATATGTCTTACAGAACCACTCTGCTCAAAACTGGGTGACTGACTGAATAAATATGGTATAAAGTTGAAATCTTAATAAAGAAAAGTAAACCTTTATTGAATATGCACTGACCCCTGACCCTTATTTTTCTAGTTTGATAATAACATGGCCAAGTTTTCAGATTAAGTGAAGGGCCTGTGTATTTGTAAATATTATTATTAATCTAAATTAATTTTATTGGAATAAATTGTGTCATTTGTAAATTATTGAATATTATATGAACACACACAAAAACATATATGAATGAGGACAGAGAGTAAGTTAGCATACATGAATTAATAATTTAAAAATGAAACATTTATTATTGTAAAAGGCCTTGTGACAGGTTCATGTAGGGTGGGGGACAGAAGTGCACATTTGGAGTGTTTTGATACTCCATGAAAGAACAAACACAAAGCACAGAGGTGAGTTGGTAAAAAGCTTTAAAAAAATTAAAAATAAAGGCAAAAACACATGCACAGAAACAAAGCACAGCACTGGACTAGTGTTCCTGTGGGCTTAAATAGAGGGAGAAACAAAAAGGATAACAAGTAACAGGCACATATAATCAATAATTAGTGGATTGGAAATGGGGGACATATTTTTTTTGTGTGTGTGTTTGTGAGAGAGTTTCTGTGTTAGTGGGCATGTGTGAAGGAAAAACTCTCAAAGAACATGAGGAATAAACCTTGAGAGGAACCAAGACTTGATCCTCTGCTCAACACCGGACTTCACAACAGGAACAAAATAAGCAATAAACTAAATCATTAATAAGAATAAGAAAATAACAGAAGTCTATTCCAGGTTTCTAGGAGTCCTAGCCTGAGTGTAAGTGTATTTAAAACCCATCTGGCACAGAAACAGACCCAGGAAAAGTCACCCAGTCAGCCTAGAGCTTCTCTTCTTTTGGGGGGGGCATAAAAGGGGAAGTGGGAGGAGCCACAGCAACCAAAAGTAACTGTGAAATGCACTACAATGATTTAGGCTGTACTCATATTACACCAATTTGTCCAAACTCTTTATACAAAAGGTAAGGCTTCTCAAGGGTCAAAGGTTAGCAAAGGTTAACAAACTATATGAAAGAAAAGACGCTAGAGGATCTTGCGAATTCTGATGGGCAATGAGATTTTAACTGAGTACAGCAAGAATTTTGTTTATTTTGAATCATTAATATTTAATTCCTCATCCAACTTATTAACATAGTGAGTGACTCTACTATTGTCTATAAAAAAAAGCTCACACGAACACTAACAATCTAAGATTTAGAAAAAAAGATAACTGAATAATAATAAAAATAAACCTTTTTGAGCAATTTTGCAAACAAAACTGTAAGCAAGATTTTTACATCATTTTTTTTACCATCATGTGTGGTATAGTGTAGTATATAAGAACACTGCCTGTCTCGTTGGTGACTACAGTTCAAACCTGATTGGGTCAAGTGTTCTATGCTGTATCAATAAGAGACCTTGGGCAAGACTCCTAACACTACAGCTGCCTATATTAAACATGTTTGAAATTCTAACTCACTCTGGATAAGAGTGTTTCCCAAAAGCATAAAATAACATACATGCATGTTTGGTATAAACATGTTTTAAAAGAGATCAGGCACTGATAGTGGCCAAACAAGGTTGTGAGACAACAACAGAACAGGACCATGTGACTTTTGCCAGCCAATGAGATTTTGAGTCATGAAACACAAAAGTTGATGGAGTTTAGTTAGTTTCTTGGTTCTTTCAAACCATCTCCACTGAGGTCAGAGCGTTATGCTGCAATAATGATACCAGTCTGGATACTTATATTTTTGAGCTACAAGACATGTATGTTTCTAAATCTTTACTAGTGTTCATAATTACATGTGTTTTTGAATTCAATTTTGTCCACATTTTTTTTCTTTATTGGTCTGACTATGTTTCATTTTATAGGTCCTGTGCAAACTACAAACCTTGCTAATCAAGTAGTCCTGATGCAACCTGGAGAAAATATCACTCTTAACTGCACATTTAAAGAAAAATATGATGACAATTCTTGCATGTGGTACAAACAAAGACTGAACCAGGAGCCTCAGCAAGTAGGAGAAGTGCGAAAAAATAAACAGGCCATACCTTCATCTCCATTCAGCAACTCCACATTCAGAATTATTTGGAATGACACCACAAACTCTCTGACTATTCTAAATCTTACTGAAGATTATAAAGGAACGTACTTCTGTGCAGTGACAGACAGAACAATGATTCACTTTTCCTCTGCTACATTCGTCAATGTGACAGGTAAATAAGTTATTTCCTTTAAAATATCTTAAAACATCTTAAAATGTCTTAAAATATAAAACTATACTATAACTAAACCACAGAGCACTTATAATCTTAATGTTAAATCTACTGTTATATTGTGAAGTAGAGAATTAAATATCTTTGTTCGGAAAAAATAGAATGATTTTTACAGTTTGTGGATTGCAAAGTGCTATAAGATACGCATGGTTTTTATAAAACCTGCTAATTCATTAGTAATACACTTGTTTAAACATGTGAGGGAAAGCAAGATGAACTAAGAGTGGACACTGTGTTTATTTTATTAAACAGCACATGGAGGGTTATACCTAACACAGTCTACCATTAGTGGAAAAGGGTCAGGAACCCCAAAAATATCCCAGTCAAGCAAGTATATTTGTGCTTCTTTGCTTTAAATAAAGTGATCATCATAGAAGCTTGCTCTACAAGGTTCTCTATGATAGTTATAAGCTTTTCATGAAGGATGTGCCTTTCCAGAAAATGCTGTTTTAACCATTTAAAGGATACTAAGATAAACGAAGAGCTTACCATATTTGTTTTATAGTTATATATATATATATATATATATATATATATATATATATATATATATATATAATATGGAGAGAGAATGACAAAGATGTTCAAAATTGTAGTGAAGTACACAGAGGTCCTTCCTCAGCTGTACAAGCATATATTAGATAACGTAGATTTTAAAATTATAACATTCATTCTATGGGGTTCTAAAGTTCCAAGAGTGTAAACTGTTTTTTTTTCTTAAATTTCCTAAATTAATTTCATTTGAGAATCTGAGGATAAAAGCAGTTTCTGAAATACTCAAACTAGCATGGCTGGCATGAGCTGTTGCACACATTCATACACACTTGCATGCACATAAGTAACTAAATGTATAACACTTCTACAATAGATTAACCTGTCACAATTACCATATCATCCAGCTAAATGTTCTGATACTGTTATCGTCCTGTGTTCATCATCGTCCTGTGTTGTCATTCCCACTACATTATCATTTCCAGGTGTTTTCTTTTTCACTTTACCATATATTTACGTGTTCTAGTAATTCTTGTTATTTCTTGTTGTCTCTGCCTTGTTACACATATTTTGCTTGTTTTTGTCACTTATTATCTCTTTTAAGTCCTGTCATGTTTTTGCGTGTATGTTTTGTTAGAGTTTCATTCCGTTTGTGTTGCGTTTGCTCTGTTGTTTTGTTTTCCCTAAAATACCTGACTCACACTTGCATCCTGTTCTATATCTCACTCTCCTTATAAAACGGTTGACTATTTCCAGATGGTACCAGTTACACTTGCATCCTGCACTGTATCTTGCTCTGTCCATTAACATAAGATATGAATGATTATTTTGTCTGTAGTTTTTCCATGAAAGCTTCATCTACTTTTGTACAACACTGTCTTCATTATGCATGTCTGTTCCATGCTGTAGATATTCACTACCACCATGGTGTGCTGGTCATTAGCATGGGTCTGGCACTGGCTGTGTCTGTAGTCTGGAATCTCACTGTTTGCTCCAGCAGCTGCACAAGGAAGAGCTGCAAATGTGAGTTAATTCAGGTCAACAAAACTGTCAGTGATTTATTATCACTTGGTTGAATATCTGACATGTGTTCCCTTTTTCATGAATTTCAAGGCAAAACATCTCAGTCAGACAACATCAAAGAGGGAAAGAGGCCAGAAGGCCAGGTATGTTACTATATACTTGTTTCACTGTACCTGGATCAGTTTTCATTGAACCAAATTCACCCAGTTGAGTTGCGCTTTTTTTCTTTGTTACGTACTGGGCTGCAACACAACTTCCCTTGTTTGTGTGAAAAGGATCCAAGTACTAAAGAGTTCTGTTATGCTGCATTACAGGTCTCTGAGGACAAGATGCAGAAAACAGGGCATCAAGAAAATCAGTGCACCCATGTGAGATTCTGGCCTGTTTGAGTACAGGCGAGTTATATAACAAAACAGGCAAACTCAGTTGGTTCAAAGATAAATCAGCTATTCTCTACAACACCATTATTCACAAAAACACAGTTCTCAGATGGAGACACCTGTAATTCATCCTAGAAAATCGGTCCCTGGTCAGACACACCACACCCTCCCATCTGCTCTGTGAGAGAGAAAACACTGTCTGTCTGTACATGGCTCGGTTCACCAACAAACACACACAAATGTACACACAACTTGTGTTTACATTTGATGTATTAGTGGATAATCCCTGTCTCTATTGTCATGCATGCCCAAGTGTACTTAGGTGATACAATACAAGTGCCAACACAAGACAAATGGATGTGTGATACTAACAACAGGAATTGTAGAGGTAGGCTTTTTTAAAACCCAGAACAATTACAAAATCAAAATCAATTACAAAAGACTCTTAGACAAACATCATTTACCTGACATATTTATCCAAAGTGACTTAAAACTCTGAACACAATTTGAGCAAATGAGGATTAAGGGTCTTACTCAGGAGCCCAACAGTGGTAGGTCTTGATCTGGCAACCGTCTGATTATTAGTCAAGTACCTTAACCACTGAGCTACTAGTGGTATCACTCAAATGGATAGTTCTATGACTAAAAACTTTAAGAGAAAATTAAAAAACAATCAAACTTGTTTGCATTTTGCTTAGAGGATTTTTTTTCTAAGAAGACAGCAAAGCTGGGAGTCTGTACATCACTGTAAGTTTTGGTTTCCTCTATTGACCTTTTGAAAATTGCCACTACCATGAATCACTGAATCACCACTGACATTCCAGTTTAGTCAAAACCTTAATCTGTGAAAACCGCTGGCTCTGAAGAGGTGTAACCCAATAATAGATCTGCTCTTTAAAAGAACACAGTAACAACTTGAGCACAGCACAAAACACTATTGATTCATAAATATGAGGTCTGTGATGGAGAATATATGCTTGGTAGAGTTCTGACAAAAATCAACAAAATGAATACAATTTGTGAACGACAGCCAGGAACTTCAGTCATTCTTACAGTTATTAATGGTGACTCTCCTTATATTAGTATCTATATATAATAATTGATTTATGTAGTTTGGCATTAGGAAATACTGATTATTGCAAATATGAGGTATCAAGGCATGTGTAAATATGAGGTATCAAGTCATGTTTTTTCCTGGCAGCACTGAGACTAAAACGTTATATTGTGCTTTACGGGATGTACACTATTTACAACCTCTGGGCAAATAAAAATAAACTATTAAAGAAAAACAATGTTGAACTACATCATATATATGTGTATACTAATCATTAAATGTGAGCACCACTTCTAAATGTGATTGGGGCCTGATTTTCTGTTAGTTGTTTTTGCTACTCTTTAGGAAATAGAATTACAGATAATGATCTCTCACCCAAAACAGAGTGGTGGAGGGGTGCTGGTTGGATTATATATTTGAGCAGAAGGGCTCAACTCAAACCACTGAGTTCTATCATCTTATTCAGCCTCACATAGTGCTGCCTGAAAATGTAAATAAACCAAACATATTATCAGTATAATAATAAATCACTTTTATTTGCCAGTATTTGTTTTTGGCACTGGAATATTTAGACTGTCATATTTGAAAACTGCTCCATGTATCACACAGGAACACACAGTTAATTAATATTAATTACATACATTAAAAAGAGGAAAGCTATATAAAACAGTAAAAACAGACACATCTAATTTAAGTAGAAAATAGCAAATTGTACACTTGTCTGTATAATATAGATACTACGTTATAAGGGCATTCACACTCTCCTCCTGCCAAATGTGTTTTTAACTTTTTAGTGTAACAGACTAACACAGCTTAGATCTTTTGTCATTGATTCTTTCTAAAACCTTTTTGTCAGGTTATAACTAGTACTTGTTTGATGATGAACAGAGGGCACTATGGGAGAATTTCTGGTTTTACAATCAAGGCCAAATAAGATAGACAAGACCTCAAAACCTCCCCCAGCCAATGAGAATTTATCTCTGGATTAATACAGATTGATCCATTCTTCAATTTCTCAGAGCTGACACTGAATTACAATGGCCAGGGCATCCAAAGTTAAACCAAACAGAGCCTGACAGTGCAGGAATACGTTTATTTTATAAGGTCATCATGCATACTCAGATAACTGTCTCAAGTACAGTGCCATCCTCAGTTTACTTTCCTATTTAGCTGCTTTCTGAGAGAATGGTGTGAGAACACAATTTTAGAGCTTGTGGTCACTGTGCATACAGACATATGAAAAAAACACAAGTTTCGAATGATTGTGTCTGATAATACACTTCCTGTTGCAATATGCAGTGTGGGTAAAGTTTTTTTTTTTAACTAAAATATTCTAATGCTTGGTGGTTGGTGGTAAGAAATACATACATAAAGAAAACAGTGCTTCAATAATAATAATACATTTCCAGTATTATGGGAGCTCAAATATTAACCCTGTACTAGCAGACACCAAAATGACTGTAAATGACAGATAGCAAAAAATTCTGCAAAAACACCAAAGACCCATAACAATAAAATATAGTAAGCATACTTACAAGGAGATTGAAACACAGCAAAACAATGCCCCTAGATAATTGTGTCTGTGTAATATAGATATTACATTATGAGGACACTGCAGATTGCCGCATTCATCAATTTGTCAGAGTTGATACTTTATTTTATTGGCCAGGACATGCAGAGTTAAACCAAACAGAGCCTCACATTGCAGGGATAGGGTTATTTTATAAGGTCATCATCACTTTGTCATGAGTACAATGCCAACATCAGTTTACTTTCCTGTTTAACTGCTATCTGAGAAAGAATGGTGTGAGAACACAGTTTTAGACTTTGTGGACAATATGAATATGCACATAGAAAAAAAACCAAAAACATAGCTTAGACTGAGTGTCAGATAACACACTTCTTTTATGCAAATGCAGTGTAGTGAAACTTTTTCCTCTAAGATATGCTAATGCTTATTGGCAAGAAATACATAAATTGAGAACATTATCAGTTCTGCAATTATAAAATATTACCAGTAACATGGGCATTCATGAATTAACCATGGACTGGAAGAAACCAAAATATTCTTCAAAAACACCTAAGAACCATCACAGTAAAACATAGTAAGAACATTTACAAGGGAATTGTAATATGGCACTGAGTTATATAGAATAACAAATATGTACAAAAGATGTCACTTTATAAGAAAGGACCATCATCATTTTAAAGACTATATATGTTTTAGAATATCTTATCATAACAGATAACAAGAATCATCACATATAAATGCAGAAAAGATAATAAATGAAGTTTAAAGAGGATACATGTGGAAGTAGGGAGAGACAGAGCAGTGTGTGTACTCAAATATGAAATAAAACAGTGCAGTGTAACTATGTCAAGTTTCAAAGTCAATTATATTTCTATAGCACTTTTTAACAACAGCTATTGTCACAAAGATGTCAGAGTCCAAGCCCACAGTGAGTAAGCCAAAGGCAACACTAACAACGAAAAACTGCCCAAGAATCCTTGAGAGGAACCAAGAATCAAAAGAGAGCCCATCGTCATCTGGTCAACACCGGACACCACAACAGCAAGAAAACAAGCAGTAATGAACAAAAGCAACAGAAGTTTATTCCAGGTTTCTAGGAGACTAGTCTGGGTTCACTGAATGTAAGTTTGTTTGAAACCCATGTAGAGCAGGAAAGAACCAGGAAAAGTCACCCAGTCAGTCTAGGGCTTCTCTTTGTTTGGGGGGAGGAGTCACAGTAGAGGAGGTGTTCAGAATGTGGGAGGAACCACAGCAAGTGAGGTTCTCCATCAGCAGCCCCAAATAACTCTGATTTATACTGTACACCAATATGTACAAACTCCATAATGAAAAGGTAAGGCTTCTCAAGGGTATTACGACCCCGTCTAGGCTTTGAGGCCATAACAAGGAAAAGAAGTACAAATGGCTAATGTAATGGAAGTTGTGAAAAAGTGAGCAGCAATAAAACAAACAGAAGCACAAATGAAAGGGTTTTTTTCAGTGTATTTTACAGAGGTTATGATTCATAAACAATCATACTGGTGCAAATATCTTCATGAGTGACACAAGCCAAAATAACAAACATAACCCACATTTAAATAAAACTACACACTAACTAATCCTAACAACACAAGAAACATACAACAAACTTTCCTAACTCCCTAATAAAAAACAGAGACAATACCCACACCCAACTAAAACAGCAGTCACTCCCTACCACCAGTGTCCAACACCAAAATACCAAAAAACAATGTTTACACTATATATATATATATATATATATATATATATATATACATACATACATACACACACGACTACCGAAGCAGGAGAGGTGAAGCCAAAGATGAAGTCAAAAAATGGCGAAAAACATACACAAAACATCATACAAATGTTTTTGTGTCATAAACAAAACATACAAATGTTCAATTCAGCAAAACAACTCCAAACTAACAAATAGACTCCTTTCTCTCTCTTCCTCTCTTCTGGGAGGGGCCTTTAAATAGCCGACACAGTGGGCTGGGAAGCCCGGCAAGGAACTGGGCAGAGTTTCAATAAGGCTGGAAATCCTGGCAGTGGATCTGGAACACACACACACACATACACACACACACACACATCCATCTTTCCGTAACAAGGGTCAGAGGTTAATGTAGCCCAAATGAATACTGGCAGCCAACTATAAAGGATCTTGTAAGTTTGATGGCCAATGAGATTTTAACTTATGAGGCATAACATAAACTGGGGCTTTAGTTATGTTAGTCATGTCCTAGTAAGTCTTCCAATTTCTAAAATATAACTTTTCATTATTCAGTGACAGGTTCATCCTGGTTCCACAACACATGTAAATTATTTTCTTGAGGCATACCCAGCCCCACTGACACCATTAATGTGTGATCAGTGCCGCCAGTTCCGTGTGAGATTTACCCTCTAAACTTCCAGCAAACACAGTGTTACTCTACATACATTTAGCCACTGTACTGCCCCCATGCAGCCAATCACTTCATAAACTATAAAATTCATCACTGGTCTCCCCAGAGACTAAAGTCATACTCTGTCATACTAATTTGTTTAATTGCTTTATGTAAAGAGAAGAATGATGAGATCCTATCATATTTGTCTAATCATAAACAGTATTAAGATCTGTACATCTTGAAAAGCACTTTAATGCCTTTTATACACTTACGTCTATGACATCTTTTACTAAGAATGTTTCTGTCTCTGCTTAGCTTCCTCTGTTTCATATCTGTGGTGCTAATATAGTTTATAGCTGTAGTCTAATTATGGCATCATTGACACACATGCATGAAGCTATTGTGGTGGAGATGTATCAGACATGCAACATTGCACTGCTGTAGAGGAGGAGGAGAAGGCAACTCACTGTCTCTGTGTTTGAGACTAGTAGTCATATTCTAAATAAGGATCATAATGACAGTAATGTTCACTAAGCATTGTTGATCATTCCCACAGCCACATGATGCTGAAGAGCTGAATTATGCTGCCATTCATTTAAATGAGAGGAAAACCAAAAGAGGGCAGGTGAAGAGAGGACAGCCTGAAGACAGCATGTACTCTGAAGTGAAATGTTCAGGTCTTACTGACTATCATCTAGATTATTAGCTCTCTTCCCTTCTATAATCCTAAATGAAGTTTGGATACATTATTTCTTTACTGGCACATTCAGTGTTATAAAGGAGGTGCTGTGTAATTCTGTAATCTTTTTATTTTCTTTATTTTCTGTTCATCTGCTTTCTGATATTTAAGGTATGTTGTGTTTCTGTTAGTTCATTCCTGCTTCAACAATAAAGTGCCATATGTCTAAGAGAACCACTCTGCTCAAAACTGGGTGACTGACTGAATAAATATGGTATAAAGTTGAAATCTTAATAAAGAAAAGTAAACCTTTATTGAATATGCACTGACCCCTGACCCTTATTTTTCTAGTTTGATAATAACATGGGCAAGTTTTCAGATTAAGTGAAGGGCCTGTGCATTTGTAAATATTATTATTAATCTAAATAAATTTTATTGGAATAAATTGTGTCATTTGTAAATTATTGAATATTATATGAACACACACAAAAACATGTATGAATGAGGACAGAGAGTAAGTTAGCATATATAAATTAATAATTTAAAAATGAAACATTTATTATTGTAAATGGCCTTGTGACAGGTTCATGTAGGGTGGGAGACAGAAGTGCACATTTGGAGTGTTCTGATACTCCATGAAAGAACAAACACAAAGCACAAAGGTGAGTTGGTAAAAAGCTTTAAAAAAAGAAAAAATAAAGGCAAAAACACATGCGCAGAAACAAAGCACAGCACTGGACTAGTGTTCCTGTGGGCTTACATAGAGGGAGAAACAAAAAGGATAACAAGTAACAGGCATGTATAATCAATAATTAGTGGATTGGAAATGGGGGACATATTTTTGTGTGTGTGTGTGTGTGTGTGTGTGTGTGTGTGTGTGTGAGAGAGAGTTTCTGTGGCAGTGGGCATGTGTTAAGGAAAAACTCTCAAAGAACATGAGGAAGAAACCTTGTGAGGAACCAAGACTTGAAAGAGGAGGCCATCATCCTCTGCTCAACACCGGACATCACAACAGGAACAAAATAAACAATAAACTAAATCAGTATTAAGAATAAGTAAGTAACAGAAGTCTATTCCAGGTTTCTAGGAGTCCTAGTCTGAGTTTAAGTGTATTTAAAACCCATCTGGCACAGAAACAGACCCAGGAAAAGTCACCCAGTCAGCCTAGAGCTTCGCTTCTTCGGGGGGGGGGGCATAAAAGCGGAAGTGGGAGGAGCCACAGCAACCAAAAGTAACTGTGAAATACACTACAATGACTTAGGCTGTACTCATATTTACACCAATTTGTCCAAACTCTTTATACAAAAGTTAAGGCTTCTCAAGGGTCAAAGGTTAACAAAGGTTAACAAACTATATGAAAGAAAAGATGCTAGAGGATCTTGGGAATTCTGGTGGCCAATGAGATTTTAACTGAGTGCAGCAAGAATTTTGTTTATTTTGAATTATTAATATTTAATTCCTCATCCAACTTATTAACATAGACCTGACTGAATTCTTTAGATCATTTTTAGGACTTCACACAGGACCAACAAAAGTGACATATCATAGATTTATGCAGTTCATAATCCCAGAATATTATTCTTGTTGTTTTGTCTCTTACTGTAAAATTAAATATGAGATGACATACACAATAAAACCTTTTTAAACTACTCTGACTGTTGTCATACACTTTTCAATAGTGTTCCATAAATAGTGAACGTCATTGTATTACAGCATTAGCCAATCACGCTTCATCAGGCATATAGATTGGGCAGTAGCACAAGAGGAGGGGTGCATTTTTTTGAGTGACTCTACTATTGTCTATAAAAAAAGCTCACTCTAACACCAACAATCTAAGATTTAGAAAAAAAAAAAAACTGAATAATAATAAAAATAAACCTTTTTGAGCAATTTTGTAAACAAAACTGTAAGCAAGATTTTTACATCATCTTTTTACCATCATGTGTGGTATAGTGTAAGATATAACAACACTGTCTGTCTCATTGGCGACTGCAGTTCAAACCTCTCTGGGTCATGTGCTCTATACTGTATCAATAAGAGTCCTTGGGCAAGACTCCTAACACTACATCTGCCTATCTGAAGCATGTTTGAAATTCTAACTCACTCTGGATAGGAGTGTTTCCCAAAAGCATAAAATAACATACATGCATGTTTGGTATAAACATGTTTTAAAAGAGATCAGGCACTGATAGTGGCCAAACAAGGTTGTGAGACAACAACAGAACAGGACCATGTGACTTTTGCCAGCCAATGAGATTTTGAGTCATGAAACACAAAAGTTGATGAAGTTTAGTTAGTTTCTTGCTTCTTTCAAACCGTCTCCTCTGAGGTCAGAGCCTTATGCTGCAATAATGATACCAGTCTGGATACTTATATTTTTGAGCTACAAGATATGTATGTTTCTAAATATTTACTAGTGTTCATAATTACATGTGTTATTGGATTCAATTTTGTCCACATTTTTTTTCCTTATTGGTGTGATTCTGTTTCATTTTATAGGTCCTGTGCAAACTACAAACCTTGCTAATCAAGCAGTCCTGATGCAACCTGGAGAAAATATCACTCTTAACTGCACATTTAAAGAAAAATATGATGACAATACGTGCATGTGGTACAAGCAAAGACTGAACCAGGAGCCTCTGCAAGTAGGAAAAGTGCTAAAAAATAAACAGGCCATACCTTCATCTCCATTCAGCAACTCCACATTCAGAATGATTTGGAATGACACCACAAACTCTCTGACTATTCTAAATCTTACTGAAGATTATAAAGGAACGTACTTCTGTGCAGTGACAGACGAAACAATGATTCACTTTTCCTCTGCTACATTCGTCAATGTGACAGGTAAATAAGTTGTTTCCTTTAAACGTCTTAAAATATAATACTATACTATAACTAAAACACAGAGCACTTCTAATCTTAATGTTAAATCTACTGTTATATTGTGAAGTAGAAAACTAAATGTCTTTGTTCTGAATAAGTACAATGATTTTTAATCTGTGGATTGCAAAGTGCTCTAAGATAATTAGATAATGCTAATTATTTAGTAGTACAGTTGTTTAAGCATAAAAGGGAAACCAAGATGAACTAAAAGTAGACACAGTTTGTTTTTATTGAACAGCACATGGAGGGTTAAACCTAACACAGTCTACCAGTAGTGGAAATTGGTCAGGAACCCCAAAAACATCCCAGTCAAGCAGGTATAATTGTACCTCTTTGCTTTAAATAAAGTGATCATCATAGAAGCTTGCTCTTCAAGGTTCTAAGTAATAGCCACAAGTGTTTTATAAAATCAAATGCCTTTCTCATAAAAATCTAGCTTGACCATATGAAAGATAACAAGATAAACTAAGAGCATACAATATTTTTTATAATTACCAGGATATCAAGATTTATATACATCGTTGCATCATAACTCAGCATTAGAGTTTATTCCTCAAGCAATAGCTGACTTGAGCCTTATTGTTAGACAAGAAGAAAGCTCTCTCTCTTTTACACACACACACACACACACCTCTCCCACTATTCTCTCTTACTAACACACACACACACACACACACACACACACACACACACACACACACACACACACGTTTGTGTATACAGGGCAAAAGTCTGTGTTGGCGGACTAAACTTAATCTTTGTTCATTTATACTTTTACATCTTCAATTTAACTCATAGTAGAGCTGTGTAGTTAATGTCTGACATAATGGTGGCATAACAGGGTGCTCAGGATGACCCTTTTTAAATGTTTTAATTATGTAGTGATCTTCCCTGGAACTGTGCTGGTTATAGCTGTCTGATTAGCGTCTGATCTCTTGGTTGCATACCACACACTTTAATTTGTATATTCAATTATTTTATAAAGATTGTTCTACAGAAAAGCCTGTGGCTCTTGTAGTGATCTGTCTTGGAGCAGTGCTGGGAGTGTGTGTGGCTGTTATCATTGCTCAAGTCATAATCATTTGTAAGATGAAAAACTCTGAAAGTGGCAATGGTAAGTGTTCATAAAGGGCAGGAGGTTTGAACTCTTCTAATTCATGACTTTGAAAATTAACAATATTGATTAAAAAAATAAGCAAACATTTTGGCATGGAGATAATATTACCTGATCCAATTACAATTAATACTTTCTTTTCACCAACCACAGCAAGACCTCAAGAAAGAAGTGTGATGGAGAAAACCAGCAATCAGGTACAACTTGTGCAGTTTGCTTTCACGACTTTATTAGTAACACTTTGTTCTCCAGGTTTATGCTCTTCATCTTGGATGTGGCATGCATCAGTTGACATAAAAACTCTTACTTGATGCTTAGCAACATGCCTATCATAGATGACAACAGTAGATGTGAGTGTTAGGGGTTTAACCTGATACATCAGATTGTATCTCGCATTTTGTGCATGTTTTTAATTGTGTTGTTTCAGACATAGCAGGTGATGTACACAGCAGAAGACAAGTTGTTGTAATATTAGTCAAATTCTAAACAATGATGAGATTTGTGAGTCATAAAAAGCAATTAACTGCCATTTATACATTTAAATCTATGATATATTTTACTAAGAATGTTTCTGGCTCTGCTCAGCTCAGCTTCCTCTGTTTCATATCTGTGGAGCTGATATAGCTTATAGCTGTAGCCTAATTACAACATCATTGATATTCATGCATGAAGCTGTTGTGGTGGAGATGTACGAGACAGGCAACACTGCACTGCTGTAGAGGAGGAGGAGAAGGCAACTCACTGTCTCTGTGTTTCAGACTAGTAGTCATATTCTAAATAAGGATCATAATGACAGTAATGTTCACTAAACAATGTTGTTCATTTCCACAGAGACATGATGCTGAAGAGCTGAATTATGCTGCCATTCATTTCAATGGGAGGAAAACCAAAAGAGGGCAGGTGAAGAGATGACAGCCTGAAGACAGCATATACTCTGAAGTGAAACGTTCAGCTCCTACTGACTATCATCTAGATTGTTAGCTCACTTCCCTTCTATAATCCTAAGTGAAGTCTGGACACATTATCTTTATACCCTGTTCATCTGCTTTCTGAACTTTAAGGTATGTTGTGTTTCTGTTGGTTCATTCCAGCTTCAACAGTAATGTGTAACATTTGTCTAAGAGAACCACTGTGCTCAAAACTGGGTGTCAGATAAAGAATATCCACAATGTACCCATTCTGTTGTGCTTACTTAGTTATGACTGTTGATTTTCTGACCATTATATCTGCTCTTCATACTACAAGATTGCATTGTGCCTGTTGTTTTGTTGCTTAGCATTTGATATTAAATTTCAGCTATAAATATTAACATATATAATAATTTACTATTATTTCTTCTTATTATTATTATAGATAATCAATATTAAATTTGATGTTGTAACATTGAGCGGTAAGGAGGCAGATGCATGTGTGGAGAAGAGTAAGAGTTAATTGGGGCAAATCCAGAATCAGAGTCATTAATGCAGTCCAGGGTCAAAGAGCCAACATGGAGAGCACGGGGATACATGAAAAAAACAGAACAAGGGCTCAGACACACGAGTAACTAAACACAGAGGCTAGAACTAAACACACAGAAGCAAACAAGGGAGCAGGTTATAACACAGACCGACGCTAGGATGACACAATGGCACAGAATAACAACCATTAGAATAAACCTGCAATCACAATAAACTAAACACATTCAAATAAACAGCACCTAAAACACAAGCCTCAAGACAGGGTTTAAATACGAAAACCAAAGGTAGAAACGAAGGACAGGTGCAAGCAATCAAACGAGGGGTGGAGAAAATGAAACTAAGGAACGGAACTGAAAAATACAGAACCTGGGAGAGACTGATAATGACAGATGTATACTTTTTTTATTTCATTCTATTTAATACTGTATGATTTCTTTTCTCACCATACAGATTCATATTACAACATCTTTTTTTTTTTAATTTGTGGTTGTTTTATTCCATCCTAATTCAGTTCCTCTACCAATGATCAATAGCCTTTTACTAACTATGTGCTTCACAGATATTGCCGTTTGTAAATCTATAACTCCCCAAACATTTTGCATAGACAAAAAGTGATTCAACGTATACTGAATAATTAGGCTGTAAAGCTTAATAGGCTAAAAAAAGAAGAATAATACTATGTTGAATATGCACATGTAACCTTCGACCCTTATGTTTGTAATATGAAAATAAAGCTTAAGGGCCTATGTATATGTAAATATTATATCAGTATATGTTGTGTTATTTTCTAAATTACTGAATAATATGAATGTGTGCACATAAACAAACTCAGACACTTTAACACTATCACAGCATAAGTAAATACAGTCTGATAGTCAGGAGGGTGGGAAATGAATAAATATGTATTAATAATTTAAAATATTTATTTTAAACACAATAATAATAACATGAAACTTTTATTTTTGTAAATAGTGTGACATCTTGAAGCTGCGGTAAAACGTGAGTGATGAACTTTTAATGGCAGAATGCAGATTACAACGAGAAACAAAGAAACAGAAAAACAGAAAAACAGAAACAAAAGCAGAGAAACAGGCTTTGCAAAGTCTCTGCACACACTAGGAACCTTCAATGCAAAACACTGAACTCTGACCTTTGTGGGAGATAAACCTCTGAATTATGTTTAACCCTCTGACATCTCGGGGCATTTCCTCTGTTTTTACATATTATTTTAAATTCACTTTAAAGGTTTTTATGTATAACATGATATCCATATGTTTCATATCAAAGTGAGGCACATGATGTGTATCTTCCTCTATAATATAACTTCTATATGTATCCTCTCATGGGGTCTTTATTCTTACTATTGACAAAACTGAAAAGGTAGATTCTACAGATTCAGAAAATGTTTGATCCATGATTTTAATAATATCTTTGTGATATGACACACAGGACGTAACAATACTGGTGAGTCAGATCCTAGATACCAAAGTTATCAGCTCCTCCCGCTGTGCTGTGCTGTGGTTGCTGTGTGTGCTCTTTGAGGGCTGGATTCCAGCGAGGGTCTGCCAGTACCCCATCACCCAAAAGCGCCCACTGGCGCCTGAGTGCCAGGATGGATGGGTAAAGTGGGAGGAGCTGATAAGTTTGGTATCTGATATGTGACTCACCAGTATTGTTACATCCTGTGTTCTTTTGGTGTGGCTGTGTGTGTTCCATTCCAAATCCAGTTCCAGGTTCCATTACAGAGTTCATGTTTGCAGCAAATCAGGAGCCAAGACTCCACCCACCCTGACGAGTAATAAAAGGAGGAAGAAGGTATGGAGGGGATAGCAGTGATATTTTTGTGAGATGTGTGTTAATAGTATTTGATATTTGAGTTGGTGTATGACCTTGCTTCCCATATTGGTTTTGCTATTGTATATTTGTATATATTCCACTTTGATCCTTTTGTTGTGTTCACTGGTAAGTATGGAGTGACTGCCATTTTGTTTGGGGTGTGAGTTTGCTCTGTATTTTCCAGTAAGTGTAGTATTTTCTTTTGTCTCTGTAGGTTTAGTGAGTGTATTTTTGTTTCTAGTGTGTATTTGTATGTTATTTTGGCCTGGGTCACTCCTGATGTTATAGTGCAGTGTCACACTATCTCTTGTATACATCACAGTCTCCATTGTACAATACACTGTATATCAATGAACTACTTTGACTGTTTCTGTCTTACTTCATTTCCACCACACACTTGATTTGCCATTTTCCTCACACTTCCTGTTATGGCCTGTACCCTAGTCGAGGTCGTAAGGATATCCAGCTCCTTTCTTCAGGCCCATACCTCTCCCAGTCCTCCAGGTACTGAATCCTTACTCTGCACATTTGGAGTATATTAGATAACGTAGATGTTTAAATTATAACATTCATTCTATGGGGTTCTAAAGTTCCAAGAGTGTAAACTGGTTCTTTTTCTTAAGTTTCCTAAATTAATATCATGTGAAAATCCCAGCAGAAAAGCAGTTTCTGAAATACTCAGACTAGCATGGCTGGCATGAGCTGTTGCATACACTCATACACACTTGCATGCACATAAGTATCTAAATGTATAACACTTGTACACTAGATTAACCTGTCAGTTACCACGGCATCCAGCTACATGTTCTGATACGGTTTTCTCCTGTTTCCATCATCGTCCTGTGTTGTCATTCCCCCTACATTATCATTTCCAGGTGTTGTTTCTTTTTCACTATTAATAAGGCTGTCAAGTTGATACAGAGAGTCATATTTACATATATTCAATTGCCAGAAACATTGAGTATTGTTCTCTTCTTTTTGTTTGGAGTTGTAGGGGTGGGTGCTGTATTTTTTGCCTTCTTGTATTTCTGTTTTTGTGAGAAGGTAAGAGTGATGCATTTTATTTTCTTTTGTTTTAGGGAAGTTAGCATTTGAGTTGCTATAGTACATTTTTGTTAATTGTGTTGGCATAAAGCCCACCCTGAAAAAAACATTCCCGTTTGAAATTCGCTTTTTGTTGTTGTTGTTGTTGTTGTTGTTAGTATATATTTTTGTATGTATGTTTTTGTTACTGTAAATAAAAAGAAAATGATAACAACACATCAATGAAAACCCTGTATATGGCAGTGGTAGCTCAGAGGTTAAGGTACTTGACTTGTAACTGGATGGTTGCTGGCTCAAGCCCCACCTGCCAGCTTGTCACTGTTGGGCCCCTGAACAAGGCCCTTAATCCTCAATTGCTCAAGTTATCCTCAGTCATAATTGTATGTCACTTTGAATAAAAGTGTCAGCTAAATGCCTTGAGTGTAAATGTTTGGCGTTCATCTCCATGTTTCTTTTTTTATGTTGTGCAGTTTTTGGTCCTAGAATTTGAGCTCACGATAGGTGCAGGCAACAGGGTTGTAACAGCACAAAAAGCTGTTTATTAAGGTAACGTTTATCGGTAAGGAGGCAGACGAATGTGTGGAGAAGAGCGAGATTTATTCATGGAAAATCCAAAGTCAGAATCGTTGTCTTAGTTCTGGCTCAACACAGAGAGCACATGGATACATGACTAACAAACAAAAACATACAAAGGCAAACTGGAAAGCAGGCTATAACTAAGGCTAGGAAAACCCTCAGGGATAAACAAGACAGGCTAACAAAAATGAAGGCTTTGGAACACCGCTTCAAGAAATGACTACAAGGAAACGCATTCACAAATTAATTCAATGAACAGCAAAAACACTGGAATCTAGACAGGGTTTAAATACATTAACTTAATACTAGAAATGAGGGACAGGTGTGGAAAATCAAATGAGGGGAGGAGAAAATGAAACCATGCAATGGAACCAAAAAACACAAGACAGGGAAAACACCGAACACGGGAGGGACTGATCGTGATAATAAACAAGCATGTGGTTTGTTACAGAGAATATATGTGTGACATGACAGAAAAAGTCAGACACTTGCAGACCTTTAAAGCTTCTTTATTCTCAGTGGTGTAATCCATAGTCATAGTATGTAACAGAAGGAGGATCAGAACCATAAAATACAAGAAGACAAATACAAATGACATCCAAATTTATAATTAAAAACAGTCTGAGGCAAAACCAGAGAGGCACAAGAGACACACAGACAAAATCACAAGGAGCAGGCAAAGGAAACAGTGCACAGTTTTGGGGAAGTTCTGTTTTCATCCTAATTTAGGTTTCAGTACAAGCTGCACAATATCACATACAGTCTGAGATCTCACTTTAAATGTGACTGGGGCCTGATTTCCTGTTGGTTGTTCTTACTCTAAATAAAATAGAAGCGTATATATAATCTCTCACTGAAAACATGTGGGGTGTGTATGAGGGTGGGGGGTGGGGGGTGGGGGGGTATGGTCAGATTATATTTGACCAGAGGTGCACAACTCTCTAGGATTATTTGCCAGTATGTGTTTTTGGCACTGGATAATGTCTGCCATGATTGAAAACTGCTCAGTGTATCACAAATGTTTTTAATTTTTGTATGTAACAGGCTATCACAAGTTAAATCTTTTATTATTGATTATTTTTGAAACTTTTGCTTCAGGGTACAGCTGGTGCTTGTTTGCTGATGTATCCAGTTACAATGATCTCTTTATTACTCTATACAATAAGCAGATTTTAAAGTTTAAAAATGTTGCAGATTATTATTTTTTATTAAATGTCTTGGGAGTCATTTTTGATCACTAACACAGGAAAGCATCATGGAACAAAGGGTACAATAGCAGAATTTCTGGTTTTACAATCAAGGCCAAATAAGATAGACAAGACCTCAAAACTTCCCCCAGCCTATGAGAACTTATCTCTGGATTAATACAGATTGATGCATTCATCAATTTCTCAGAGCTGACAATTAATTATATTGGCCAGGACATCCAGAGTTAAACCAAACAGAGCCTGACAGTGCAGGGAGAGGCTTATTCTATAAGGTCATCATGGATAATCAGATCAATGTCTCAAGTACAGTGCCAACCTCAGCATGAGGAAGAAACTTTGAGAGGAAACAAGACTCAAAAGAGGAGTCCATCATCCTCTGTTCCACACCAGAGATCACAGCAGGAACAAAATAAGCAATAAAGAATTAAATCAGTATTAAGAATAAGTAAGTAACAAAAGTCTACTCCAGATTTCTAGGAGTCCTAGTCTGAGTGTAAGTGAGTTTAAAACCCATCTGGCACAGAAACGACCCAGAAAAAGTCACCCAGTCAGCATAGAGCTTCTCTTCTTGGGGGGAGGGCCACAAAAGGGGAAGTGGTCAGGATGTGGGAGGAGTCACAGCAACCAAAACTGTGAAATACACTACAATGCTTTATGCTCTACTCAATTTAACACCATTTTATCCAAACTCTTTCTATAAAAGGTAAGGCTTCTCAAGGGTCAAAGGTTAACAGAGCCAAAATGACCTTTGGTGGCCAAGCAGACTATATGAAAGAAATGGCAATAGAGAATATTGGGAGTTATCTTTTCCAATCAGATTTTAAGTGCAGCAAGAATTTTGTTTATTTTGAATTAGTAATATTTAATTCCTCATCCACCTTATTAACGTAGACCTGACTGAATTTTTTACATCATTCTTAGAACTTTACACGAGACCAACAAAAGTGAAAAATCATAGACTTCTACAGCTCATAATCCCAAAGTATTATTCTTGTTGTTTTGTCTCTTTCTGTAAAATTAAATATGGGACAACATACACAATAAAACCTTTTTAAACTACTCTGACTGTTATACACTTGTCAATAGTGTTCCATAAAATAGTGAACGTCACTGTGTTACAGCATTAGCCATTCATGCTTCATCAGGCATGGATTGATTGGGCATTAGCACAGGAGGAGAGGTGCATTTTTTGAGTGACTCTACTATTGGCTATAAAAAAATCTGGTTACATTTATTTTTGAGCATCAAGACATGTATGGTTCCAAATCTTTACTAGAGTTCATAATTACATGTGTTACAGTGCTTTTTTGTTGGTTTAATATTCAATACTGGATTCAATTTTGTCCACCTTTTTTCCATATTGGTCTAACTCATTGTATATGTATATGTTTCATTGTATATGTCCTGTTCAAACTACAAACCTTCCTAATCAAGCAGTCCTGATGCAACCTGGAAAAAATATCACTCTTAACTGCACATTTAAAGTAAAATATGAAGTGTAGTATTTTAAATAAAGTGATCATCATAGAAGCTTGCTCGTCAAGGTTCTATATGATAGCAACAAGTCTTGTATAAAGGAACTGCCGTTCTCATAAAATTCTAGCATGACCATGTGAAAGACACCAAGATAAACTAGGATTGTACAGTATTTTATTTAGTAGTTTATTACCTAAGCAATAGCTGACTTGAGCCTTATTGTTCTTAGAACAGAAGGACGCAATCTCTCTCTCTTACACACACACACACACACACACAAACACACACACACAAATGTTTGTGCATGCAGGGCAACAGAATCAACTTTTTTCATGCACATAATTTCATTTGTGTGGGCAGACTAAACTTAATCTTTGTTCATTTATACTTTTCCGTCTTTATTTTAGTTCATGGTAGAGCTGTGTAGTTAATGTTTGACATAATGGTGACATAACAGGGTGCTCAGGCTGACACTTTTTCACTTTAATTTTTGGATTAATATTTTAAAATTATGTAGTGATCTTCCTTGGAGCAGTGCTGGTTATAGCTGTGTGGTTAACATCTGATATTATGGTCACATACCACACACTTTTCACTTTAATTTGTATATTCAATTATTTTATAAAGATTGTTCTGCCTGTGGGTCCTGTAGAGATCTGTCTTGGAGCAGTGCTGGGAGTGTGTGTGGCTGTTATCATTGCTCAAGCAATAATCATTTGTAAAATGAAAAACTCTGAACATGGCAATGGTAAGTGTTCATAAAGGGCAGGAGGTTCAAATTGTTCTAATTCCTGACTTCGTATTTTTTTTATCTTTATGAAAATTTGAAAATATTGATCAAAAAAATCAGCAATAATTTTGGCATAGAGGTAATATTCCCTGATCCAATTACAATTGATATTGTATTTTCACCAACTACAGTGAGACCTCCAGAAGGTAGCGTGATGAAGAAAACGACCATTCAGGTACAACTAATGCAGTCGTGCTTTCATGCCTTTATTAGTAAAACTTCTTTCTCCAGGTTTACGGTCTTCATCTTGGATGTGGGCTGTATCAGCTGACATTAAAACTCATAGTTAAATATAGAAATATTTATAATGCTGAATAACATGCTAACATGCTAGATATGACAGCAGTAGTCTAGTGAAGCAGCCCTACCTTGATAAAATCTCGTATTATGTACATTTGATAAATTGCTTTGTTATAGACATAGCAGGCGATGTAAAGAGCAGAGGATGAGCTATAGTAATGTTTGTCTAATCACAGTCTAATCAACAATGATAAGATCTCTAAATCTTAAAGAGCAATTTTTGCCATTTATACAATTAAATTATGAAATCTTTTACTAAGCATGTTTCTGGCACTGCTCAGCTCAGCTTCCTCTGTTTCATATCTGCGGTGCTGATATAGTTTATAGCTGTAGTCTAATTACAGCATCATTGACACACATGCATGAAGCTATTGTGGTGGAGATGTATGAGACATGCAACACTGCACTGCTGTAGAGGACGAGGAGAAGGCAACTCACTGTCTCTGTGTTTGAGACTAGTAGTCATATTCTAAATAAGGATCAGAATGACAGTAATGTTCACTAAACATTGTTGTTCATTCACACAGCCCCATGATGCTGAAGAGCTGAATTATGCTGCCATTCATTTCAATGAGAGGAAAACCAAAAGAGGGCAGGTGAAGAGAGGACAGCCTGAAGACAGCATGTACTCTGAAGTGAAATGTTCAGGTCTTACTGACTATCATCTAGATTATTAGCTCTCTTCCCTTCTATAATCCTAAATGAAGTTTGGATACATTATTTATTTACTGGCACATTCATGTCTTTATTCTCTGTTCATCTGCTTTCTGATCTTTAAGGTATGGTGTGCTTCTCTTGGTTGTGCCGCATTTGTCTTAGAGAACCACTGTGCTCAAAACTGGGTGACTGATAAAGAATATCTACAATGATATGAAGCCCCAGATTGATGAAGAGAAGATTAAGTTGTGTGCCATCTATGAAAGTGTGTTGTTAGGATGTGTTAGTAAAGTAGGGAAAGGTCGTGATTTTTAATTTGATGCAGGAATGTTTTGCATGCTCCGTAGGCTGAACCGGACCTGTAAATTGAAACTGAATCAGATTAACAAAGAAAAAATGTGAACCAAATTTAGTCCAAAGCAAATAATATATAGATTAGTAATCAAACATTAGTACACTAACAGTATTAGTAACAGTATAAAGTATAGTATTATCTTTTATGCCTCTTTATGTTATTATGGCATATTCTAAAGTATGCACATTTTTAAAATGAATATGGTCCTTATATAAAAAGTGTAACGAATGACTGAGTACTGAAGGAGGTTGAGCAGAACACACATACTTCCTCGACATGGGTGAACATTTAATAGAAACATAAAGATGATGGCACTCACATGTGTTACAATGAACGCAACACAGTTAACAAAGCAAACACGATAAACACAGTTACATTTAACAACGACAAGAAGAACATTTAACATGATCATTAACACATTACTTCAACAATAACCGACAACACTGCACACAACGACAAGAGTTTAATTACACAAAGACTAACACAATACAGGTGTGTGCACGTTTGGCTACGAACATGACCCTCCCACTGCACGCAGCGGGCCAAACCATGTGACTCGCGGGACGTGAGTGTTCTGTGACATTATGTATCAACTTTTATACATATTTAACCTTACATTTTTATGCTATGTAATTGGTTGCAAAATGTTTAACATTGCATTGTGTTATTAAAAACTTTTAGACATTTTCTGATGTCTCTAAGTAGAAGGGTAATACATGAGCTCCCAGCCTGTTGGCAATGCATCATTATAGAACTTTTTTCTTAGTTTAATTATTTCATGCTACTAAGCATTAACATATTTTAGTAAAAAAAAGGTGTATTTATTGAAAAGTATATTCACAGTTACCAAAAAGTCTAGAATTGTGTTCTCACATCATTCTTCTAAAAACTGAGGCTTCATCCAGTCTTGAGTGTTTTACAGGACCAGAGATGTGCACCGCTATGGCAGATCGTGGCATGTGTGCGCAGAAACGCAACTTGTTGGCTGTCTCAGAAAGCAGCTACTCAGGAAATTAAACTGATGTTGCTTCTGTTCTCGTGGCAACTGAAAGCAACTGAGAACTCGTGACAGATTTGACAAATGAGTATGGTATGACGCTTACAGAATAGCATCATGTGAGATCTCAGTATAAGGGATGACACTAACATTGAGATGGTTTTGGTAAACAGAAGAAGTGACACCATACATGGAGATGTTTTCAGTTATTTAAGCTCTTTTTGTGGTTTTCCTTATCGGTGTAGTTAGACACGTTGATTCTGCTTGATGCTTTCAAGAAGTTAAACTGAACATCAAATACATGAACATCGGTCCAGTCTCCTCAGTCTAATACAGGGAAATATATCTAAATAAACAGATAAGATCAGGTTTAAAGTCATTGTCATGAGAATGGAATTATAGGAATGTACCTGAAATGAGTACTTGCTGTGTAAAGAAACATTTTGGCATTTATTTACTCTTCTCAGAACTTAACTGTATGATGGTAATTCATTTTGAACTATGAGCAATTGTGCTGCATTTCCTAAGTTATGAAGGAACAGTGCAGACGTCTGGATATTCATATATACATTTAAAGACACTGTGGAGGAAAAATCAATAGGACTCGAGCCAGATGTGCAGATGAGCGAGCTTTATTGCTTCTGTCCCTTATGCATTGAGGAAGAGAAGCGTCAAACTTCTCTCTCACATGAGTTCATATACCCGCACCTTTCCCCGTTGTTCTCTCATGAGCTAATCTCATGACTCCAGGTGCCAGGCCTCCCAACCATCCTTGAACATTCTTTCCTGCTAAAAACAAGTTGTTACTTCTTGCTGCTGCACCTCTGCCCAGCAACAGTTAAATGATAACTGTCATTCTCCATCACTTGTCTATTCGCCTTTCTTGCAGACTGGTCGAGATGAGGGCAAAGATCACATAAAGGTCACATATTCTTTAGTCCTCCTTTAAGCAAGCATTAAACATTTTCCCTCACAACACGTTCAACCATATATAAGTATATACATTACTTAATGACAAGAGTTACGTGGAGGAGCAGGAGATACAGAGTCTATCTGTTTTCAAATAAACTGATTATTTTATGGTCTAACCACAGCACCTTCCATGTCCCAGGCATACAGTAATGAGGTAGGTAGTTTCTGGGTAGATCCATTATCTTTTACACTGATGAGAATGTGAATGATGAAGGTAGCCACCTCCTGTTTTCAGGCCAGTTCTGCGCACAGCTCCCCTCGAAGTCCGTCAATGAGGAAGTGCACTAGCACTGTTTATTCCAGCATATCAAGGCATCTGGAGACCTCAAGTCCATGCTGTACTATGCTGCTGAACAAGTACCCTCTCTCAGTACCCTCTCTCTTTTTTTTTTTTTTTAATTTTACACAGAATTCCTTGGGGAACTGACTCTAATGCTTAATTTTGTTACACTGATACACCGATGTGTATTACTCTTGATATGCTGATGAATATAACACAAATACTGTACAATCCTAGTTTTTCTGGGAGATATTCAGGTGATTGTACTAGATTTTTGTGATTTGTGACTATCACATAAAACCTTAAATGATAATGATTATTTTATTTTTTGTTAAATTTTATTTAAAGAAAAGAGACACAAAGATACTTGCTTGACTGGTCTGTTTTTGAGGAATCCAACCTGCACTGTCCTGCACTGTCAGGCTCTGTTAGGTTGGGTTTTTGTCCTGGTCAATAAAACACAAACAATGTCAGCTCTTAGTTCATATTGGGTTCCCTCACATGCTTAAACAAGTTCAGGTACTTTTATAAAATGTGTATCTTATATAATTTTGCAGTTTATAGACTGAAAACTCTTTTATTCAGGATTTTAATTCTCTTCATAAAACATCTGTAGCATTGACAGTAAAACAATAAGTGTTTGGTGCTTTACTTATAATCCAGTGTTAAGAAGTTTAAAACATTTCATGACCTGTCACACTGACGAAGGTAGCAGAGGAAAAGTGAACCATTGTTGCTTGAACCATTCCACAGAAATAAGTTCCTTCATCATGTGTCATAGCATTTTGAATAGTCAAAACGTTTGTGCTATTAGTCCACGTCATTGTAAATCTGGAGCTGTTGAATGAAGAAGAAAATATGGCCCGTTTATTTGTTTTTATTATTCCTACTTGCTGAGCCTCCTGATTCAATATTTGCTTGTACCAAATGCTCAAATAGTTGTCACTGGATGTAGTTGTCAATGTGCAGTTAAGAGTTATATTTTTTCAAGGTACATTCATGACTGCTTGGTTAGCAGCATTTGTAGTTTGAACAAGACCAATAAAATGAAAACAAGTCAGATCAATAATGAAAAAAAATGGACAAAAGTTTATTCAAAGCAAATAATGTATATTGATTATTAAGCCACCATCATAAGGTACAGTGACAGATGTATTTATAAACATTGGTCAAGATTAGGAACAATACATGTCTTGTAGCTCAAACATATAAATATCCAGACTGGTATCATCATTGCAGAGTAACGCTCAGACCTCAAAGGAGACGGTTTGAAAAGAAGCAACTGACAAAATAAATAAACTTCATGAGCTTTCAGGTCTCATGACTCAAAATCTCATTGGCTGGCAAAGGTCACATGGTCCTGTTCTGTCCTGTTGTCTTACAACCTTGTTTGGCCACCTGCAGTGTCTGATCTCTTTCAAACATGTTGAGCCCAACATCCATGAAAGCTAAAGTAACAGCACCACTCGAAGTAGGGGCTGATTTGACAATCTTATTTATAGTATTTAAATTCGCCATCATTTTTTTTTTAGTACTATTATTTATTTATCTTTTTTGTACAGCTCAGATTATTTGAGTGCAGATTATTTTTGGTGTTTATTTATCCATTAGAAGAACAATTGAAAAAAATAATTATTGGAAGTAGCTGAAAGGTCTAGTCAATGGTTGTGGGTGAGGAGAGTCCATGCTAGTTGGGGAAATACATAATGCAAATGGAAGCGGTGCCACTGAACATGCATTAAATGTACAAGTGAGGCTGGACATGGCCTTAGTCACTGTGGAGACCAGCATGGAACTGCTGTGTTGAGGAATACTTGGTGGTGTAGTTCATAACATCTATATGGAACTGTCAGCTCTGAATAGACATTAACAGTATTTAGTGGGGCTGGGTATGACTTTAGTCTGTGTGGTGACCAGTGATGAATTTTATAGGTTATTAAATGACGGTCTACATGCGGGCAATATAGTGGGTAAATGTATAGTGGGTAAAAGTCAGATCAATAATGAAAAAAATGTGGACAAAAGTTTATCCAAAGCAAATAATGTATATTGATTATTGATTATCCAACATCATAAAGTACAGTAACAGATGTAATTATAAACATTGGTAAATTTGGAACAGTACATGTCTTGTAGCTCAAAAATATAAGTATCCAGACTGGTATCATCATTGCAGAGTAACCCTCTGACATCAGAGGAGACGGTTTGAAAAGAAGCAACTGACAAACTAACTAAACTTCATGAGCTCTCAGGTCTCATGACTCAAAATCTCATTGGCTGGCAAAAGTCACATGTTCCTGTTCTGTCCTGTTGTCTTACAACCTTGTTTGGCCACCTGCAGTGTCTGATCTTTTTAAAACATGTTGGGCCCAACATCCATCTAAGTTAAGGTAACAGAGCACCACTCAAACAAAGGGGTGATATGACAATCTTGTTTATAGTGTTTAAATTTGCTCTATTATTTTTTTATTTATTATTATTTATCTTTTTTATAGCCAAGATTGTAAAAAAAATTGAGTGCAGATACTTTTGGAAATTTACTATCCTAAAGAAGACTAAATTAAAAAAATGTGCCCTTCCTTATGTGCTACTGTCCTTTCAAACCACACCTGATGGAACATGACTGCAAAATACTGCACCACAGAGGCGCTCTATATTTTAAGGAGCAATATTGAAAAGTGTATGACAACAGTCAGAGTAGCTAAAAAGCGTTCTAATTAGTTTTATATAGTGTTTTAGTGTGTCTCATATTTAACTGTAAAAACACCAAATAGCAAGCGTTATTTTCTCAGATTATGAAGTGCAGAAGTCTATGGAATGTTGTTGGTCAGTTTTGTTGGTCCTGTTTGTAATAACTCACCACCACATCTTTGTTTATGAAATTTGGTTTTAGGAATTGTAGACTAAATGTAGCTCTGAAGGAATTATTGGAAGTAGCTGAAGGGACTATTCAGTGGTTGTGGGTGAGAAGAATACAGGCTAGATGGGGAAATGAATAATGCAAATGGACCTGGTGCCACTGAGCATTCATTAAATGTACTAGCTAGGCTGGACATGGCCTTAGTTACTGTGGGGACCAGCATGGAACTGCTGTGTTGGGGAATACTTGGTGGTGTAGTTCATAACATCCATATGGAACTGTCAGCACTGAGTACACATTAACAGTATCAGTGGGGCTGGGTATGACTTTAGTCTCTGGGGAGAGCAGTGATGGATTTTATAGGTTATTAAGTGATTGGGTGCATCGGGGCAGTAATGTGGGTAAATGTATGTAGAGTAACACTGCGTTTGCTGGAGGTTTAGAGTGTAAAGCTCACATGGAATTGGTGGCCCTGATCACAAATTAATGGTGTCAGTGGGGCTGGGTATGGCTGAAGAAAATAACTTACATGTGTTGTGGAAATATAACCTAAGGAACCAGGATGAAGCTGTCAGTGAAAAATGAAGTTATATCTTAAAAATTGGAAGACTCACTACAACATAACTAACAAAAGGCTCATTTTATGTTATGCCTCATAAGTTAAAATCTCATTATCAATCAAAACTTACAATAAACTGTTCAGTCTTTTTTTTTCCCCTTATAGTCAGTTTGGCCGCCAGAGATCATTTGGGCTCCGTTAACCTCTGACCCTGGAAAAGCCTTACCTTTTCCTTAAAGAGTTTGTACAAATTTATGTAAACATGAGTTCAGTCTGTGGCACTGCAGTGTAGATCACAGTTACTTGGGGCTGCTGATGCATAACCTCAGTTGCTTTGGCTCCTTCCACATCCTGATCACCTCCCCTTCTGTGTCTCCTTCCCCCAGACATAGAGAAGGTCTAGACTGACTGGGTGACTTTTTTTTTCTGGGTCTTTCCTGCTGTAGATGGATTTCAAACAAACTTACATTCAGTGAACCCACACTAGGACTTCTAGAAACCTGCAATAGAATTCTGTTGCTTTTGTTCATTATTGCTTGTTTTCTTCCTGTTGTGATACCCGGTGTTCACCAGAGGACAATGGGCTTACCTTCGATTCTTGGTTCCTCTCAAGGTTTCTTCTTCATGCTCTTTGGTAGTTTTTCCTTGTCAATGTTGCCTTTGGCTCAGACACTCTGGGCTGCTTTGTGAGAATACCTGTTGTAAAAAGTGCTATATAAATAAAATTGACTTTGAAACTTGACTTAATGTTACATTGTACTGTTTTATTTCATATCTGAGAACACACACTGCTCTGACACGTCAGTCTCCCTACTTCCACATGTATCCTCTTTAAACTTTATTTATTATCTTTTCTGCATGTATATGTGATGTTTGTTGTTATCTGTTATGATAAGATATTCTAAAACATAGTCTTTAAAATGATTATGGCCCTTTATTAAAAAGTAACATTTTTTGTACATATTTGTTATGCTAGTTAACTTGATGCTATGTTACATTTCCCTTGTAACTTTTCTTATAATCTTTTATAGTGATGGTTCTTATGTGTTTTTGCAGAATGTTTTGGTTTCTTTCAGTCCATGGTTAATTCATGAGATCCCACGTTAGTTGTAATGTTGTATAGTTGCAGAACTGTTAATTTATCTACTTTATTTATGTATTTCATGCCACTAAGCATTAGCATATCTACATTTAAAAAAGGTTTCACCACACTGCATTTGCATAAAGGAAGTGCAATATCAAACACTATCATGCATATGTGCATATTCACAGTGACCACAAAAGCTAAAACTGTTCTCACATCATTCCTTGTCAGATAGCAGCTAAACTGATGTTGGTATTGTACTCATGACAAAGTGATGATGACCTTTTAAAATAACCCTATGCCTGCACTTTCAGGCTCTGTTTGGTTTAACTCTGCATGTCCTGGCCAATACAATACAGTTTGATTTCTTAAAAATTGAGGAATGTGCCAGTCTGTATTACTCAGGATATCAATTCTCATTGGCTGGAGGAAGTCTTGAGGTCTTATTTTTATTTTGTCACAAAAGCTCTTGTGAGATGTGAGTGCAGATTAGGATCATTTTTATTCTCCATAGTAATAAAGATAAACACAAATGCACAAGGCTGGTTAATGGCAAAACATAACCAATAGAAACAAATATGCTGGTAGGAAACTCACAGCACAGTGGCAGCAAAGACATCATCTTAGGTGCTGTCAGCAAGCAATGAACTGTGGGAGAGCACCCATAGGCTTTAAATAGGGGGAGGGCAAATAAGGCACAAGTGCTGGTGATTAGTAATCAGATGATTCAGAGCAGGGCAGGTGCAGTGTGTGTGTTGGGGGGGGGGGGGGCATGACTCTCTTGCTGCACACTGCGACAGCTCTAAGTTGTGATAACCTGCTGAATTCAAGCGTTAAAAACACATTTATCAGGAGGAGAGTATGAGTGTGGAATAATGTAATATCTATTTTACACAGACAAGATGATTTATGGGGATGAGGAGAGGACAAGATGTGTTTTTAAATTGCACTTAGATATTTTTTACTTTTATAGCTTGGATGTTTCTGTTTTTATTGTTTTGAATATATTTCCCCTGTGTAATGTATGTAATTAATATTAATGAACCTTGTATTCCTGTGTGATACCTTGAGCAGTTTTCAAACATGACAGACTAAATAATCCAGTGCCAAAAACACATACTGGCAAATAAAAGTGATTTATTATTAAACTGATATGATGTTTGGAAGGTTTATTTTCAGTTTCAGCTTTCAGGCAGCACTCTTTGATGCTGAATAAGGTGATAGAACTCAGTGGTTTGAATTGAGCACCTCTGGTGAAATTTAATCCAACCAGCACCCCTCCACCACCCTGTTTCAGGTGAGAGATCATTATCTGCACTTCTGTTTCCTATAGAGTAGCAAGAACAACTAACAGGAAATCAGGCCCCAATCACATTTAGAAGTGGTGCTCACATTTAATGACTAGTATACACATATGATGTAGTTCAATATTGTTTTTCTTTTAGTTTCTTTTTAGTTACCCAGAGGTTGTGAATAGTGTATATCTCATAAAGCACAATATAACGTTTTAGTCTCAGTGATTCAGTGATTCATTGCAGTGACAGTTTATTAAAGGCAGGGTCTTTAGAGGAAACGAAAACTCACATTAATGTACACACGCCCAGATTTGCTGTCATCATAGAAAAAAAAAGATTATTCCAAGTAAATGCAAACAAATTTGATCAACTTATAGCATTTACTGAAATATTTTTATTTATAGAAGTATCCATTTGACTGACGTTGGTCTAAGTGTGTTTTTGGTTTTGTAATTGATCTAGGTTTCAGAGAAGACTACCACTAAACTTCCTGTTGTCAGTATCACACATCCAGTTGGCTTGCAGCCAACCTGGATAGCAAAGCACTTGTGCATGCACTTGGGCATGCATGACAATAGAGACAGGGATTATCCACATATAAATACAAGTGTAAACACAAACTGTTGTGTGTACATTTGTCTGTTTGTTGGTGAACTGAGCCATATACAGACAAACAGTGTTTCTCCTTCACAGAGCAGATGGGAGAGTGTTGTATGTCTGGCAAGGGCCTGAATTAGGATGAATTACAGGTGTTTCCATCTCAGGACTTTTTTTTTTTTTACACACATGAGGTTAATTACACTAGTTCTTGTTGTAGATTTTTTGTTATTAATTTTAGCTCAGGCCACATACAAACAGGATAAGAACAACTCAGGACTTCCTGTTCTTGCCACCAAAAGGTCAGTGCACTTGACGTGTTGGCAGAGTACATGTTTAGAGCTTTGTAAATGATTGTGTGCAAAACATACCAGTGTAACGTGGTAACAGTGAAAGGAAGCTTATGGAAAATGAAATTAACTTTATTGATAAATGTTTACATGTATAAGCATGTCAGCATGTGGGGTGTACAGTAAACTAGTGCTACAGTCCTACAGCACAGGGTGAAAAGTAATTCAGAAGTAACACTCCATGTTGGCAAGATACCTAAAAGGCTATAGGAAAGTAGTAATATTATATACACACTCTGGACTATACTTCCACTCAGTATGATCCATTTTCTTTTATGTGCTGAACTGAACACTAAACTGTCTGGTACTCAAACAGGCCAAAATCTCACTGATTTTCTTGATGCCCTGTTTTCTGCATCTTGTCCTCAGAGACCTGTAATGCAGCATAACAGAACTCTTTTATTGGGATCCTTTTCACACAAAGATGGGAATTTCTGTTGCAGCCCCATAGGTAACAAAGAAAAAAAATTGCAACTCAACTGGGTGAATTTGGTTAAATTAAAACTTATCCAGGTACAGTGAAACAAGCATATATTAGCATACCTGGCCTTGTGGTTTCACTTCCTCTTTGATGTCTGACAGATGTTTTGCCTTGAAATTCATAAAAAAAAGGGAACACATGTCAGATATTCAACCAAGTGATAAATCACTGATAGTTGTGTTGACCTGAATTAACTCACATTTGCAGCTCTCCCTTGTCCAGCTGCTGGAGCGAACAGTGAGATTCCAGACTACAGACACAGCCAGTGCCAGACCCATGCTAATGACCAGCACACCATGGTGGTAGTGAATATCTACAGCATGGAACAGACATGCATAATGAAAGATACTGTTGTACAAAAGTACAGGAAGCTTTCATGGAAAAACTACAGGCAAAATAATCATTCATAGCTTATGTGAACGGACAGAGCAAGATACAGTGCAGGATGCAAGTGTAACTGGTACCATCTGAAAATAGTCAACCGTAGATTTTATAAGGAGGGTGAGATGTAGAACAGGATGCAAGTGAGAGTCAGGTATTTTAGGGAAAACAAAACAGAGCAAACACAACACAAATGGAATGAAACTAACAAAACATGACAGGATTTAACAGCAGTAATAAGTGACAAACACAAGCAAAATAGGTGTAACAAGGCAGAGACAACAAGAACTGACAAGAAATACTAGAACACGTAACTATATGATATAGTGAAAAAGAAAACACCTGGAAATGATAATGTAGGGGGAATGACAACACAGGACGATGATGGACACAGGACGAAAACAGTATCAGAACATGTAGCTGGATGCCATTGAAACTGTGCCAGGTTAATCTAGTGTACAGGTGTTATACATTTAGTTACTTATGTGCATGCAAGTGTGTATGAATGTGCACAACAGCTCATGCCAGCCATGCTAGTCTGAGTATTTCAGAAACTGCTTTTCTGCTGGGATTTTCACATATTAATTTAGGAAACTTAAGAAAAATAACCAGTTTACACTCTTGGAACTTTATAACACTCATTCTATGGGGTTCTAATTTAAACATCTACGTTATCCAATATACTCCAGATGTGCAGAGTAAGGATTCAGTACCTGGAGGACTCAGAGAGGGATGGGCCTGAAAAAAGGAGCTGGATATCCTTACGACCTCGCCTAGGGTACAGGCCATAACAGGAAGTGTGAGGAAAATGGCAAATCAAGTGTGTGGTGGAAATGAAGTAAGACAGAAACAATCAATGTAGTTCATTGATATACAGTGTATTGTACAATGGAGAGTGTGATGTATACAAGAGATAGTGCAAGACTGGACTATAACATCAGGAGTGACCCAGGCCAAAATAACATACAGATACGCACTAGAAACAAAAATACACTCACTAAACCTACAAAGACAAAAGAAAATACACTCACAACTACACTTACTCCCTAGGTGGAAAATACAGAGCAAACCCACACCCCAATCACTCCATACTTACCAATGAACACAACAAAAGGATCAAAGTGGAATATATACAAATATACAATAGCAAAACCAAAATGGGAAGCAAGGTCATACACCAACTCAAATATCAAATACTATTAACACACATCTCACAAAAATATCACTGCCATACCTTCTTCCTCCTTTTATTACTCGTCAGGGTGGGTGGAGTCTTGTCTCCTGATTTGCTGCAAACATGAACTCTGTAATGGAATCTGGAACTGGATTTGGAATGGAACACACACAGCCACCCAAAAAGAACACAGGATGTAACAATACTGGTGAGTCACATATCAGATACCAAAGTTATCAGCTCCTCCCACTGTACCCATCCATCCTGGCACTCAGGCGCCAGTGGGCGCTTTTGGGTGATGGGGTACTGGCAGACCCTCGCTGGAATCCAGCCCTCAAAGAGCACACACGGCAACCACAGCACAGCACAGCGGGAGGAGCTGATAACTTTGGTATCTAGGATCTGACTCACCAGTATTGTTACGTCCCGTGTGTCGTATCACAAATATATTATTAAAATCATTGTTTAGAAAAATGGATCAAACATTTTCTGAATCTGTAGAATCTGCCTTTTCAGTTTTGTCGATATTAAAAATAAAGACCCCATAAGAGGTTACATATAGAAGTTATATTATAGAGGAAGATACACATCATGTGCCTCACTTTGATATGAAACATATGGATATCATGTTATACATAAAAACCTTTAAAGTGAATTTAAAATAATATGTAAAAACAGAGGAAATGCCCCGAGATGTCAGAGGGTTAAACATAATTCAGAGGTTTATCTCCCACAAAGGTCAGAGTTCAGTGTTTTGCATTGAAGGTTCCTAGTGTGTGCAGAGACTTTGCAAAGCTTGTTTCTCTGCTTTTGTTTCTGTTTTTGTTTCTCTGTTTCCCTTTGTAATCTGCATTCTGCCATTAAAAGTTCATCGCTCACGTTTTACCGCAGCTTCACGATGTCACACTATTTACAAAAATAAAAGTTTCATGTTATTATTATTGTGTTTAAAACAAATATTTTAAATTATTAATACATATTTATTCATTTCCCACCCTCCTGACTATCAGACTGTATTTACTTATGCTGTGATAGTGTTAAAGTGTCTGAGTTTGTTTATGTGCACACATTCATATTATTCAGTAATTTAGAAAATAACACAACATATACTGATATAATATTTACATATACACAGGCCCTTAAGCTTTATTTTCATATTACAAACATAAGGGTCGAAGGTTACATGTCCATATTCAATATAGTGTTATTCTTCTTTTTTTAGCCTATTAAGCTTTACAGCCTAATTATTCAGTATACGTTGAATCACTTTTTGTCTATGCAAAATGTTTAGGTAGTTATAGATTTACAAACGGCAATATCTGTGAAGCACATAGTTAGTAAAAGGCTACTGATCATTGGTAGTAGAACTGAATTAGGATGGAATAAAACAACCACAAATAAAAAAAAAAAGATGTTGTAATATGGATCAGTATGGTGAGAAAAGAAATCATACAGTATTAAATAGAATGCAATAAAAAAAGTATACATCTGTCATAATCAGTCTCTCCCAGGTTCTGTATTTTTTAGTTCCGTTCCTTAGTTTCATTTTCTCCACCCCTTGTTTGATTACTTGCACCTGTCCTTTGTTTCTACCTTTGGTTCTCGTATTTAAACCCTGTCTTGAGCCTTGTGTTTTAGGTGCTGTTTATTTGAACGTGTTTAGTTTATTGTGTTTGCAGGTTTATTCTAATGGTTGTTACTCTGCGCCATTGTGTAATCCTAGCGTTGGTCTGTGTTATAACCTGCTCCCTTGTTTGCTTCTGTGTGTTTAGTTCTAGCCTCTGTGTTTAGTTACTCGTGTGTGAGCCCTTGTTCTGTTTTTTTCATGTATCCCCATGCTCTCCGTGTTGGCTCTTTGACCCTGGACTGCATTAAGGACTCTGATTCTGGATTTGCCCCAATTAAATCTTACTCTTCTCCACACATGCATCTGCCTCCTTACTGCTCAACTTTACAACATCAAATTTAATATTGATTATCTATAATAATAATAATAAGAAGAAGAAATAATAATAAATTATTATATATGTTAATATTTATAGCTGAAATTTAATATAAAATGCTAAGCAACAAAACAACAGGCACAATGCAATCTTGTAGTATGAAGAGCAGATATAATGGTCAGAAAATCAACAGTCATAACTAAGTAAGCACAACAGAATGGGTACATTGTGGATATTCTTTATCTGACACCCAGTTTTGAGCACAGTGGTTCTCATAGACAAATGTTGCACATTACTGTTGAAGCTGGAATGAACCAACAGAAACACAACATACCTTAAAGTTCAGAAAGCAGATGAACAGGGAATAAAGATAATGTGTCCAGACTTCACTTAGGATTATAGAAGGGAAGTGAGCTAACAATCAAGATGATAGTCAGTAGGAGCTGAACGTTTCACTCCAGAGTACATGCTGTCTTCAGGCTGTCCTCCCTTCACCTGCCCTCTTTTGGTTTTCCTCCCATTGAAATGAATGGCAGCATAATTCAGCTCTTCAGCATCATGTCTCTGTGGGAATGAACAACATTGTTTAGTGAACATTAGTGTCATTATGATCCTTATTTAGAATATGACTACTAGTCTCAAACACAGAGACAGTGAGTTGCCTTCTCCTCCTCCTCTACAGCAGTGCAGTGTTGCATGTCTCATACATCTCCACCACAACAGCTTCATGCATGAATATCAATGATGTTGTAATTAGGATACAGCTATAAGCTATATCAGCTCCACAGATATGAAACAGAGGAAGCTGAGCTGAGCAGAGCCAGAAACATTCTTAGTAAAAGATATCATAGATTTAAATGTATAAATGGCAGTTAATTGCTTTTTATGACTCACAAATCTCATCATTGTTTAGAATTTGACTAATATTACAACAACTTGTCTTCTGCTGTGTACATCTCCTGCTATGTCTGAAACAACACAATTAAAAACATGCACAAAATGTGAGATAAAATCTGATGTATCAGGTTAAACCCCTAACACTCATATCTACTGTTGTCATCTATGATAGGCACGTTGTTAAGCATCAAGTAAGAGTTTTTTATGTCAACTGATGCATGCCACATCCAAGATGAAGAGCATAAACCTGGAGAACAAAGTGTTACTAATAAAGTCGTGAAAGCAAACTGCACAAGTTGTACCTGATTGCTGGTTTTCTCCATCACACTTCTTTCTTGAGGTCTTGCTGTGAAAATATTTTTGGTGAAAATAAAGTATTAATTGTAATTGGATCAGGTAATATTACCTCTATGCCAAATTGTTTGCTTATTTTTTTTTATCAATATTGTTAATTTTCAAAGTCATGAATTAGAAGAGTTCCAACCTCCTGCTCTTTATGAACACTTACCATTGCCACTTTCAGAGTTTTTCATCTTACAAATGATTATGGCTTGAGCAATGATAACAGCCACACACACTCCCAACACTGCTCCAAGACAGATCACTACAGGACCCACAGGCTTTTCTGTAGAACAATCTTTATAAAATTATTGAATATACAAATTAAAGTGCAAGTGTGTGGTATGCAACCAAGAGTTCAGACACTAATCAGACAGCTATAACCAGCACAGCTCCAGGGAAGATCACTACATAATTAAAACATTTAAAAAGGGTCATCATGAGCACCCTGTTATGCCACCATTATGTCAGACATTAACTACACAGCTCTGCTATGAGTTAAAATGAAGATGTAAAAGTATAAATGAACAAAGATTAAGTTTAGTCTGCCAACACAGACTTTTGCCCTGTATACACAAACGTGTGTGTGTTAGTAAGAGAGAAAAGCGGGAGAGGTGTGTGTGTGTAAAAGAGAGAGAGCTTTCTTCTTGTCTAACAATAAGGCTCAAGTCAGCTATTGCTTGAGTAATAAACTCTAATGCTGAATTATGATGCAACGATGTGTATAAACCTTGATTTCCTGGTAATTATAAAAAATATTGTATGCTCTTAGTTTATCTTGTTATCTTTCAAATGGTCAAGCTAGATTTTTATGAGAAAGGCATTTGATTTATAAAACACTTGTGGCTATGGCTTCAATATATATATATATATATATATATATATATATATATATATATATATAACTATAAAACAAATATGGTAAGCTCTTCGTTTATCTTAGTGTCCTTTAAATGGTTAAAACAGCATTTTCTGGAAAGGCACATCCTTTATGAAAAGCTTGTAACTATCATATAGAACCTTGTAGAGCAAGCTTCTATGATGATCACTTTATTTAAAGCAAAGAGACACAAATATACTTGCTTGACTGGGATGTTTTTGGGGTTCCTGACCCTTTTCCACTACTGGTAGACTGTGTTAGGTTTAACCCTCCATGTGCTGTTTAATAAAATACACAGTGTCCACTCTTAGTTCATCTTGCTTTCCCTCACATGTTTAAACAAGTGTATTACTAAAGAATTAGCAGGTTTTATTAAAACCATGCGTATCTTATAGCACTTTGCAATCCACAAACTGTAAAAATCATTATATTTTTTTCAGAACAAAGACATTTAATTCTCTACTTCACAATATAACAGTAGATTTAACGTTAAGATTAGGAGTGCTCTGTGGTTTAGTTATAGTATAGTTTTCTATTTTAAGACGTTTAAAGGAAATAACTTATTTACCTGTCACATTGACGAATGTAGCAAAGGAAAAGTGAATCATTGTTCTGTCTGTCACTGCACAGAAGTACGTTCCTTTATAATCTTCAGTAAGATTTAGAATAGTCAGAGAGTTTGTGGTGTCATTCCAAATAATTCTGAATGCGGAGTTGCTGAATGGAGATTAAGGTATGGCCTGTTTATTTTTTCGCACTTCTCCTACTTGCTGAGGCTCCTGGTTCAGTCTTTGTTTGTACCACATGCAAGTATTGTCATATTTTTCTTTAAATGTGCAGTTAAGAGTGATATTTTCTCCAGGTTGCATCAGGACTACTTGATTAGCAAGGTTTGTAGTTTGCACAGGACCTATAAAATGAAACATAGTCAGACCAATAAAGAAAAAAAATGTGGACAAAATTAAATTCAATAACACATGTAATTATGAACACTAGTAAAGATTTAGAAACATACATGTCTTGTAGCTCAAAAATATAAGTATCCAAACTGGTATCATTATTGCAGCATAACGCTCTGACCTCAGTGGAGATGGTTTGAAAGAACCAAGAAACTAACTAAACTCCATCAACTTTTGTGTTTCATGACTCAAAATCTCATTGGCTGGCAAAAGTCACATGGTCCTGTTCTATTGTTGTCTCACAACCTTGTTTGGCCACTATCAGTGCCTGATCTCTTTTAAAACATGTTTATACCAAACATGCATGTATGTTATTTTATGCTTTTGGGAAACACTCTTATCCAGAGTGAGTTAGAATTTCAAACATGTTTAATATAGGCCGCTGTAGTGTTAGGAGTCTTGCCCAAGGTCTCTTATTGATACATCATAGAGCACTTGACCCAATGAGGTTTGAACTGCAGTCGCCAACGAGACAGGCAGTGTTGTTATATACTACACTATACCACACATGATGGTAAAAAAATGATGTAAAAATCTTGCTTACAGTCTTGTTTGCAAAATTGCTCAAAAAGGTTTATTTTTATTATTATTCAGTTATCTTTTTTTTTTCTAAATCTTAGATTGTTAATGTTCGTGTGAGATTTTTTTATAGACAACAGTAGAGTTACTCAAAAAAAAGCATCCCTCCTCCTGTGCTATTGCCCAATCTATCCATGCCTGATGAAGCGTGATTGGCTAATGCTGTAATACAATGACGTTCACTATTTATGGAACACTATTGAAAAGTGTATGACAACAGTCAGAGTAGTTTAAAAAGGTTTTATTGTGTATGTCATCTCATATTTAATTTTACAGTAAGAGACAAAACAACAAGAACAATATTCTGGGATTATGAACTGTATAAGTCTATGATATGTCACTTTTGTTGGTCTCGTGTAAAGTTCTAAGAATAATGTAAAGAATTCAGTCAGGTCTATGTTAATAAGTTGGATGAGGAATTAAATATTAATAATTCAAAATTCTTGCTATACTCAGTTAAAATCTCATTGGCCACCAGAATTCTGAAGATCCTCTAGCGTCTTTTCTTTCATAAAGTTTGTTAACCTTTGTTAACCTTTGACCCTTGAGAAGCCTTATCTTTTGCATAAAGAGTTTGGACAAATTGGTGTAATATGAGTACAGCCTAAGTCATTGTAGTGTATTTCACAGTTACTTGTGGTTGCTGTGGCTCCTCCCACTTCCCCTTTTATGCCCCCCCCCAAAACAAGAGAAGCTCTAGGCTGACTGGGTGACTTTTCCTGGGTCTGTTTCTGTCCCAGATGGGTTTTAAATACACTTACACTCAGGCTAGGACTCCTACAAACCTGGAATAGACTTCTGTTATTTTCTTATTCTTATTAATGATTTAGTTTATTGCTTATTTTGTTCCTGTTGTGATGTCCAGTGTTGAGCAGAGGATGATGGCCTCCTCTTTCAAGTCTTGGTTCCTCTCAAGGTTTATTCCTCATGTTCTTTGAGAGTTTTTCTTTAACACATGCCCACTACCACAGAAACTCTCTCACACACACACACACACACACACACACACACACACACACACACACACAAATATGTCCCCCATTTCCAATCCACTAATTATTGATTTTATGTGCCTGTTACTTGTTATCCTTTTTGTTTCTCCCTCTATTTAAGCCCACAGGAAAACTAGTGCAGTGCTGTGCTTTGTTTCTGTGCATGTGTTTTTGCCTTTTTTTTTTCTTTTTTTAAAGCTTTTTGCCCACTCACCTCTCTGCTTTGTGTTTGTTCTTTCATGGAGTATCAAAACACTCCAAATGTGTACTTCTGTCCCCCACCCTACATGAACCTGTCACAAGGCCATTTACAATAATAAATGTTTCATTTTTTAATTATTAATTTATATATGCTAACTTACTCTCTGTCCTCAGTCATACATGTTTTTGTGTGTGTTCATATAATATTCAATAATTTACAAATGACACAATTTATTCCAATAAAATTAATTTAGATTAATAATAATATTTACAAATGCACAGGCCCTTCACTTAATCTGAAAACTTGGCCATGTTATTATCAAACTAGAAAAATAAGGGTCAGGGGTCAGTGCATATTCAATAAAGGTTTAATTTTCTTTATTAAGATTTCAACTTTATACCATATTTATTCAGTCAGTCACCCAGTTTTGAGCAGAGTGGTTCTCTAAGACATATGGCACTTTATTGTTGAAGCAGGAATGAACTGACAGAAACCCATCATACCTTAAAGATCAGAAAGCAGATGAACAGAAAATAAAAAAAATAAAAAGATTACAGAATTACACAGCACCTCATTTATAACACTGAATGTGCCAGTAAAGAAATAATGTAACCAAACTTCATTTAGGATTATAGAAGGGAAGAGAGCTAATAATCTAGATGATAGTCAGTAAGACCTGAACATTTCACTTCAGAGTACATGCTGTCTTCAGGCTGTCCTCTCTTCACCTGCCCTCTTTTGGTTTTCCTCTCATTGAAATGAATGGCAGCATAATTCAGCTCTTCAGCATCATGTGGCTGTGGGAATGAACAACAATGTTCAGTGAACATTACTGTCATTCTGATCCTTATTTAGAATATGACTACTAGTCTGAAACAGAGACAGTGAGTTGCCTTCTCCTCCTCCTCTACAGCAGTGCAGTGTTGCATGTCTCATACATCTCCACCACAATAGCTTCATGCATGTGTGTCAATGATTCCATAATTAGACTACAGCTATAAACTATATTAGCACCACAGATATGAAACAGAGCAGCTGAGCAGAGACAGAATCATTCTTAGTAAAAGATGTCATAGACGTAAGTGTATAAATTCTTTAAATTGCTTTTCAAGATGTATAAATCTTAATACTGTTTATGATTAGACAAATATGATAGTATCTCATCATTCTTCTCTTTACATAAAGCAATTAAACAAATTAGTATGACAGAGTATGACTTTAGTCTCTGGGGAGACCAGTGATGAATTTTATAGTTTATGAAGTGATTGGCTGCATGGGGGCAGTACAGTGTGTAAATGTATGTAGAGTAAAACTGTGTTTGCTGGAAGTTTAGAGTGTAAAGCTCACACGAAACTGGCGGCACTGATCACACATTAATGGTGTCAGTGGGGCTGGGTGTGCCTCAAGAAAATAACTTACATGTGTTGTGGAATTATAACCTAAGGAACCAGGTTGAAGCTGTCACTGAATAATGAAAAGTTATATTTTAGAAATTGTAAGACTTACTAGGACATAACTAACATAACTAAAGCCCCAGTTTATGTTATGCCTCATAAGTTAAAATCTCATTGGCCATCAAACTTACAAGATCCTTTATAGTTGGCTGCCAGTATTCATTTGGGCTACATTAACCTCGGACCCTTGTTACGGAAAGATGGATGTGTGTGTGTGTGTGTATGTGTGTGTGTGTGTGTTCCAGATCCACTGCCAGGATTTCCACCCTTATTGAAACTCCGCCCAGTTCCTTGCCGGGCTTCCCAGCCCACTGTGTCGGCTATTTAAAGGCCCCTCCCAGAAGAGAGGAAGAGAGAGAAAGGAGTCTGTGTGTTAGTTTGGAGTTGTTTTGCTGAATTGAACATTTGTATGATGTTTTGTTTATGAGACAAAAACATTTGTATGATGTTTTGTGTATGTTTTTCCCCATTTTTTGACTTCATCTTTGGCTTCACCCCTCCTGCTTCGGGTTTTGTCTCTGTTTTTTGTTAGGGAGTTAGGAAAGTTTGTTGTATGTTTCTTGTGTTGTTAGGATTAGTTAGTGTGTAGTTTTATTTAAATGTGGGTTATGTTTGTTATTTTGGCTTGGGTCACTCATGAAGATATTTGCACCAGTATGATTGTTTATGAATCATAACCTCTGTAAAATACACTGAAAAAAACCCTTTCATTTGTGCTTCTGTTTGTTTTGTTGCTGCTAACTTTTTCACAACTTCCATTACATTAGCCATTTGTACTTCTTTTCCTTGTTATGGACTCACAGCCTAGACGGGGTCGTAATACCCTTGAGAAGCCTTACCTTTTCATTATGGAGTTTGTACATATTGGTGTATAGTATAAATCAGAGTTACTTGGGGCTGCTGATGGAGAACCTCACTTGCTGTGGTTCCTCCCACATTCTGAACACCTCCTCTACTGTGACTCCTCCCGCCAAACAAAGAGAAGCTCTAGACTGACTGGGTGACTTTTCCTGGTTCTTTCCTGCTCTACATGGGTTTCAAACAAACTTACATTCAGTGAACCCAGACTAGTCTCCTAGAAAACTGGAATAGACTTCTGTTGCTTTTGTTCATTATTGCTTGTTTTCTTGCTGTTGTGGTGTCCGGTGTTGACCAGATGACGATGGGCTCTCTTTTGATTCTTGGTTCCTCTCAAGGATTCTTGGGCAGTCTTTTGTTGTCAGTGTTGCCTTTGGCTTACTCACTGTGGGCTTGGACTCTGACATCTTTGTGACAATAGCTGTTGTTAAAAAGTGCTATAGAAATATAATTGACTTTTAAACTTGACATAGTTACACTGCACTGTTTTATTTCATATTTGAGTACACACACTGCTCTGTCTCTCCCTACTTCCACATGTATCCTCTTTAAACTTCATTTATTATCTTTTCTGCATGTATATGTGATGTTTCTTGTTATCTGTTATGATAAGATATTCTAAAACATATATAGTCTTTAAAATGATTATGGTCCTTTCTTATAAAGTGACATCTTTTGTACATATTTGTTATTCTATATAACTCAGTGCCATATTACAATTCCCTTGTAAATGTTCGTACTATGTTTTACTGTGATGGTTCTTAGGTGTTTTTGAAGAATATTTTGGTTTCTTCCAGTCCATGGTTAATTCATGAATGCCCATGTTACTGGTAATATTTTATAATTGCAGAACTGATAATGTTCTCAATTTATGTATTACTTGCCAGTAAGCATTAGCATATATTAGAGGAAAAAGTTTCACTACACTGCATTTGCAAAAAGGAAGTGTCTTATCCGACACTATCAGTCTAAGCTATGTTGTTTTTGTTTTTTTTCTACATGCATATTCATATTGTCCACAAAGTCTAAAACTGTGTTCTCACACCATTCTTTCTCAGATAGCAGTTAAACAGGAAAGTAAACTGATGTTGGTATTGTACTCATGACAAAGTGATGATGACCTGATAAAATAACCCTATCCCTGCAATGTGAGGCTCTGTTTGGTTTAACTCTGCATGTCCTGCCCAATAAAATAAAGTACCAGCTCTGACAAATTGATGAATGCGGCAATCTGCAGTGTCCTTATAATGTAATATCTATATTACACAGACACAATTATTTAGGGGCATTGTGTTGCTGTGTTTCAATCTTCTTGTAAGTATGCTTACTATATTTTATTGTTATGGGTCTTTGGTGTTTTTGCAGAATTTTTTGCTATCTGTCATTTACAGTCATTTTGGTGTCTGCTAGTACAGGGTTAATATATGAGCTCCCATGTTACTGGAAATGTATTATTATTATTGAAGCACTGTTTTCTTTATTTATGTATTTCTTACCACCAACCACCAAGCATTAGCATATTTTAGTTAAAAAAAACTTTACCCACACTGCATATTGCAACAGGAAGTGTATTATCAGACACTATCATTCTAAACTTGTGTGTGTGTTTTTTTCATATGTCTGTATGCACAGTGACCACAAGCTCTAAAATTGTGTTCTCACACTATTCTCTCAGAAAGCAGATAAATAGGAAAGTAAACTGAGGATGGCACTGTACTTGAGACAGTGATCTGAGTATGCATGATGACCTTATAAAATAAACGTATTCCTGCACTGTCAACCTCTGTTTGGTTTAATTCTGGATGCCCTGGCCATTATAATTCAGTGTCAGCTCTGAGAAATTGAAGAATGTATCAATCTGTATTAATCCAGAGATAAATTCTCATTGGCTGGGGGAAGTTTTGAGGTCTTGTCTATCTTATTTGGCCTTGATTGTAAAACCAGAAATTCTCCCATAGTGCCCTCTGTTCATCATCAAACAAGTACCAGTTATAACCTGACAAAAAGGTTTTAGAAAGAATCAATGACAAAAGATCTAAGCTGTGTTAGTCTGTTACACTAAAAAGTTAAAAACACATTTGGCAGGAGGAGAGTATGAGTGCCCTTATAACGTAGTATCTATATTATACAGACAATTGTAAAATTTGGTATTTTCTACTTAACTTAGATGTGTCTGCTTTTAGAGTTTTATATAGCTTTCCCCTTTTTAATGTATGTAATTAACATTAATCAACCGTGTGTCCCTGTGTGATACATGGAGCAGTTTTCAAACATGGCAGTCTAAATTTTCCAGTGCCAAAAACAAATACTGGCAAATAAAAGTGATTTATTATTATACTGATAATATGTTTGTTTTATTTACATTTTCAGGCAGCACTATGTGAGGCTGAATAAGATGATAGAACTCAATGCTCAAATATAATCCAACCAGCACCCCTCCACCACTCTCTTTTGGGTAAGAGATCATTATCTGCACTTCTATTTCCTATAGAGTAGCAAAAACAACTAACAGGAAATCAGGCCCCAATCACATTTAGAAGTGGTGCTCACATTTAATGATTAGTATACACATATTTATGATGTAGTTCAACACTGTTTTTCTTTAATAGTTTATTTTTATTTGCCCAGAGGTTGTGAATAGTGTACATCCCGTAAAGCACAATATAATGTTTTAGTCTTAGTGCTGCCAGAAAAACATGCCTTGCTACCTCATATTTTTCACATGCCTTGATACCTCATATTTGCAAGAATCAGTATTTCCTAATGCCAAACTACATAAATCAATTATTATATATATACACTAATATAAGGACAGTCACCATTAATAACTGTAAGAATGACTGAAGTTCCTGGCTGTCGTTCACAAATTGTATTCATTTTGTTGATTTTTGTCAGAACTCTACCAAGCATATATTCTCCATCACAGACCTCATATTTATGAATCAATAGTGTTTTGTGCTGTGCTCAAGTTGTTACTGTGTTCTTTTAGAGAGCAGATCTATTATTGGGTTACACCTCTTCAGAGCCAGCGGTTTTCACAGATTAAGGTTTTGACTAAACTGGAATGTCAGTGGTGATTCAGTGATTTATGGTAGTGGCAATTTTCAAAAGGTCAATAGATGAAACCGAAACGTACAGTGATGTACAGACTCCCAGCTTTGCTGTCTTCTTAGAAAAAAAATCCTCTAAGCAAAATGCAAACAAATTTGATAGTTTTTTAATTTTCTCTTAAAGTTTTTAGTCATAGAACTATCAATTTGAGTGATACCGATGGTAGCTCAGTGGTTAAGGTACTTGACTAATAATCAGATGGTTGCCAGATCAAGACCTACCACTGTTGGGCTCCTGAGTAAGACCCTTAATCCTCATTTGCTCAAATTGTGTTCAGAGTTTTAAGTCACTTTGGATAAATATTTCAGGTAAATGATGTTTGTCTAAGAGTCTTTTGTAATTGATTTTGATTTTGTAATTGTTCTGGGTTTTAAAAAAGCCTACCTCTACAATTCCTGTTGTTAGTATCACACATCCATTTGTCTTGTGTTGGCACTTGTATTGTACCACCTAAGTACACTTGGGCATGCATGACAATAGAGACAGGGATTATCCACTAATACATCAAATGTAAACACAAGTTGTGTGTACATTTGTGTGTGTTTGTTGGTGAACCGAGCCATGTACAGACAGACAGTGTTTTCTCTCTCACAGAGCAGATGGGAGGGTGTGGTGTGTCTGACCAGGGACCGATTTTCTAGGATGAATTACAAGTGTCTCCATCTGAGAACTGTGTTTTTGTGAATAATGGCGTTGTAGAGAATAGCTGATTTATCTTTGAACCAACTGAGTTTGCCTGTTTTGTTATATAACTCGCCTGTACTCAAACAGGCCAGAATCTCACATGGGTGTACTGATTTTCTTGATTCCCTGTTTTCTGCATCTTGTCCTCAGAGACCTGTAATGCAGCATAACAGAACTCTTTAGTACTTGGATCCTTTTCACACAAACAAGGGAAGTTGTGTTGCAGCCCAGTACGTAACAAAGAAAAAAAGCGCAACTCAACTGGGTGAATTTGGTTCAATGAAAACTGATCCAGGTACAGTGAAACAAGTATATAGTAACATACCTGGCCTTCTGGCCTCTTTCCCTCTTTGATGTTGTCTGACTGAGATGTTTTGCCTTGAAATTCATAAAAAAAAAAGGGAACACATGTCAGATATTCAACCAAGTGATAAATCACTGACAGTTGTGTTGACCTGAATTAACTCACATTTGCAGCTCTCCATTGTCCAGCTGCTGGAGCAAACAGTGAGATTCCAGACTACAGACAGAGCCAGTGCCAGACCCATGCTAATGACCAGCACACCATGGTGGTAGTGAATATCTACAGCATGGAACAGACATGCATAATGAAGACAGTGTTGTACAAAAGTAGATGAAGCTTTCATGGAAAAACTACAGACAAAATAATCATTCATATAGTATGTTAATGGACAGAGCAAGATACAGTGCAGGATGCAAGTGTAACTGGTACCATCTGGAAATAGTCAACCGTAGATTTTATAAGGAGGGTGAGATGTAGAACAGGATGCAAGTGTGAGTCAGGTATTTTAGGGAAAACAAAACAACAGAGCAAACGCAACACAAACGGAATGAAACTCTAACAAAACATACACGCTAAAACATGACAGGACTTAACAGAGATAATAAGTGACAAAAACAAGCAAAATATGTGTAACAAGGCAGAGACAACAAGAAATAACAAGAAATACTAGAACACGTAAATATATCTAATAGTGAAAAAGAAAACACGTGGAAATGATTATGTAGTGGGAATGACAACACAGGACGATGATGGACACAGGACGATAACAGTATCAGAACATTTAGCTGGATGATATGGTAATTGTGACAGGTTAATCTATTGTAGAAGTGTTATACATTTAGTTACTTATGTGCATGCAAGTGTGTATGAATGTGTGCAACAGCTCATGCCAGCCATGCTAGTTTGAGTATTTCAGAAACTGCTTTTATCCTCAGATTCTCACATGAAATTAATTAGGAAATTTAAGAAAAAGAACCAGTTTACACTCTTGGAACTTTAGAACCCCATAGAATGAATGTTATAATTTTAAAATCTACTTTATCTAATATATGCTTGTACAGCTGAGGAAGGACCTCTGTGTACTTCACTACAATTTTGAACATCTTTGTCATTCTCTCTCCATATTATATATATATATATATATATATATATATATATATATATATATATATATATATATATATATATATATATATATATATATATATATATAACTATAAAACAAATATGGTAAGCTCTTCTTTTATCTTAGTATCCTTTAAATGGTTAAAACAGCATTTTCTGGAAAGGCACATCCTTCATGAAAAGCTTGTGACTATCATATAGAACCTTGTAGAGCAAGCTTCTATGATGATCACTTTATTTAAAGCAAAGAGACACAAATATACTTGCTTGACTGGGATGTTTTTGGGGTTCCTGACCCTTTTCCACTACTGGTAGACTGTGTTAGGTTTAACCCTCCATTTGCTGTTTAATAAAATACACAGTGTCCACTCTTAGTTCATCTTCCTTTCCCTCACATGTTTAAACAAGTGTATTACTAAAGAATTAGCAGGTTTTATAAAAACCATGCGTATCTTATAGCACTTTGCAATCCACAAACTGTAAAAATCATTATATTTTTTCAGAACAAAGACATTTAATTTTCTACTTCACAATATAACAGTAGATTTAACATTAAGATTAGAAGTGCTCTGTGTTTTAGTTATAGTATCGTTTTATATTTTAAGATATTTTAAAGGAAATAACTCATTTACCTGTCACATTGACGAATGTAGCAGAGGAAAAGTGAATCATTGTTCTGTCTGTCACTGCACAGAAGTAAGTTCCTTTATAATCTTCAGTAAGATTTAGAATAGTCAGAGAGTTTGTGGTGTCATTCCAAATAATTCTGAATGTGGAGTTGCTGAATGGAGATGAAGGTATGGCCTGTTTATTTTTTCGCACTTCTCCTACTTGCTGAGGCTTCTGGTTCGGTCTTTGCTTGTACCACTTGCAAGGATTTTTTATCATATTTTTCTTTAAATGTGCAGTTAAGAGTGATATTTTCTCCAGGTTGCATCAGGACTGCTTGATTAGCAAGGTTTATAGTTTGCACAGGACCTATGAAATGAAACAGATTCAGACCAATAAGCAAAAAAATGTTAACAAAATTGAATCCAATAACATGTAATTATGAACACTAGTAAATATTTGAAACTGTACATGTCTTGTAGCTCAAAAATATAAGTATCCAGACTGGTATCATCATTGCAGCATAATGCTCTGACCTCAGAGGAGACGGTTTGAAAGAAGCAACTGACAAACTAACTATACTTCATCAACTTTTGTGTTTCATGACCTAAAACGTTATTGGCTGGCAAAAGTCACATGGTCCTGTTCTGTCGTTGTCTTACAACCTTGTTTGGCCACTATCAGTGCCTGATCTTGTTTATACCAAACATGCATGTACCTTATTTTATGCTTTTGGGAGACACTCTTATCCAGAGTGAGTTAGAATTTCAAACATGTTTCAGACATGCAATTGTAGTGTAGGAGTCTTGCCCAAGGACTCTTATTGATACAGCATAGAACACTTGACCCAATAAGGCTTGAACTGCAGTCACCAACGAAACAGTCAGTGTTGTTATATAGTACACTTTACCACGCAAGATGGTAAAAAATAATTTAAAAATCTTGCTTTCAATCTTGTTGGCAAAATTGCTCAAAACGTTTTATTTTTATTATTATTCATTTATCTTTTTTCTACATCTTAGATTGTTAGTGTAAGAGTGAGCTTTTTTTACAGACAATAGTAGAGTCGCTCAAAAAAATGCACCCCTGCTCCTGTGCTACTGATGGCATCAATCCATGCCTGATGAAGTGTGATTGGCTAATGCTGTAACACAGTTACGTTCACTATTTTATGGAACACTATTGAAAAGTGTATGACAACAGTTAGAGTAGTTTAAAAAGGTTTTATTCTGTATGTTGTCTCATATTTAATTTTATAGTAAGACACAAAACAACAAGAATAATATTCTGGGATTATGAACTGCAGAAGTCTGTTATGTCACTTTTGTTGATCCCGTGTAAAGTCCTAAAAATGATCTAAAAATTCAGTCAGGTCTACGATAATAAGGTGGATGAGGAATGAAATATTACTAATTCAAAATTAACAAAATTCTTGCTGCACTCAGAAGTAATGAATTAAAATAAGGGCCCCCTGCCCATTATGAACACTTACCATTGCCATGTTAAAAGTTTTTTATCTTAAAAATGATGATGGCTTGAGCAATGATAACAGCCACACACACATTCCCAGCACTGCTCCAAGACAGATCACTACAGGATCCATGGGCTTTACTAGAGAACAATCTTTACAAAATAATTTCATATACAAATTAAAGTGAAAAGTTTATGGTATGACCATGATTTCAGACATTTCAGATAGATCTTTACAAGATTTACTTTAAAACAATTTTTATAAATATTACTTTGAAGATAAAATTAAAGTGAAATTAAATTGTGTGTGTATATATATATATATATATATATATATATATATATATATATATATATATATATATATATATATATATATATATTCTTCTAGAATGTAAGGCTTGAGTTGACAATTCCTTGGGGAACTGACTCTAATGCTGAAATCTGATACACTGATCTGGATTTCTCTTGCTTTGTTGATGAATATAACACAAATACTCTAAATCTTAGTTTTTCTTGGTGATATTTAGATTATTCTACTAGATTTTTGTGTCTTGTGACTATCATACTGAACATTGAATGATATATAAAAAATCATTGTTAATCATTTTATTTAAAGAAAAAATACACAAATATACTTGCTTGACTGGTCTGTTTCTGAGGTCTCCAACCTGCATTGTCCTGTATTGTTAGGGTCTGTTGGGTTGGGTTGTTGCCCTGATCAATAAAACATAAACAATGTCAGCTCTTAGTTTATATTGGGTTCCCTCACATGCTTGAACAACTTCACTACTGAAGAATTAGCAGGAACTTTTAGAAAATGTATGTTTATCTATATCACTTTGCAGTTTATAGAATTAAATTTCTTTGTATTTATACAGGATTTTAATTCACGTCTTCATAAATCATCTATGACTTTGACATTAATAGTACAATAAGTGTTTGGTGCTTTAGTTATAATCCAGTATAAAGAAGTTTAAAATAATAAATTTAATTACCTGTTACACTGCCAGAGGTAGCAGAGGAAAAATGAGCCATTGTTGCATTTGGTATTCCACAGAAATAAGTTCTTTCATCATGTCTTGTAGCATTTTGAATAGTCAATACTTTTGTGCTATTAAGCCATGTCATTGTAATTCTGGAGTTGTTCAATGAAGAAAAAAGTATGGCCTGTTTATTGGTTTTCATTATTTCTTCTTGCTGAGGTTCCTGGTTCAGTCTTTGCTTGTACCAAATGTACACAGCATCACTGGATGTCGCTTTCAATATGCAGTTAAGAGTGATATTACATTTATGACTGCTTGTTTAGCAGTGTTTGTACTTGAATAGGACCTATAAAATTAAAACAAGTCAGATCAATAATGAAAAAAATGTGGACAAACTTTCATCCAAAGCAAATAATGTATATTGATTATTAATCTAATATCATAAAGTACAGTAACAGATGTATTTATAAACCCTGATAAAGATTTGGAACCGTATATGTCTTGTAGCTCAAAAATATAAGTATCCAAGACTGGTATCATCATTGCAGAGTAACACTCAGACCTCAGAGGAGACACTTTGTAAAGAAGCAACTGACAAACTAAATAAACTTTCAGGTCTCATCACTCAAAATTGCATTGGCTGGCAAAAGTCACATGGTCCTGTTCTGTCCTGTTGTCTTACAACCTTGTTTGGCCACCTGTAGTGTCTGATCTCTTCAAAACATGTTGAGCCCAACGTCCATGTAAGTTAAAGTAACAGAGCACCACTTGAAGAAAGGGGTGATATGACAATCTTGTTTATATTGCTAAAACACAAAATAGCAAGAGTTATATTCTTGGATTATGAAGCGCCAAAGTCTATGGAATGTCAATTTTGTTGGTCCTTTCTGTAACTTCTCACCACCACATCTTACATACTCAGAGTTTTTCTTCTTACGAATGATTATGGCTTGAGCAATGATAACAGCCACACACACTCCCAGCACTGCTCCAAGATAGATCTCTACAGGACCCATGGACCTTTCTGTAGAACAATCTTTATAAAATAATTTAATATTCAAATTAAAGTGAAAAGTGTGTGGTATGCGACCATAATATCAGACGTTAACCACACACCTATGACCAGCACTGGTCCAAGGAAGATCACTACATAATTTAAGAATATTAATCCAAACATTAAAGTGAAAATGTGTCAGCCTAAGCACCCTGTAATGCCACCATTATATCAGACATTAAATACACAGCTCTACCATCAACTAAAATAAAGACGGAAAAGTATAAATGAACAAAGTTTAGTCTGCCCACACAAATAACATTATGTGCATCAAAAAAGATCATTCTGTTGCCCTGCATGCACAAATGTTTGTTTGTTTGTTGTGTGTGTGTGTGTGAGTGTGTGTGTGTGTGTGTGTATGTGTGTGTGTGTGGTTGTATGTGTGTGTGTGTGTGTGTATGTGTGTGTGTGTGGTTGTATGTGTGTGTGTGTGTGTGTATGTGTGTGTGTGTGGTTGTATGTAAGAGAGATTGAGCATTCTTCTGTTCTAAGAACAATAAGGCTCAAGTCAGTTATTGCTTAGTTAATGAACAACTAAATAAAAATATTATATTATAACTAATATATTAGTTTATCTTAGTGTCTTTCAAATGGTCAAGCTAGATTTTTATGAGAAAGGCAGTTCCTCTATAAATCTCTTGTGGCTGCCAAATAGAACCTTGAAGAGCCAACTTCTATGATGATCACTTTAATTAAAGGAAAGAGGCACAAAGATACTTGCTTGACTGAGCTGTTTTTGGGGGTTCTGACACATTTCCACAACTGGTAGACTCTATTGGGTTTAACTCTCCATGCACTGGTCAATAAAATACACACAGTGTCCGTTCTTAGTTCCCTCACATGTTTAAAGAAATGTACTACTAAAGAATTAGTAGGTTCTATTAAAAACATGGGTATCTTATTGCACTTTGCAATCCATAGACTGTAAAAATCATTGCATTTATACAGAACAAAGACATTTAATTCTCTACTTCATAAAATAACAGTAGCTCTGTCATTGATTAGAAGTGCTCTGTGTTTTGGTTATAGTATAGTTTTAAATGTTAAGAAGTTAAAAAAGAAGTCATTTATTTACCTGTCACTTTTACAAATGTAGCAGAGGAAAAGTAAATCATTTGTCCCTCCACAGAAGTATGTTCCCTGATAATCTTCAGTAAGATTTAGAATAGTCAGAGTGCTTGTGTTAACATTCCAAAAAAATTTGAATCTGGGTTTGCTGAATGGATATGAAAGTATGGCCAGTTTATTTTTTAGCACTTCTCCTACTTGCTGAGGCTCCTGGTTCAGTCTTTGCTTGTACCACATGCAAGGTGTGTTATCAAGTTTTGCTGTTAATGTGTAGTTAAGAGTGATATTTTCTCCAGGTTGTGTCAGGACTTCTCATTAAGCAAGGTTTGTAGTGTGAACAGGACCTAAAAATGAAACAGAGTCAGACCAATAAGGAAAAATTTGTAATCCAATAAATATTGAATATTAATCCAAAAACAAAGTACAGTAGCACATGTAATTATGAACACTAGTAAGAATTTGGAACTGTACATGTATTGTAGCTCAAAAATATAAGTATCCAGACTGGTATCATCCTTGCACCATAACGCTCAGACATCAGAGGAGACGCTTTGAAAAGAAGCAACTGACAAACTAACTAAACTTCATGAACTTTCAGGTCTCATGACTCAAAATCTCATTGGCTGGCAAAAGTCACATGGTCCTGTTGTCACACAGCCTTGTTTGGCCACTATCAGCACCTGATTTCTTGTAAAAAATGTTTACACCAAACATCCATTTATATTATTTTATGTACTTATGTGACTTTCAATTTCAAACATGTTATAGTCAGGCATCTGTAATGTTAGGAGTCTTGCCCAGTGACTCTTATCGATACAGCATAGAACACTTGACCCAGTGAGGTTTGAACCCCAGTTAGCCAACAAGAAAGTCATTGTTGTTACCTACTACACTATACCACAAAAGGCAGAGTAAAAAAGGACATGAAAATCTTGCTTTCAGTCTTGTTTGCAAAATTGCTCAGAAGGTTTATTATTATTATTATTATTATTATTATTATTATTATTATTATTATTATTATTATTATTATTATTATTCAGTTTTCTTTCTTTCTACATCTTAGATTGTTAATGGTAGTTTTAAAGTGGACCTTGTTATAGCCAGTAGCAGAGTCACTCAAAAACAAAAGCATGTGAGATGGAACGTGATTGGCTAATTCTGTAACACAGTGGGGTTCACTATTTTATGGAATGCTGCTGAAAATATGACAACAGCCAAAGTATCTTAAAAAGGTTTTATTGTGTATGTTGTCTCATATTTGATTTTAAAGTAATAGACAAAACAACAAGAATAATATTCTGAGATTAAGAACTGTGGAAGTCTATGTTAGGATTATGAATTGTAGAAGTCTTAGATCTATTTTGGTGATCCCATCTGTAACTCCACAGCACCTTTGCTTGTGGAATTTTGATTTAGAATCTGTAAACTAGCAGCAGCTGTGAAGGAATTATCAGAAGTATCTGAAAGGTGGGTGTGGATGAGGAGAGAGAAGGTTAGTTGGGTTAATAAATAAAGGTGGAATGGCTGAGGCCTTGCAGCGTTTAGAGCAACATTTTCCCAAAATTTAGCAGATACAATTGCTCTTTCAGAAACATATGTTGTGTAAAGTACTAAACATAGTCTAAAAAAAGCAATCAGATCTACATTAATAACAGGGATGAGGAATTAAATATTACTAATTCAATATAAACAAAAATGATAAATTGAGTTCTTGAGGGAAAGAGGAAGGTGTCACAGTATGGCCCCTCCCCACAAACATCTCCTTGTGTGGGTGTGTGTTCGTCAATGTGGCCACGCCCTCCCAGTGTCTCACACATGCTCCTCATTGTGTCATTAGTATACGTGTATAAATGGTTATCGTTAATATGTCTATGGTGCTTGAACCCAATAGTCTGCGTGATATGTCGAATGTGTTATATGTGCAAATAAAACGTGTATTCTTGTTTATGCAGCTCGTCTCCGCATCCTGCTGAACCACCTGGTCACAGAACCACTGACCGACGAAGGACGCCTGGGAGAGGAAGTAAACAAAGGAAGGGTAGGAAAGGACAGAAACACCCTCCCACAGCCCTCACAGGGAAGCCTTCCATATTCCTGGGCACACTCCTGACTCCCACAGCAGGGGAGATTGCCACTGGGGGAGTTGGGGGGACCCTGGGTGTGGTCCAGGTACGGACCCGATGGGGTCGTACGGACCCACGTCAGGCTAATGGGACTGGTACAATGATGTCCAGTACTCAGAGTCAGACTCCGTAGGGTCCTACTACCTCACAGAGAGACCATCCCTTATCCTGGCCTCACTACGTAAGTCCACAACAGGTGTGGAAGCCACTGGGCAATTTTGGGGCTGCCGTGATTATGTTCCAGGATTGGACTCTGTGGAGTCTTACAGAGCCCAGCCGGACTACAAGGATCGGCACAGAGAAGTGGACTTCAATGGGTCCTACAACCCCTACATGGACTATTATGAAGGCTACTCTGATTGTGGAGTGAGAGGGCAGTACAGTGACATCAGTCTGCAGTTGGACTTGGGGTCCGATTATGTGGAGGATCCACCAGTGGAGGTGAAGGAGGTCCTCTATGGGGATTCGCTCACTGACTGTGACGTTCAGTCTGTCGTCTCCGGAAATGACGAGCCTCCAGCATCTATGATACCGCACAAGGCTCTGCCCAGGATGTATTGCCTAGGCACAAGCAAGCCAGCCCACGTGAAATACCTAAAGGCGACCTTGTTCAAGGAGGAAACTCCCTTTACTAGGGCACACAGCCTGAGAACTCGTGTGCCCGTACCAAACCCAAATTGGTGAGGGGTGTTTCCCCACAGGTGGGGAATCTCCATTTGGCGTTGGTCTCGGGGCCACAGCCCAATAAGATGGTGTGCCGTTGGGGAGGGGCTCTGTCATGGTATGTCCCCCTCATCCCAAACATCTCCTCGTGTGTTCATCAATGTAACCACGCCATTGCTGTTTCTCACACCTGCTCCTCATTGTGTCATTAGTATACGTGTATAAATGGTTATCGTTTATGTGTCTGTGTTGTCGGAGTTTGAATCCAATAGCTTGTGTGCTATGTCATATGTTTTATATGTGCAAATAAAAAGTGTATTCTTGTTTATGTGGCTCGTCTCCGCATCCTGCTTAACCTCCTCGTCGCAGAAGGCTTTCTAGGAAATAACTGCACCATAGCACCATACTATGATATCTTGCTGGGCTCAGTTAAAATCTCATTGGCCATCAAAATTCCCAAGATCCTGTTCTGTCCTTTCTTTCATATTGACTGTTTGACCACCAGAGGTCATTTGGGCTCTGTTAACCTTTGACCGTTGAGGAGCCTTACCTTTTCCATAAAGAGTTTGGACAAATTTGTAGTGAATTTCACAGTTACTTTGCTGGCTGTGGCTACTCCCACATCTGGACCACCTCCCCTTTTGTGCCTGTCCTCCCAAGAAAGAGAAGCTTTTTTCTGACTGGGGACTTTTCCTGGTTTGTTTCTGTGCCAGATGTGTTTTAAACACATTTACACTCATCCTACCCAAATTAGGACTCCTAGAAACCTGGATTAGACTCATTGTTCCTGTTGTGATGTAAGGTGTTGAGCAGAGGATTATGGGCTCCTTTTTCAAGTCTTGGTTTCTCTCATGGTTTCTTCCTTATGCTCTTTGAGAATTTTTCCTTAACATTGTTGCATTTTGATTGCTCACTGGGGACTTGGACTCAGACATCTGTAAAGTTGCTTTCTGACAATGGCCGCTCTAAAATGTACAATATAAATAAATATGACTTTGAAATTTAGCTTAATGTTACATTGAACAGTTTCAATTCATAACAGAGTACATACACTACTCTGGCAAATCAGTCTCTATACTTCCACATGTACACAAACTTTATATAAACCTCTGTTATGGTCATTTATTCATTTACATGTGATCTTATTTGTTGTCCGTTATGATAGGATATTCTAAAAAATATAGTTTTTTAATGGTTATGTAACTTTTTTTTTGTAACATCTTTTTTTTTATTTACATATTTACCTTATATTCCTATGCATTGTAACCTGCTGCTGTGTTATGGTCTTCATGTAAGTGTGCTTACTATGTTTTACTGTTATGTGTTAAGTGTTTTTTGCAGAATTTTTTGGTATCTGTCATTTACAGTCATTTTGGTATCTGCTAGTACAAGGTTAATATATGAGCTCAAATGTTAATGGAAATGTATGATTATTGTAACACTGTTTTCTTTATGTATTTCATGCCACTAAACATTATAATATTTTAATTTAAAAAGTTTCACCACACTGCATTTGCAAACAGGAATTGTATTTATCAGACACTATCAGCTTAAATTTGTGTGTTTTTTCCTGTGTCTATATTCACAGTGACCACAAGGTCTAAAACTGTGTTCTCACACCATTCTCTCAGAAGGCAGCTAAACAGGAAAGTAAACTGAGGTTGGCACTGTACTTGAGATAAAGTGATCTGAGTATGTATGACGGCCTTGTTAACCCTATTCCTTCACTGCCAGGCTCTGTTTAGTTTAACTGTGGATGTCCTGGCCAATATAATTCAGTGTCAGCTCTGAGAAATTGTTGAATGCACCAATCTTTTCTACAAGTATTTTCTACTTTTATAACTTGGACCTTTCTGTTTTAATTGTTTTGTACAGCTTTCTCCTGTAATGTATGTTATTAATATTAATGAACTTTGGGAAGCTTGTGTTTTTGTGTGATACACTGAGCAGTTTTCAATCATAGCAGATGTAATCCAGTTATTCCATGGCTAGGTATTCCATGTGCACGAAAGCGTAACTGTGAGCTCCCTATCGCTCGTGTGAGCCTTGGGAGCTGCCAAGAGGGTTCTATGTCTGTGTGTTTCTCCAGGGTCACCCCACCAGTATCTGTGGCTATCCCACAAGCCACGCAATATGATCCTGTTCCCAGTGTGAGAGACGCCGCCCATCCTGATCCTGGTCCTGTTCCCAGGATAGTGGATGCCAGCAGTTTGTTCCTGTTCCCGGCATAGTGGATTCTGCCAGTTCCGTTCCTGTTTCTGGCATAATGGATGTCACCAGTTCCGTTCCTGTACCTGGCATAGTGAATGCCACCCATCCTGTTACCAGGTCTGTTCCTGTAGCTGCGCCTCCGGACCCACCGCCACCACTGATGGCAACAGCCGCGTCCCCGGACCTGCCACCGCTGATCACCGCAGCCCTGCTTCTAGACCCCTCAGACCTGCCGCCGCTGATTGTCACAGCCACGACCCTGGACCCATCAGTTCCTGTTCCTGTAGTCAAAGAAACCTCTCCACAAGTCCTCGTGCCAGTCCAGTCCCAATGCCTTATGCCAGGCCTGACCCCCTGGTCTCTCCTCAAAGTTTTTCTGTGTCTTCTACTGCCTCTGCCCATGGGTTTCCAGCCATTTTGCCTCGGTCTGTGTCTCCTGTTTCCCGTATGCCTCCTGTTTCTCCATTGCTGCCTGCTCCTATTGCCCCATTGCTTTTGCCTTCTCTGTTGCCTGGTTTGGTTTTGGTTCCTGTTGTGTTGTCTGTCCCTGTGCCTGTTTCTGTGCCCATTCCAGTTCCTGTGTCTCCCTTTGTTTCTGTCCTTGAGCCCGTCCTGTTTCTGGACTGTCTGCTCCTGTCCCTGCTCTGAACCCGTTCTGTTCCTGTTGGTGTGGTGTCCTAGTCCTGTTTTGTTTTTGGTTTTTATGATCCCTTGTTTCTAGTATTAAGTTCATGTATTTAAATCCTGTCTGGATCCCAGTGTTTTTGCTGTTCATTGAATTAATTTGTGAATGTGTTTTGTTGTGGTTGTTTCTTGAATCAATGTTCCAAAGCCTTCATTTTTGTTAGCCTGTCTTGTTTAACCCTGAGTGTTTTCCTAACCTTAGTTATAGCCTGCTTTCCCATTTTCATTCATGTGTTTTTGTTTGTTAGTCCTGTATCTACGTGCTCTCCAAGTTGGCTCTTTGACCCTGGACTACGATGCACTGCTGTGTCAGAGCAGTGTGTACACGCAGATATTAAATAAAACAGTATAGTGTAAGTAAGTCAAGTTTCAAAATCAATTTTATTTATTGAGCACTTTTTACAACAGATTTTGTCACAAAGCAGCTTAACACATGTCAGAGTCCAAGCCAACAGTGACTGAGCCAAAGGCAACATTGACAAGGAAAAACTGCCAAAGAGTATAAAGAAGAAACATTGAGAGGAACCAAAAATCAAAGGAGAGCCCATCGTCCTCTGGTCAACACCTGACACCACAACAGGAAGAAAACAAGCAATAATGAACAAAAGCAACAGAAGTCTATTCCAGGTTTCTAGAAGTACTAGTATGAATGTAAGTTTGTTTGAAACCCATCTAGAGCAGGAAAGACCCAGGAAAAGTCACCCAGGAAAAGTCTAGAGCATCTCTTTGTTTGGGTGGAGGAGTCACAGAAGGGGTGGAAGTCAGGATGTGGGAGGAGCCACAGCAACTGAGGTTATCCATCAGCAGCCCCAAGTAACTGTAATCTACACTGCAGTGCCACAGACTGAACTCATGTTTATACCAATTTATACAAACTCTTTAAGGAAACGTTAAGGCTTCTCAAGGGTCAGAGGGTAATGGAGCCCATATGAACTCTGGCGGCCAAACTGACTATAAGGGGAAAAAAGGACAGAACAGGATCTTCTAAGTTTTGATGGCCAATGAGATTTTAAATTATGATGCATAGCACAAACTGGGGCTTTTGTTTGTTATGTCCTAGCGACTATATATAACATAACACTGAGCTCAGAATAAAGACGGGAACAGCTATTCTCTTAATTCCAGAGTCTGCATCTTTATTTCTATTTATTGTGTATTTAGTAAACAGTCTTGAACTTGGGAAGCTCTTGGAACGACATCTAAAAGTAGAAAATACCAAAGTCTACACTTGTCTGTATAAAATAGATATTACATAAAATGGGCACTAATACTCTCCTCCTGCCATATGTGTTTTTAACTTTTGGGTGTAAAAGGTTAACAGAACTTTTGTTATTTATTATTTTTGAAACTTTTGCTTCAGGGTGCAACTGGTACTTGTTTGATGATGGATCCAGTTACAATGATATTTTTATTCCTCTATAAAATAAGCAGATTTTAAAGTTTAAAAATGTTTCAGATTATTCTTTTTTATGAAATGTCTTGGGAGTTATTTTTGATCAATACAAAAGGAAAGCATCATTGAACAAAGGCTAATATAGCAGAATTTTTGGTTTTACAATCAAGGCCAAATAAGATAGAGAAGATCTCAAAATTTCCCGCAGCCAATGAGAACTTATCTCTGGATTAATATAGATGGTGCATTCATCAATTTTTCAGAAATGACACTGAATTATATTGGCCAGAACATCCAGAGTTAAACCAAACAAAGCCTGACAGTGCAGGAATAGAGTTATTCTATAAGGTCATCATGCATACTCAGATCACTGTCTCAAGTACAGTGCCAACCTCAGTTTGCTTTCCTGTTTAGCTGCCTTCTGAGAGAATGGTGTGAGAACACAGTTTTGGACCTTGTGGTTACTGTGAATATAGACAGACAAATTTAACAAACACATTTATACTGATAGTGTCTGATAATACACTTCCTGTGTGCAAATGTAGTGTGGTGAAACCTTTTTAACTAAAATATTCTGATGCTTGGTGGCATGAAATACATACATAAAGAAAACAGTGCTACAATAATAATAATAATAATAATAATAATAATAATAATAATAATAATATATTTACAGTAACATGGGAGCTCAAATAAACTTGTACTAGCAGATACCAAAATGACTGTAAATGACAGATACCAACAAATTCTGCAAAAACACCTAAAACCTATAACAGTAAAACATACTAAGCATACTTATAAGGAGATTGTAAGACAGCAACAAATTACATTGCATAAGAATATATGGTAAATATGTTTAAAAAAAAAAGATATTTTTATGAGTTATATAACCATTATACATTTTTTTTCTTTTTTTTTTTTTCTTTTAGAATATCCCATCATAATGGATAACAAGATCGCATTTAAATGTATAAATGATCATAACTGAAGTGTACATAAAGTTTGTGTACATGTGGAAGTAGATAGACTGATTTGCCAGAGTAGTATATGTACTCTCATATGAAATGAAACTGTTCAATGTAACAGCAAATCATATTTCAAAGTCATATTTATTTATATAGTACATTTTGCAACTTTACAGATGTCTGAGTCCAAGTCCCCAGTGAGCAATGATAATGCAACAGCATTAAGGAAAAACTCTCAAAGAGCATGAAGAATAAACCTTGAGAGGAACCAAGACTCAAAAGAGTCCATCATCCTCTGTTCAACACCAGACACTGCAACAGGAACAAAATAAGCAATAAAGAACAAAATCAGTAATAAGAATAAGTAAGTAACAGAAGTCTATTCCAGGTTTATAGGAATCCTATTCTGAGTGTAAGTTAGTTTAAAACCCATCTGGCACAGAAGTGACCCAGGAAAAGTCAACCTGTCAGAATAGAGCTTCTCTTCTGGTGGGGGGGGGGGGGGGTATAAAAGGGGAAGTGGGAGGAGCCACAGCAACCAAAAGTAACTGTGAAATACAGTCCAATGCTTTAGGCTGTACTCATGTTTACACCAATTTGTCCAAACTCTTTATAGAAAAGGTAAGGCTTCTCAAGGGTCAAAGGTTAACAAAGCCCAAATGACCTCTGGTGGCCAAACAGACTTTATGAAAGAAAAGATGGTAGAAGATCTTGGGAATTCTGGTGGCCAATGAAATTTGAATTGAGCACAGCAAGATATCATAGTATGGTGCTTTTGACAGTTATTTCCTAGAAAGCCTTTTGTGACGATGTGGTTAAGCAGGATTCCGGGCAAGTCGCATAAACAAGAATACACATTTTATTTGCACATATAACGCATATGACATATCACACAGCCTATTGGGTTCACCAATAACACAGACAACACAGACATGTAAATGATAGACATTTATACACGTATACTAATGACACAATGAGGAGCAGGTTGAGACACAGAGAGGGCGTGGCCACATTAATGAACACACACAAGGAGACGTTCGGGGGGAGGGGCCATAATGTGATACCTTCCTCTTTCCCTCAAGATATCAATTTATCATTTTTGATTATATTGAATTAGTAATATTTAATTCCTCATCCCTGTTATTAATACCTTTGTGCACAAGGGACTCAGTCTCTCTTACAGAGTAACTGTAAAGAGAGTGAGCCCTCTGAGTGAGCCCATGGTCACACACACTTTCTTTAGTTTTATATATATATATATATATTGTTTACCCTAAAATCTCAGTCACTCTTGCATCTTCCCATTTCTTGTCCTGCCTAGTAACCTAAGACATGAATGATTATTTTGCCTTTAGTTTTTCCCTTTAAAACTTCATCTATTTTTGTACAACACTATATTTCATTATACACGTCTGTTACATGCTGTAGATATTCACTACCACCATGGTGTGTTGGTCATTAGCATGGGTCTGGAACCGGCTGTGTCTGTAGTCTGGAACCCCCCACCCTTATGTTTGTAATATGAAAATAACATGTCAAAGTTTTAGATTAGATTAAAGGTTAAGGGCCTGTGTATGTGCAAATTTGAGTGATGAACTTTTAATGGCAGAATGCAGATTACAAAGAGAAAAAAGAGAAACAGAAACAAAAGCAGAGAAACAGGCTTTTCAAAGTCTCTGCCCACACTAGGAACCTTCAGTGCAAAGCACTGAACTCTGACCTTTGTGGGAGATAAACCTCTGAATTATGTTTAACATTATGTTTAACCCTCTAACGTCTCAGGGCATTTCCTCAGGTTTTACTTATAACATGATATCCATATGTTTCATATCAAAGTGAGGCACCTGATGTGTATCTTCCCCTATAAGCTAACCTCTGTATCTAACCTCTCATAGGCTCTTTATTCTTACTATCGACAAAACTGAAAAGGCAGTTTCTACAGATTCAGAAAATGTTTGAACCATTTTTCTGAACAACCATTAAACCATTTTTCTAAACAATGATTTGAATAATATCTTTGTTTATACTGTTAAGTCAGATCCTAGATACCAGTTATCAACTCCTCCCACTGTGCTCTGCTGTGATTGCCATGTGTGCTCTTTGAGGGTTGGATTCCAGCCAGGGCCTGCCAGTACCCCCTCACCCAAAAGTGCCCACTGGGGTCAGACTGCCAGGATGGATGGGCACAGTGGGAGGAGCTGAAAAGTTTGGTATCTGGGATGTGACTCACCAGTATTGTTACATCCTGTGTTCTTTTGGTGTGGCTGCATGTGTTCCATACCAGATCCAGTTCCAGATTCCAAAACAGAGTTCATGTTTGTAGCAAATTAGGAGACAAGACTCCGCCCAACCTGAGGAGTAATAAAAGGAGGAAGAAGCTATGGAGGGGAAGGCAGTGATATGTGTGTGAGATGTGTATTAATAGTATTTGATATTTGAGTTGGTGTATGACCTTGCTTCTCATATTGACTTTGCTCTAATAGTTAGTTTTGCCACTGTATATTTGTATATATTCCACTTTGATCCTTTTCTTGATTTTACTGGTAAGTAGGGAATGACTGCAATTTTGTTTGGGGTGTGGGTTTGCTTATCTCTTTACTGGCACATTCAGTGCTGTAAAGGAGGTGCTGTGTAACTCTGTAATCTCTATGTCTTTATTCTCTGTTCATCTGCTTTCTGATCTTTAAGGTATGGTGTGCTTCTCTTGGTTGTGCTGCATTTGTCTTAGAGAACCACTGTGCTCAAAACTGGGTGACTGATAAAGAATATCTACAATGATATGAAGCCCCAGATTGCTGGCATAGAATGAAGAGAAGATTAAGTTGTGTGCCATCTATGAAAGTGTGTTGTTAGGATGTGTTAGTAAAGTAGGGAAAGGTCGTGATTTTTAATTTGATGCAGGAATGTTTTGCATGCTCCGTAGGCTGAACCGGACCTGTAAATTGAAACTGAATCAGATTAACTAAGAAAAAATGTGAACCAAATTTAGTCCAAAGCAAATAATATATAGATTAGTAATCAAACATTAGTAATAGTAACAGTTTTAGTAACAGAATAAAGTATAGTATTATCTTTTATGCCTCTTTATGTTATTATGGCATATTCTAAACTATGCACATTTTTAAAATGAATATGGTCCTTATATAAAAAGTGTAACGAATGCCTGAGTGCTGAAGGAGGTTGAGCAGAACGCACATACTTCCTCGACATGGGTGAACATTTAATAGAAACATAAAGATGATGGCACTCACATGTGTTACAATGAACGCAACACAGTTAACAAAGCAAACACGATAAACACAGTTACATTTAACAACAACAAGAAGAACATTTAACATGATCATTAACAACTTACTTCAACAATAACCGACAACACTGCACACAACGACAAGAGTTTAATTACACAAAGACTAACACAATACAGGTGTGTGCACGTGTGGCTAAGAACATGACCCTCCCACTGCACGCAGCGGGCCAAACCATGTGACTCGCGGGACGTGAGTGTTCTGTGACATTATGTATCAACTTTTATACATATTTAACCTTACATTTTTATGCTATGTAATTGGTTGCAAAACGTTTAACATTGCATTGTGTTATTACACATTTTTAGACATTTTCTGATGTCTCTTAGTACAAGGGTAATACATGAGCTCCCAGCCTGTTGGCAATGCATTATTGTAGCACTTTTTTCTTAGTTTAATTATTTCATGCTACTAAGCATTAACATATTTTAGTAAAAAAAAAAGTGTATTTATTGAAGAGTATATTCACAGTTACCAAAAAGTCTAGAATTGTGTTCTCACATCATTCTTCTAAAAACTGAGGCTTCATCCAGTCTTGAGTGTTTTACAGGACCAGAGATGTGCACCCCTATGGCAGATCGTGGCATGTGTGCGCAGAAACGCAACTTGTTGGCTGTCTCAGAAAGCAGCTACACAGGAAATTAAACTGATGTTGCTTCTGTTCTCGTGGCAACTGAAAGCAACTGAAAACTCATGACAGATTTGACAAATGAGTATGGTATGATGCTTACAGAATAGCATCATGTGAGATTTCAGTATAAGGCATGACACTAACATTGAGATGGTTTTGGTAAACAGAAGAAGTGACACCATACATATAGATGCTGTCAGTTATTTAAGCTCTTTTTGTGGTTTTCCTTATCGGTGTAGTTAGACACGTTGATTCTGCTTGATGCTTTCAAGAAGCTAAACTGAACATCAAATACATGAACATCGGTCCAGTCTCCTCAATCTAATACAGGGAAATATATCTAAATAAACAGATAAGATCAGGTTTAAAGTCATTGTCATGAGAATGGAATTATAGGAATGTACCTGAAATGAGCACTTGCTGTGTAAAGAAACATTTTGTCATTTATTTACTCTTCTCAGAACTTAACTGTATGATGGTAATTCATTTTGAACTATGAGTAATTCTGCTGCATTTCCTAAGTTATGAATGAACAGTGCAGACGTCTGGATAATCATATATACATTTAAAGACACTGTGGAGGAAAAATCAATAGGACTCGAGCCAGATGTGCAGATGAGCGAGCTTTATTGCTTCTGTCCCTTATGCATTGAGGAAGAGAAGCGTCAAACTTCTCTCTCACATGAGTTCATATACCCACACCTTTCCCCGTTGTTCTCTCATGAGCTAATCTCATGACTCCAGGTGCCAGGCCTCCCAACTGTCCTTGAACATTCTTTCCTGTTAAAAACAAGTTGTTACTTCCTGCTGCTGCACCCCTGCCCAGAAACAGTTAAATGATAACTGTCATTCTCTATCACTTGTCTATTCGCCTTTCTTGCAGACTGGTCGAGATGAGGGCAAAGATCAAATAAAGGTCACATATTCTTTTGTCCTCCTTTAAGCAAGCATTAAACATTTTGCCTCACAACATATATAAGTATATACATTACTTAATGACAAGAGTTATGTGGAGGAGCAGGAGATACAGTCTATCTGTTTTCAAATAAACTGATTATTTTATGGCCTAGCCACAGCACCTTCCATGTCCCAGGCATACAGTAACGAGGTAGGTAGTTTCTGGGTAGATCCATTATCTTTTACACTGATGAGAATGTGAACGATGATGGTAACCAACTCCTGTTTTCCATGCCAGTTCTGCGCACAGCTCCCCTCGAAGTCCGCCAATGAGGACGTGCACTAGCACTGCTTATTCCAGCATATCAAGGCATCCGGAGACCTGAACTCCATGCTGTACTATGCTGCTAAACAAGTAACCTCTCTCAGAAGCAGCAGGACTAGAACACAAAAGCAACCCCATTGAGGATAATTGAAAAAAGCCTTCAGTTCCTGGATGAAGTCACACTGGCTAGAGGGAGCACAGCACCGCTTCACAGTGATCACGGACCACAAAATCCTGCAGGACCTCCAAACCACCAGAGGCTGAATTTCAGGTGAGCTCGATGGTCCATTTTGTCTTCCCTGTTTGTGTTCCAGGTGACCTACAAACCGGGATTGAAGGATGTGAAGGGGGACCAAGAGTCAATCCTTCTTCCTGCCTGTTTCATTGGGGCTGTCAGTTGGGACTTTGATCAGCTGACCCTGACACTCACTGCCCTCCACACTAGCTCTACACCTGTCTGTGAAGTCGCAGAACTCTCATCACCTGGATACACAGATCCCTTGGCTTAAGACATCCAAGCTACACCCACAGCTGACAGCACAATATTAGTGGCCAGCAATGCACAGGAATATTTTGTGCTGAATGTGCAGTGCAGCAAAATACCTCACACACCAACATGTTGGTAAGCTGCACCCCCTTCCTATACCACATTGCACCTGGTCTCACCTGGCATTTGGTTCTGTCACAGACCTCCTGGTCTCTCAGGGCAACATGGTGGTCCTCATTATTGTCGATCCCTTGTCGAAGATGCTCCAGTTTGTTCCACTCCCGGCACTTCCCACTGCACTCAAAACAGGTAAGCAGCTCTTGCACCACATCTTTTGACAGTTCAGGCTGACTGAAGACAATGTTTCAGATCGGGGAGTTCCATTCACCTTCCGGATATGGCAGGAGTTCCTTGGGAAGCTCAATGTAATAGTGATGTTGACTTCAGACTACCACCTTCAGAACAAGGGGCCGTTAGAGAGAGCTAACTAGCAGCTATGAAAGTTCCTGTGCCTCCATTGCTAAGAGCACCCAGATACCTGGGAGCACCTATTTCCCCTTGGCAGAGTATGTGCATAACACTCTCTGCCACACAGTTACAGGGCTCACCCGCTCCTAGTGTGTCTTGGCATTCCGTCACCCGCTGTATATTTGTAACCCCCAACCTTGGATCAGCCTGCTGCCCAGACGTGGTGCCAGCAGAGTGAGCAGGTCTGTACACCATCCTCTGCTGTATCAATGAGAACTTACATGGTCAGCTTGCCGGTGGGCAGCATATCTGACCTGATGCCTGTGGTCGTGGGACCCATTCAGAAGGTCAAAACAAATTCCGGTTCATCGCTGATGCTATTGGAGCTTGAAGGATACAATTCAATTGGCATACAAGGTGGGTGCCCTGCTGGACTCACAACGACAGTGGATGCAGCCAGTACTTCATGGCGTGGCAAGGGATATGGAATAGGGAAGCTGGATACCTGCATCTCAAATCCTGTCAGCCACATCCATCCAAACCAGATCTTTGTCGGCCAGGTGGGCCCCACTCTCAGAGGCCAACAAGACCTTTGTGGGGTGGTTATATTAGGCACCCAGCCCAAAGGACATGCCCACTACCACAGAAACCCAAACACACACACACACACATACACACACACACAACCTCCCCCATTTCCAATCCACTATTTATTGATTACATGCACCTGTTCCTTGATAGCCTTTTTGTTTTTCCCTCTATTTAAAGCCCACAGGAACATTAATCTAGTGCTGTGCATTGTTTCTGTGCAAGTGGTTTTGCCACTTTTTTTTTTACTTTTTTGCCAACGTACTTCTGTGATTTGTGTTTGTTTATTCATGAAGTATAAAAACACTCCAAATGTGCACTAATGTCCTCCACCCTACATGAACCAGTCACAAGGCCATTTAAATTAACTACTTACCTTCTGCCTAACTTACCTCTTATCTTTCTAATTTAGAAAATCACAAAATATATTCAAATAATTAGGTTTATTTAGATTAATAATAATATTTACAAATGCATAGACCCTTAACCTTTAATCTGGAACCTTGGCCATGTTATTATCAAAATAGAAACATAAGGGTCAGGGGTTACAAGTGCATATTCAATAGTTTTACTTTTCTTTCTTAAGCTTTACAACCTATTTATTCAGTCACCGAGTTTTGAGCACAGTGGCTCTCTAAGAAAAAGGTGGCACTTTATTGTTGAAGCTGGAATGAACCAGCAGAAACACAACATACCTTAAATATCAGAAAGCAGATGAACAGGGAATAGAGTCTTAGAGATTACAGAATTACACTGCACCTCCTTTACAAAACCTTATGTGCCAGAAAAGAGATAATGTATCCAGACATCATTTAGGATTATAGAAGGGAAGAGAGCTAATAATCTAGATGATAGTCCGTAAGAGTTGAACGATTCACATAAGAGTACATGCTGTCTTCAGGCTGTCCTTTCTTCACCTGCCCTCTTTTGGTTTCCCTCTCACTGAAATGAATGGCAGCATAATTCAGCTCTTCAGCATCACGTTGCTGTGGAAATGAACAATGTTTAATCAACATTACTGTCATTCTTATCCTTATTTAGAATATGACTAATAGTCTCAAACACAGAGACAGTGAGTTGCCTTCTCCTCCTCTACAGCAGTGCAGTGTTGCATGTCTCATACATCTCCACCACAATAGCTTCATGCATGTGTATCAATGATGCTGTAATTAGACTACAGCTATAAACTATATCAGCACCACAGATATGAAACAGAGGAAGCCGAACAGAGCCAGAAATATTCTTAGTAAAACATGTCATAGATTTAAATGTATAAAATGCATTAAATTGCTTTTTAAGATTTACAGATCTTAATACTGTTTATGATTAGACTAATATTATAGTAGCTCATCATTCTTCTCTTTACATAACCTGCTTTGTCTGAAACAAAGTAATAAAAAAAAAAAAAATATAAAATATATATAAAATGTGAGATAAAGCATATTTTTTAACTTCAAATCTGGACTTTTCTATTATGGGGGTATGTCGTATTATGCTATTTAAAATAAGTAGCTAATGTAACATCTACTGTTGTCATGTCTATGACTGGCTAGTTGCTAAGCATTATATTTACGTATATAATGGAAGGAAAGCACAACTGCACAAGTTGTACCTGATTGGTAGTTTTCTCCATCACACTACCATGTGGATGTTTCGCTGTAGTTAGGGAAAGAATACAGAATTAAATGTAATTGGATCAGAGAAAAATACCTGTATGCCAGGTTTGTTGCAAAATTCTTATTAATAATTTCAATATTTCTTAAAGATAAAAATAGTATGAAGTCATGAATTAGAATAGTTCAATCCCCCTGCCCTTTATTAACACTTACCATTGCCATGTTCAGAATTTTTCATCTTACAAACGATTATGGCTAGAGCAGTGATAACAGCCACACACACACCCAGCACTGCTCCAAGACAGAGCACTACAAGATTTACTATAAATTTTTTTTTATAAATATTAAGTTGAATATGAAATTAAAGTGAAATTAAATTGTCAGCCTGAGAAGCACGGTATGCTACAATGATGTCAGATGTTAACCACAAAGCTATGCCATGAAGATATATATTTGTATGAAAAGTATAAATTAACAATATATATGAGTATGCATATATATATATATATATATATATATATATATATATATATATATATATATATATATATATATATATATATATATATATATATATATTTATATATATTTCCTTGGGGAACTGACTCTAATGCTGAATTTTGTTACACTGATTCACTGATGTGTATTACTCTTGATATGCTGATGAATATAAAACAAATACTGTACAATCCTAGTTTTTCTGGGAGATATTCAGGTGATTGTACTAGATTTTTGTAACTTGGGACTATCACATAAAACCTTAATCCAGTGTTAAGAAGTTTAAAACATTTCATGACCTGTCACACTGACGAAGGTAGCAGAGGAAAAGTGAACCATTGTTGTTTGTACCATTCCACAGAAATAAGTTCCTTCATCATGTGTCATAGCATTTTGAATAGTCAAAACGTTTGTGCTATTAGTCCACGTCATTGTAAATCTGGAGCTGTTGAATGAAGAAGAAAATATGGCCCGTTTATTTGTTTTTATTATTCCTACTTGCTGAGCCTCCTGATTCAATCTTTGCTTGTACCAAATGCTCAAATAGTTGTCACTGGATGTAGTTGTCAAGGTGCAGTTAAGAGTGATATTTTTTCCAGGTACATTCATGACTGCTTGGTTAGCAGCATTTGTAGTTTGAACAAGACCTATAAAATGAAAACAAGTCAGATCAATAATGAAAAAAAATGTGGACAAAAGTTTATCCAAAGCAAATAATGTATATTGATTATTGATTATCCAACATCATAAACTACAGTAACAGATGTAATTATAAACATTGGTAAATTTGGAACAGTACATGTCTTGTAGTTCAAAAATAAAAATATCCAGTCTGGTATCATCATTGCAGAGTAACCCTCTGACACCAGAGGAGACGGTTTGAAAAGAAGCAACTGACAAACTAACTAAACTTCATGAGCTCTCAGGTCTCATGACTCAAAATCTCATTGGCTGGCAAAAGTCACATGGTCCTGTTCTGTCCTGTTGTCTTACAACCTTGTTTGACCATCTGCAGTGTCTGATCTTTTTAAAACATGTTGAGCCCAACATCCATGTAAGTTAAAGTAACAGAGCACCACTCAAGCAAATGGGTGATATGACAATCTTGTTTATAGTGTTTAAATTTGCTCTATTATTTTTTAAATTATTATTATTTATCTTTTTTATAGCCAAGATTGTAAAAAAAATTGAGTGCAGATACTTTTGGAAATTTACTATCCTAAAGAAGACTAAATTAAAAAATGTGCCCTTCCTTATGTGCTACTGTCCTTTCAAACCACACCTGATGGAACATGACTGGAAAATACTGTACCACAGAGGCGCTCTATATTTTAAGCAGCAATATTGAAAAGTGTATGACAACAGTCAGAGTAGCTAAAAAAGGTTCTAATTAGTTTTATATAGTGTTTTATTGTGTCTCATATTTAACTGTAAAGACACCAAATAGCAAGCGTTATTTTCTCAGATTATGAAGTGCAGAAGTCTATGGAATGTCAGTATGGTCAGTTTTGTTGGTCCTGTTTGTAATAACTCACCACCACATCTTTGTTTATGAAATTTGGTTTTAGAAATTCTAAACTAAATGTAGCTCTGAAGGAATTATTGGAAGTAGATGAAGGGACTATTCAGTGGTTGTGGGTGAGAAGAATACAGGCTAGATGGGGAAATGAATAATGCAAATGGACCTGGTGCCACTGAGCATTCATTAAATGTACTAGCTAGGCTGGACCTGGCCTTAGTTACTGTGGGGACCAGTATGGAACTGCTGTGTTGGGGAATACTTGGTGGTGTAGTTCATAACATCCATATGGAACTGTCAACACTGAGTACACATCAACAGTGTCAGTGGGGCTGGGTATGACTTTAGTCTCTAGGGAGAGCAGTGATGGATTTTATAGGTTATTAAGTGATTGGGTGCATGGGGGCAGTAATGTGGGTAAATGTATGTAGAGTAACACTGCGTTTGCTGGAGGTTTAGAGTGCAAAGCTCACATGGAATTGGTGGCCCTGATCACAAATTAATGGTGTCAATGGGGCTGGGTATGGCTGAAGAAAATAAGTTACATGTGTTGTGGAATTATAACCTAAGGAACCAGGATGAAGCTGTCAGTGAAAAATGAAGTTATATCTTAGAAATTGGAAGACTCACTACAACATAACTAACAAAAGGCTCATTTTATGTTATGCCTCATAAGTTAAAATCTCCTTATAGTCAGTTTGGCCGCCAGAGATCATTTGGGCTCCGTTAACCTCTGACCCTTGAAAAGCCTTACCTTTTCCTTAAAGAGTTTGTACAAATTGATGTAAACATGAGGTCAGTCTGTGGCACTCAGTTGCTTTGGCTCCTCCCACATCCTGATCACCTCCCCTTCTGTGTCTCCTCCCCCCAGACATAGAGAAGGTCTAGACTGACTGGGTGACTTTTTTTTTCTGGGTCTTTCCTGCTGTAGATGGATTTCAAACAAACTTACATTCAGTGAACCCAGACTCGGACTTCTAGAAACCTGCAATAGATTTCTGTTGCTTTTGTTCATTATTGCTTGTTTTCTTCCTGTTGTGATACCCGGTGTTGACCAGAGGACGATGGGCTTTCCTTCGATTCTTGGTTCCTCTCAAGGTTTCTTCTTCATGCTCTTTGGTAGTTTTTCCTTGTCAATGTTGCCTTTGGCTCAGACACTGTAGGCTGCTTTGTGAGAATACCTGTTGTAAAAAGTGCTATATAAATAAAATTGACTTTGAAACTTGACTTAATGTTACATTGTACTGTGTTATTTCATTTCTGAGAACACACACTGCTCTGACACGTCAGTCTCCCTACTTCCACGTGTATCCTCTTTAAACTTCATCTTTTCTGCATGTATATGTGATGTTTGTTGTTATCTGTTATGATATTCTAAAACATATAGTCTTTAAAATGATTATGGCCCTTTATTAAAAAGTAACATTTTTTGTACATATTTGTTATGCTAGTTAACTTGATGCTATGTTACAATTCCCTTGTAACTTTTCTTATAATCTTTTATAGTGATGGTTCTTATGTGTTTTTGCAGAATGTTTTGGTTTCTTTCAGTCCATGGTTAATTCATGAGATCCCATGTTAGTTGTAATGTTGTATAGTTGCAGAACTGTTAATTTATCTACTTTATTTATGTATTTCATGCCACTAAGCATTAGCATATCTAAATTTAAAAAAGGTTTCACCACACTGCATTTGCATAAAGGAAGTGCAATATCAAACACTATCATGCATATGTGCATATTCACAGTGACCACAAAAGCTAAAACTGTTCTCACATCATTCCTTGTCAGATAGCAGCTAAACTGATGTTGGTATTGTACTCATGACAAAGTGATGATGACCTTTTAAAATAACCCTATGCCTGCACTTTCAGGCTCTGTTTGGTTTAACTCTGCATGTCCTGGCTAATACAATATAGTTTGATTTCTTAAAAATTGAGGAATGTGCCAGTCTGTATTACTCAGGATATCAATTCTCATTGGCTGGAGGAAGTCTTGAGGTCTTAGTTTTATTTTGTCACAAAAGCTCTTGTGAGATGTGAGTGAGATGTGAGTGCAGTTTAGGATCATTTTTATTCTCCATAGTAATAAAAATAAACACAAATGCACAAGGCTGGTTAATGGCAAAACATAACCAATAGAAACAAATACGCTGGTAGGAAACTCACAGCACAGTGGCAGTAAAGACATCATCTTAGGTGCTGTCAGCAAACAATGAATTCTGGGAAAGCAACCATGGGCTTTAAATAGGGGGAGGGCAAATAAGGCACAAGTGCTGGTGATTAGTAATCAGATGATTCAGAGCAGGGCAGGTGCAGTGTGTGTGTTGGGGGGGGCATGACTCTCTTGCTGCACACTGCGACAGCTCTAAGTTGTGATAACCTGCTGAATTCAAGCGATAAAAACACATTTATCAGGGGGAGAGTATGAGTGTCCTAATAATGTAATATCTATTTTAGACAGACAAGATGATTTATGGGGATGAGGAGAGGACAAGATGTGTTTTTAAATTGCACTTAGATATTTTTTTACTTTTATAGCTTGGATGTTTCTGTTTTTATTGTTTTGAATATATTTCCCCTGTGTAATGTATGTAATTAATTTTAATGAACCTTGTACTCCTGTGTGATACCTTGAGCAGTTTTCAAACATGACAGACTAAATAATCCAGTGCCAAAAACACATACTGGCAAATAAAAGTGATTTATTATTAAACTGATATGATGTTTGGAAGGTTTATTTTCAGTTTCAGCTTTCAGGCAGCACTCTTTGATGCTGAATAAGGTGATAGAACTCAGTGGTTTGAATTGAGCACCTCTGATGAAATTTAATCCAACCAGCACCCCTCCACCACCCTGTTCCAGGTGAGAGATCATTATCTGCACTTCTGTTTCCTATAGAGTAGCAAGAACAACTAACAGGAAATCAGGCCCCAATCACATTTAGAAGTGGTGCTCAAATTTAATGACTAGTATACACATTGATATGATGTAGTTTAATATTGTTTTTCTTTTAGTTTCTTTTTAGTTACCCAGAGGTTGTGAATAGTGTATATCTCATAAAGCACAATATAACGTTTTAGTCTCAGTGATTCAGTGATTCATTGCAGTGACAGTTTATTAAAGGCAGGGTCTTTAGAGGAAACCAAAACTCACATTGATGTACACACCCCCAGCTTTGCTGTCATCACAGAAAAAAAAGATTATTCCAAGTAAATGCAAACAAATTTGATCAACTTATAGCATTTACTGAAATATTTTTATTTATAGAAGTATCCATTTGACTGAGGTTGGTCTAAGTGTGTTTTTGGTTTTGTAATTGTTCTAGGTTTCAGAAAAGACTACCACTAAACTTCCTGTTGTCAGTATCACACATCCAGTTGGCTTGCAGCCAACCTGGATAGCAAAGCACTTGTGCATGCACTTGGGCATGCATGACAATAGAGACAGGGATTATCCACATATAAATACAAGTGTAAACACAAGCTGTTGTGTGTACATTTGTCTGTTTGTTGGTGAACTGAGCCATATACAGACAAACGGTGTTTCTCTTTCACACAGCAGATGGGAGAGTGTTGTATGTCTGGCAAGGGCCTGAATTAGGATGAATTACAGGTGTTTCCATCTCAGGACTTTTTTACACACATGAGGTTAATAACACATTACGCTAGTTCTTGTTGTAGATTTTTTGTTATTAATTTTAGCTCAGGCCACATACAAACAGGATAAGAACAACTCAGGACTTCCTGTTCTTGCCACCAAAAGGTCAGTGCACTTGACGTGTTGGCAGAGTACATGTTTAGAGCTTTGTAAATGATTGTGTGCAAAACATACCAGTGTAACATGGTAACAGTGAAAGGAAGCTTATGGAAAATTAAATTAACTTCATTGAAAAATGTTTACATGTATAAGCATGTCAGCATGTGGGGTGTACAGTAAACTAGTGCTACAGTCCTACAGCACAGGCTGAAAAGTAATTCAAAAGTAACACTCCATGTTGGCAAGATACCTAAAAGGCTATAGGAAAGTAGTAATATTATATACACACTCTGGACTATACTTCCACTCAGTATGATCCATTTTCTTTTATGTGCTGAACTGAACACTAAACTGTCTGGTACTCAAACAGGCCAAAATCTCACTGATTTTCTTGATGCCCTGTTTTCTGCATCTTGTCCTCAGAGACCTGTAATGCAGCATAACAGAACTCTTTAGTATTGGGATCCTTTTCACACAAAGATGGGAAGTTCTGTTGCAGCCCCATAGGTAACAAAGAAAAAAAATTGCAACTCAACTGGGTGAATTTGGTTAAATTAAAACTGATCCAGATACAGTGAATCAAGCATATAGTAGCATACCTGGCCTTGTGGTTTCACTTCCTCTTTGATGTTGTCTGACAGAGATGTTTTGCCTTGAAATGTATAAAAAAAATGAACACATGTCAGATATTCAACCAAGTGATAATAAATCACAAACAGTTGTGTTGACCTGAATTAACTCACATTTGCAGCTCTTCCTTGTCCAGCTGCTGGAGCGAACAGTGAGATTCCAGACTACAGACACAGCCAGTGCCAGACCCATGCTAATGACCAGCACACCATGGTGGTAGTGAATATCTACAGCATGGAACAGACATGCATAATGAAGATAGTGTTGTACAAAAGTAGATGAAGCTTTCATGGAAAAACTACAGGCAAAATAATCATTCATATCTTATGTGAACGGACAGAACAAGATACAGTGCAGGATGCAAGTGTAACTGGTACCATCTGAAAATAGTCAACCGTAGATTTTATGAGGAGGGTGTGATGTAGAACAGGATGCAAGTGCGAGTCAGGTATTTTAGGGAAAACAAAACAACAGAGCAAACACAACACAAATGGAATGAAACTGTAACAAAACATATACGCTAAAACATGACAGTATTTAACAGCAGTAATAAGTGACAAACAAGCAAAATATGTGTAACAAGGCAGAGACAACAAGAACTGACAAGAAATACCAGAACACGTAAATATATGATATAGTGAAGAAGAAAACACCTGGAAATTATAATGTAGGGGGAATGACAACACAGGATGATGATGGAGACAGAACAAAAACAGTATCAGAACATGTAGCTGGATGCCATTGTAACTGTGACAGGTTAACCTATTGTACAAGTGTTATACATTTAGTTACTTATGTCCATGCAAGTGTGTATGAATGTGTGCAACAGCTCATGCCAGCCATGCTGGTTTGAGTATTTCAGAAACTGCTTTTCTCCTCAGATGTTCACATTAAATTAATTTAGGAAACTTCAGAAAAATAACCAGTTTACAATCTTGGGACTTTAGAACCCCATAGAATAAATGTTATAATTTTAACATCCAGATTATCTAATATATAGAAGGACCTTTGTGTACTTCAATACAATTTTGAACATCTTCATTATTCTCTCTCTCTCTCTCTCTCTCTCTCACTCTCTCTCTCTCTCTCTCTCTCTCTCTCTCTCTCTCTCTATATATATATATATATATATATATATATATATATATATATATATATATATATATATATATATATATATATATATAATCACTTTTATATCTATAAAACAAATATGGTAAGCACTTAGTTTATCTTAGTGTCCTTTAAATTGTTAAAACAGAATTTTCTGGAAAGGCACATCCTTCATGAAAAGCTTCTGACTATCATATAGAACCTTGAAGAGCAATATTTTATGATGATCACTTTATTTAAAGCAAAGAGGCACAACGATACTTGCTTGACTGTGTTGTTTTTTGGCTTCCTGACCCTTTTCCACTACTGGTAGACTCTGTTAGGTTTAAAACTCCACATGCTGGTCAATAAAATACACACAGTGTCTGCTCTTTGTTCATCTTGCTTTCCCTCACATGTTTAAGCAAGTGTACTACTAAAGAATTAGCAGGTTCTATTCAAAAACATAGGTATCTTATAGCACTTTGCAATCCACAGATTTTAAAAATCATTGTATTTATTTATAAGATATTTAATTCTCTACTTCATAAAATAACAGTAGCATTATATTTTAAGACGTTTGAAATAAATAACTTATTTACCTGTCACATTGATGAACATAGCAAAGTAAAAGTTAATCACTTTTCCATCTGTCCCTCCACAGAAATACGTTCCTTTATAATCTTCAGTAAGATTTAAAATAGTCAGAGTGTTTGTGTTATTCCAAATAATTTTGAATCTGGAGTTGTTGAATGGAGATAGAATTGTGGCCACTTTATATTTTTGCAAATATCCTACTTGCTGGGGCTCCCGGTTCAGCCTTTGCTTGTACCACATGCAATGTATGTTATCAGATTTTGCAAGGTATGTTATCAGACAGTAAATGTGCAGGTAAGAGTCATATTTTCTCCAGGTTGACTCAAGACTTTTTGATTAGCAAGGTTTGTTAATTGAATATACAAATTACAATGAAAAGTGTGTGGTATGTGACCATAATATCAGATGTTAACCACACAGCTATAACCAGATGCTTTGGGGGGATCCAACCCTCTTCTTCTATTATCAGGCTTTGTTTGGTTTAACTCTCCATGTCCTGGTCAATAAAATAGAGTATCAGCTCTTAGTTCATCTTGCTTTCCCTCACATGTTTAAACAAGTGTACTACTAAATAATTAGCAGGTTCTATTAAAAACATGGGTATCTTAGAGCACTTTGCAATCCACAGAGTGTAAAAATCATTGTATTTATACAGAACAAAGACATTTAATTATCTAATCCATAAAAGAAAGTAGCTTTGACATTAAGATTAGAAGTGCTCTGTGTATAATTAATTTACCTGTCACATTGATGAATGTAGCAGAGGAAAAGTGAATCATTGTTCGATCTGTCACTCCACAGAAGTACGTTCCTTTATAATCTTCAGTAAGATTTAGAATAGTCAGAGAGTTTGTGTTATCATTCCAAATAATTTTGAATGTGGATTTGCTGAATTGAGATGAAAGTATGGCATCTTTATGTTTTAGCACATATCATACTTGCTGAGGCTCCTGTTTCAGTCTTTGCTTATACCAAATGCAAGTATCATCATCATATTTTGCTTTAAATGTGCAGTTAAGAGTGATATTTTTTCCAAGTTGCATCAGTGCTGCTTGATTAGCAAGGTTTGTAGTTTGAACAGGACCTATAAAATGAAACAGAGTTAGACCGATAAGGTAAAAAGGCCGACAAAATTGAATCCAACATTGAATATTAAACCAACAAAAAAGTACTGTAACACATGTAATTATGAACTCTAGTAAAGTTTTGGGACCATACATGTCTTGATGCTCAAAAATATAAGTAACCAGACTGGTATCATCATTGCAGCATCACGCTCTGACCTCAGAGGAGACGGTTTAAAAGAAGCAACTGACAAACTAACTAAACTTCATCCACATTTGTGTTTCATGACCTAAAATCTCATTGGCTGGCAAAAATCACATGGTCCTGTTCTGTTATTGTCTCACAACCTTGTTTGGCCACTATCAGTGCCTGATCTCTTTTATAACAAATTTATACCCAACATACATTATGTTATGCTTTTAGCAGACAGTCTTATCCAGAGAGACTTAGAATTTCAAATATCTTTCAGACAGGCAACTGTAGCGTTAGGAGTCTTACCCAAGTGTAGAACACTTGCCGCAATGAGATTTGAACTACAGTCGCCAACAAGACAGGCAGTGTTGTTATATACTACACTATACCATGCAAGAAAGGAAAAAGGATATAAAAATCTTGCTTACAGTCTTATTTGCAAAATTGCTCAAAAGGTTTATTTTTATTATTATTCAATTTTCTATTTTTACAGCTGAGATTTTTTTATAGCCAATAGTAGAGTCACTCAAAAAATGCACCTCTCCTCCTGTGCTAATACCCAATCAATCCATGCCTGATGAAGCATGAATGACTAATGCTGTAACACAGTGACGTTCACTATTTTATGGAACACTATTGAAAAGTGTATAACAGTCAGAGTAGTTTAAAAAGGTTTTATTGTGTATGTTGTCCCATATTTAATTTTACAGAAAGAGACAAAACAACAGGAATAATATTTTGGGATTATGAACTGTAGAAGTCTATAATTTTTCACTTTTGTTGGACTTGTGTAAAGTTCTAAGAATGATGTAAAAAATTCAGTCAGGTCTACGTTAATAAGTTGGATGAGGAATTAAATATTACTAATTCAAAATAAACAAAATTCTTGCTGCACTTAAAATCTGATTGGACAAAATAATTCCCAAGATTCTCTACTACCTTTTCTTTCATATAGTCTGCTTGGCCACCAGAGGTCATTTTGGTTGTTAACCTTTGACCTTTGAGAAGCTTTACCTTTAATGTAAAGAGTTTGGATAAATTGGTGTAGACATGAGTACAGCATAAGGCATTGTAGTGTATTTCACAGTTTTGGTTCCTGTGACTCCTCCCACATCCTGACCACTTCCCCTTTTGTGGCCTTCCCCCCAAGAAGAGAAGCTCTATGCTGACTGGGTGACTTTTCCTGGGTCGTTTCTGTGCCAGATGGGTTTTAAACTCACTTACACTCAGACTAGGACTCCTAGAAATCTGGAGTAGACTTTTGTTACTTACTTATTCTTAATACTGATTTAATTCTTTATTGCTTATTTTGTTCCTGCTGTGATCTCCGGTGTGGAACAGAGGATGATGGACTCTTCTTTTGAGTCTTGGTTCCTCTCAAGGTTTCTTCCTCATGCTCTTTGTGAGTTTTTCCTCAACACTGTTGCATTTTGGTTGCCCACTGCAGGCTTGAATTCAGACATCTGTAAGGTTGATTTGTGACGATGGCTGTTGTAAAATGTGCTATGTAAATAGAAATTAGAAATTTGACTTACTGTTACATTGAACAGTTTCATTTCATATCAGACTACACTACTCTGGAAAATCAGTCTCTCAACTTTCACATGTACGCAAACTTTATCTAAACTTCAGTAATGATCATTTATGCATTTACATGTGATTTTGTTTGTTGTCCTTTATGATGGGATAATCAAATATATATATATAATTCATTTATTTATTTTTTAATGGATGTGTAACTTATAAAAAGTAACATCTTTATTTACAAATTATATTCTTATACAGTGTCTCCTTGCTATATTGTTACTATGTTTTACTCTTATGGGTCTTAGGGTGTTTTTGCAGATTTTTTGCTTTCTGTCATTTACAGTCATTTTGGCATCTGCTAGTACAAGGTTAATATATGAGCTCCCATGTTACTGGAAATGTATTATTATTATTATTATTATTATTGTAGCATTGTTTTCTTTATGTATGTATTTCATGCCACCAAGCATTAGAACATTTTAGTTAAAAACTTTAAGCACACTGCATATGCACACAGAAAGTGTATTATCAGACACTATCAGTCTAAACTTGTATGTGTTTTGTTTTCCTATGTCTATATTCACAGTGACCACAAGGTCTAAAACTGTGTTCTCACACCATTCTCCCAGAAAGCAGATGAAGAGGGAAGTAAACTGAGGTTGGCACTGTACTTGAGACAGTGATCTGATTATCCACAATGGCCTTATAGAATAACCCTCTCCCTGCACTGTCAGGCTCTGTTTGGTTTAACTCTGGATGTCCTGGTCAATATAATTCATTGTCAGCTCTGAGAAATTGATGAATGCATCAATCTGTATTAATCCAGAGATAAGTTCTCATAGGCTGGGGGAAGTTTTGAGGTCTTGTCTATCTTATTTGGCCTTGATTGTAAAACCAGAAATTCTGCTATTGTACCCTTTGTTCCATGATGCTTTCCTGTGTTAGTGATCAAAAATGACTCCCAAGACATTTAATAAAAAATAATAATCTGCAACATTTTTAAACTTTAAAATCTGCTTATTGTATAGAGGAATAAAGAGATCATTGTAACTGGATCCATCAGCAAACAAGCACAAGCTGTACCCTGAAGCAAAAGTTTCAAAAATAATCAATAATAAAATATTTAAGTTGTGATAGCCTGTTACATACAAAAATTAAAAACACATTTGTGATACACTGAGCAGTTTTCAATCATGGCAGACATTATCCAGTGCCAAAAACACATACTGGCAAATAATCCTGGAGAGGTGTGCACCTCTGGTCAAATATAATCTGACCATAACCCCCCCCACACACACACACACACCCTCATACACACCCCACATGTTTTCAGTGAGAGATTATATCTATGCTTCTATTTTCTTTAGAGTAGGAACAACCAACAGGAAATCAGGCCCCAATCACATTTAAAGAGAGATGTCAGACTGTCTGTGATATTGTGCAGCTTGTACTGAAACCTAAATTAGGATGAAAACAGAATTTCCCCAAAACTGTGCACTGTTTCCTTTGCCTGCTCCTTGTGAATTTGTGTCTCTTGTGACTCTCTGGTTTTGCCTCAGACTGTTTTTAATTGTAAATTTGGAGGTCATTTGGATTTGTCTTCTTGTATTTTATGGTTCTGATCCTCCTTCTGTTACATACTATGACTATGGATTACACCACTGAGAATAAAGAAGCTTTAAAGGTCTGCAAGTGTCTGACCTTTTCTGTCATGTCACACATATATTCTCTAACAAACCACATGCTTGTTTATTATCACGTTCAGTCCCTCCCTTGTTCGGTGTTTTTTCTGTCTTGTGTTTTTTGGTTCCATTGCATGGTTTCGTTTTCTCCTCCCCTCATTTGATTTTCCACACCTGTCCCTCATTTCTAGTATTAAGTTCATGTATTTAAAACCCTGTCTGCATTTCAGTGTTTTTGCTGTTCATTGAATTAATTTGTGAATGTGTTTCCTTGTAGTCATTTCTTGAATTGGTGTTCCAAAGCCTTAATTTTTGTTAGCCTGTCTTGTTTATCCCTAAGGGTTTTCCTAGCCTTAGTTATAGCCTGCTTTCCAGTTTGCCTTTGTGTGTTTTTGTTTGTTATTCATGTATCCATGTGCTCTCCATGTTGACCCAGAACTAAGACAATGATTCTGACTTTGGATTTTCCATGAATAAATCTCGCTCTTCTCCACACATTCGTCCGCCTCCTTACCGCTAAACATTATGTTAATCAACAGCTTTTTGTACTATTACAACCCTGTTGCCTGCACCTATCGTGAGCTCAAATTCTAGGACCAAAAACTGCACAACATAAAAAAAAGAAACATGGAGATGAACGCCAAACTTTTACACTCAAGGCATTTAGCTGACACTTTTATTCAAAGTGACAAACAATTATGACTGAAGATAACTTGAGCATTTGAGGGTTAAGGGCCTTGATCAGGGGCCCAACAGTGACAAGCTGGCAGGTGGGGCTTGAGCCAGCAACCATCCAGTTACAAGTCAAGTACCTTACCCTCTGAGCTATCACTGCCATACACAGGGTTTTCAGTGATGTGTTATCATTTTCTTTTTATTTACAGTAACAAAAACATACATACAAAAATATATACAAACAACAAAGCAAATTTAAAACAGGAATGTTTTTTTCAGGGTGGGCTTTATGCCAACACAATTAACAAAAATGTACTATAGCAACTCAAATGCTAACTTCCCTAAAACAAAAGAAAATAAAATGCATCACTCTTACCTACTCACAAAAACAGAAATACAAGAAGGCAAAAAATACAGCACCCACCCCTACAACTCCAAACAAAAAGAAGAGAACAATACTCAATGTTTCTGGCAATTGAATATATGTAAATATGACTCTCTGTATCAACTTGACAGCCTTATTAATAGTGAAAAAGAAAACACCTGGAAATGATAATGTAGGGGGAATGACAACACAGGACGATGATGGAAACAGGAGAAAAACGTATCAGAACATGTTGCTGGATGCCATGGTAACTGACAGGTTAATCTAGCATACAAGTGTTATACATTTAGATACTTATGTGCATGCAAGTGTGTATGAGTGTATGCAACAGCTCACGCCAGCCATGCTAGTCTGAGTATTTCAGAAACTGCTTTTCTGCTGGGATTTTCACATGATATTAATTTAGGAAACTTCAGAAAAAGAACCAGTTTACGCTCTTGGGACTTTAGAACCCCATAAAATGAATGTTATAATTTTAACATCCAAGTTATCTAATATACTCCAGATGTGCAGAGTAAGGATTCAGTACCTGGAGGACTGGGAGAGGTATGGGCCTGAAGAAAGGAGCTGGATACCCTCACGACCTCGACTAGGGTACAGGCCGTAACAGGAAGTGTGAGGAAAATGGCAAAATCAAATGTGTGGTGAAAGAGAAGTAAGACAGAAAGAGACCAAAGTAGTTCAATAATATACAATCTATTGTACAATGGACAATGTGATACATACAAGAGATAGTGTGACACTGGACTATAACGTCAGGAGTGACCCAGGCCAAAATAACATACAAATACACACTAGAAACAAAAATACACTCACTAAACCTACAGAGACAAAAGAAAATACTATACTTACTGGAAAATACAGAGCAAACCCACACCCCAAACAAAATAACAGTCACTCCATACTTACCAGTGAACACAACAAAAAGATCAAAGTAGAATATATACAAATATACAATAGCAAAACCAATATGGGAAGTAAGGTCATACATCAACTCAAATATCAAATACTATTAACACACATCCCAAAAAAATATCACTGCCATCCCCGCCATACCTTCTTCCTCCTTTTATTGCTCGTCAGGGTGGGTGGAGTCTTGTCTCCTGATTTGCTGCAAACATGAACTCTGTAATGGAATCTGGAACTGGATTTGGAATGGAACACACACAGCCACACCAAAAGAACACAGGATGTAACAATACTGGTGAGTCACATATCAGATACCAAAGTTATCAGCTCCTCCCACTGTACAAATCCATCCTGGCACTCAGGCGCCAGTGGGCGCTTTTGGGTGATGGGGTACTGGCAGACCCTTGCTGGAATCCAGCACTCAAAGAGCAAACATGGCAACCACAGCACAGCACAGCGGGAGGAGCTGATAACTTTGGTATCTAGGATCTGACTCACCAGTATTGTTACGTCCTGTATGTCGTATCACAAATATATCATTAAAATCATTGTTTAGAAAAATGGATCAAACATTTTCTGAATCTGTCGATAGTAAGAATAAAGACCCCATGAGAGGTTACATATAGAAGTTATATTATAGAGGAAGATACACATCATGTGCCTCACATTGATATGAAACCTATGGATATCATGTTATACATAAAAACCTTTAAAGTGAATTTAAAATAATATGTAAAAACAGAGGAAATGCCCCGAGATGTCATAGGGTTAAACATAATTCAGAGGTTTATCTCCCACAAAGGTCAGAGTTCAGTGTTTTGCATTGAAGGTTCCTAGTGTGTGCAGAGACTTTGCAAAGCCTGTTTCTCTGCTTTTGTTTCTGTTTTTCTGTTTCTATGTTTCTCGTTGTAATCTGCATTCTGCCATTAAAAGTTCATCACTCACGTTTTACCGCAGCTTCACGATGTCACACTATTTACAAAAATAAAAGTTTCATGTTATTATTATTGTGTTTAAAATAAATATTTTAAATTATTAATACATATTTATTCATTTCCCACCCTCCTGACTATCAGACTGTATTTACTTATGCTGTGATAGTGTTAAAGTGTCTGAGTTTGTTTATGTGCACACATTCATATTATTCAGTATTTTGGAAAACAACACAACATATACTGATATAATATTTACATATACACAGGCCCTTAAGCTTTATTTTCATATTACAAACATAAGGGTCGAAGGTTACATGTGCATATTCAACATAGTATTATTCTTCTTTTTTTAGCCTATTAAGCTTTACAGCCTAATTATTCAGTATACGTTGAATCACTTTTTGTCTATGCAAAATGTTTGGGGAGTTATAGATTTACAAACGGCAATATCTGTGAAGCACATAGTTAGTAAAAGGCTATTGATCATTGGTAGAGGAACTGAATTAGGATGGAATAAAACAACCACAAATTAAAAAAAAAAAGATGTTGTAATATGAATCTGTATGGTGAGAAAAGAAATCATACAGTATTAAATAGAATGAAATAAAAAAGTATACATCTGTCATTATCAGTCTCTCCCAGGTTCTGTATTTTTCAGTTCCGTTCCTTAGTTTCATTTTCTCCACCCCTCGTTTGATTGCTTGCACCTGTCCTTCGTTTCTACCTTTGGTTTTCGTATTTAAACCCTGTCTTGAGGCTTGTGTTTTAGGTGCTGTTTATTTGAATGTGTTTAGTTTATTGTGATTGCAGGTTTATTCTAATGGTTGTTATTCTGTGCCATTGTAACATCCTAGCGTCGGTCTGTGTTATAACCTGCTCCCTTGTTTGCTTCTGTGTGTTTAGTTCTAGCCTCTGTGTTTAGTTACTCGTGTGTCTGAGCCCTTGTTCTGTTTTTTTCATGTATCCCCGTGCTCTCCATGTTGGCTCTTTGACCCTGGACTGCATTAATGACTCTGATTCTGGATTTGCCCCAATTAACTCTTACTCTTCTCCACACATGCATCTGCCTCCTTACTGCTCAATGTTACAACATCAAATTTAATATTGATTATCTATAATAATAATAAGAAGAAGAAGAAGAAATAATAATAAATTATTATACATGTTAATATTTATAGCTGAAATTTAATATCAAATGCTAAGCAACAAAATAACAGGCACAATGCAATCTTGTAGTATGAAGAGCAGATATAATGGTCAGAAAATCAACAGTCATAACTAAGTAAGCACAACAGAATGGGTACATTGTGGATATTCTTTATCTGACATCCAGTTTTGAGCACAGTGGTTCTCATAGACAAATGTTGCACATTACTGTTGAAGCTGGAATGAACCAACAGAAACACAACATACCTTAAAGTTCAGAAAGCAGATGAACAGGGAATAAAGATAATGTGTCCAGACTTCACTTAGGATTATAGAAGGGAAGTGAGCTAACAATCTAGATGATAGTCAGTAGGAGCTGAACGTTTCACTCCAGAGTACATGCTGTCTTCAGGCTGTCCTCTCTTCACCTGCCCTCTTTTGGTTTTCCTCCCATTGAAATGAATGGCAGCGTAATTCAGCTCTTCAGCATCATGTCTCTGTGGGAATGAACAACATTGTTTAGTGAACATTACTGTCATTATGATCCTTATTTAGAATATGACTACTAGTCTCAAACACAGAGACAGTGAGTTGCCTTCTCCTCCTCCTCTACAGCAGTGCAGTGTTGCATGTCTCATACATCTCCACCACAACAGCTTCATGCATGAATATCAATGATGTTGTAATTAGGCTACAGCTATAAGCTATATCAGCTCCACAGATATGAACAGAGGAAGCTGAGCTGAGCAGAGCCAGAAACATTCTTAGTAAAAGATATCATAGATTTAAATGTACAATTGGCACTTAATTGCTTTTTATGACTTACAAATCTCATCATTGTTTAGAATTTGACTAATATTACACCAACTTGTCTTCTGCTGTGTACATCACCTGCTATGTCTGAAACAACACAATTAAAAACATGCACAAAATGTGAGATAAAATCTGATGTATCAGGTTAAACCCCTAACGCTCTATTGTTATTATATCTATTGTTGTCATCTATGATGTTGTTAAGCATCAAGTAAGAGTTTTTATGTCAACTGATGCATGCCACATGCAAGATGAAGAGCATAAACCTGGAGAACAAAGTATTACTAATAAAGTCGTGAAAGCAAACTGCACAAGTTTTACCTGATTGCTGGTTTTCTCCATCACACTTCTTTCTTGAGGTCTTGCTGCGAAAATATTTTTGGTGAAAATAAAGTATTAATTGTAATTAGTTCAGGTAATATTACCTCCATGCCAAAATGTTTGCTTATTTTTTTTTAATCGATATTGTTAATTTTCAAAGTCATGAATTAGAAGAGTTCAAACCTCCTGCCCTTTTGAACACTTACCATTGCCACTTTCAGAGTTTTTCATCTTACAAATGATTATGGCTTGAGCAATGATAACAGCCACACACACTCCCAGCACTGCTCCAAGACAGATCTCTACAGGACCCACAGGTTTTACTGCAGAACAATCTTTATAAAATAATTTAATATACAAATTATAGTGCAAGTGTGTGGTATGCAACCAAGAGATCAGACGCTAATCAGATAGCTATAACCAGCACAGTTCCAGGGAAGATCACTACATAATTAAAACATTTAAAAAGGGTCATCATGAGCACCCTGTTATGCCACCATTATGTCAGACATTAACTACACAGCTCTGCTATGAGTTAAAATGAAGATGTAAAAGTATAAATGAACAAAGATTAAGTTTAGTCTGCCAACACAGACTTTTGCCCTGTATACACAAACGTGTGTGTGTTAGTAAGAGAGAAAAGCGGGAGAGGTGTGTGTGTGTAAAAGAGAGAGAGCTTTCTTCTTGTCTAACAATAAGGCTCAAGTCAGCTATTGCTTGAGTAATAAACTCTAATGCTGAATTATGATGCAACGATGTGTATAAACCTTGATATCCTGGTAATTATAAAAATATTGTATGCTCTTAGTTTATCTTGTTATCTTTCATATAGTCAAGCTAGATTTTTATGAGAAAGGCATTTGATTTTATAAAACACTTGTGGCTATGTCTTAGAACCTTGAAGAGCAAGCTTCTATGATGATCACTTTATTTAAAGCAAAGAGGTACAAAAAATACTTGCTTGACTGGGATGTTTTTGGGCTTCCTGACCCTTTTCCACTACTGGTAGAGTCTGTTAGGTTTAACCCTCCATGTGCTGTTCAATAAAAACACACAGTGTCTACTTTTAGTTCATCTTGGTTTCTCTCTTATGCTTAAACAACTGTACTATTAAATAATTAGCATTATCTAATTATCTTAGAGCACTTTGCAATCCACAGATTAAAAATCATTGTATTTATTCAGAACAAAGACATTCAGTTCTCTACTTCATAATATAACAGTAGATTTAACATTAAGATTAGAAGTGCTCTGTGTTTTAGTTATAGTATAGTTTTATATTTTAAGACATTTAAAGGAAATAACTTATTTACCTGTCACATTGATGAATGTAGCAGAGGAAAAGTGAATCATTCCTCCGTCTGTCACTGCACAGAAATATGTTCCTTTATAATCTTCAGTAAGATTTAGAATAGTCAGAGAGTTTGTGGTATCATCCCGAATAATTTTGAAGTTGGATTTGCTGAATTGAGATACAAGTATGGCCTGTTTATTTTTTAGCACTTCTCCTACTTGCTGAGGCTTCTGGTTCGGTCTTTGCTTGTACCACTTGCAAGGATTACTATCATATTTTTCTTTAAATGTGCAGTTAAGAGTGATATTTTCTCCAGGTTGCATCAGGACTGCTTGATTAGCAAGGTTTATAGTTTGCACAGGACCTATGAAATGAAACAAATTCAGACCAATAGGCAAAAAAATGTTAACAAAATTGAATCCAATATCATGTAATTATGAACACTAGTAAAGATTTGAAACTGTACATGTCTTGTAGCTCAAAAATATAAGTATCCAGACTGGTATCATCATTGCAGCATAACGCTTTGACCTCAGAAGAGACGGTTTGAAAGAAGCAACTGACAAACTAACTGTACTTCATCAACTTTTTTGTTTCATGACCTAAAACCTCATTGGCTGGCAAAAGTCACATGGTCCTGTTCTGTCGTTGTCTTACAACCTTGTTTGGCCACTATCAGTGCCTGATCAATTTTAAAACATGTTTATACCAAACATGCATGTACATTATTTTATGCTTTTGGGAGACACTCTTATCCAGAGTGAGTTAGAATTTCAAACATGTTTCAGACATGCAATTGTAGTGTAGGAGTCTTGCCCAAGGACTCTTATTGATACAGCATAGAACACTTGACCCAATAAGGCTTGAACTGCAGTCACCAACGAGACAGTCAGTGTTGTTATATACTACACTTTACCACGCAAGATGGTAAAAAATAATATAAAAATCTTGCTTTCAATCTTGTTTGCAAAATTGCTCAAAAAGTTTTATTTTTATTTTTTTTTCATTTATCGTTTTTCTACATCTTAGATTGTTAGTGTAAGAGTGAGCTTTTTTTTACAGACAATAGTAGAGTCACTCAAAAAAATGCACGCCTCCTCCTGTGCTACTGCCCAATCTATCCATGCCTGATGAAGTGTGATTGGCTAATGCTGTAATACAGTGACGTTCACTATTTATGGAACACTATTGAAAAGTGTATGACAACAGTCAGAGTAGTTTAAAAAGGTTTTATTGTGTATGTCATCTCATACTTAATTTTACAGTAAGAGACAAAACAACAAGAATAATATTCTGGGATTATGAACTGTATAAGTTTATGATATGTCACTTTTGTTAGTCCCATGTAAAGTCCTAAAAATGATCTAAAGAATTCAGTCCGGTCTATGTTAATAAATTGGATGAGGAATTAAATATTAATAATTCAAAATAAACAAAATTCTTGCTGTACTCAGTTAAAATCTCATTGGCCACCAGAATTCCTAATATCCTCTAGCGTCTTTTCTTTCATATAGTTTGTTAACCTTTGTTAACCTTTGACCCTTGAGAAGCCTTACCTTTTGTATAAAGAGTGTACAAATTGGTGTAATATGAGTACAGCCTAAGTTATTGTAGTGTATTTCACAGTTACTTTTGGTTGCTGTGGCTCCTCCCACTTCCCCTTTTATGCCCCCCCCCCCAAGAAGCGAAGCTCTAGGCTGACTGGGTGACTTTTCCTGGGTCTGTTTCTGTCCCAGATGGGTTTTAAATACACTTACACTCAGACTAGGACTCCTAGAAACCTGGAATAGACTTCTGTTACTTACTTATTCTTAATACTGATTTAGTTTATTGCTTATTTTGTTCCTGTTGTGATGTCCGGTGTTGAGCAAAGGATGATGGCCTCCTCTTTCAAGTCTTGGTTCCTCTTAAGGTTTATTCCTCATGTTCTTTGAGAGTTTTTCCTTAACACATGCCCACTACCACAGAAACTCGCTCTTACACACACACACAAATGTCCCCCATTTCCAATCCACTAATTATTGATTATATTTGCCTGTTACTTGTTATCCTTTTTGTTTCTCCCTCTATTTAAGCCCACAGGAACACTAGTCCAGTGCTGTGCTTTGTTTCTGTGCATGTGTTTTTGCCTTTTTTTTTCTTTTTTTAAAGCTTTTTACCAACACACCTCTTTTTTACCAACTCACCTACCAACTCAAATATTAATAATAATATTTACAAATGCACAGGCCCTTCACTTAATCTGAAAACTTGGCCATGTTTTTATCAAACTAGACACATAAGGGTCAGGGGTCAGTTCATATTCAATAAAGGTTTACTTTTCTTTATTAAGATTTCAACTTTATACCATATTTATTCAGTCAGTCAGCCAGTTTTGAGCAGAGTGGTTCTCTAAGACATATGGCACTTTATTGTTGAAGCAGGAATGAACTAACAGAAACACAACATACCTTAAATATCAGAAAGCAGATAAACAGAAAATAAAGAAAATAAAAAGATTACAGGGTTACACAGCACCTCCTTTATAACACTGAATGTGCCAGTAAAGAAATAATGTAACCAAACTTCATTTAGGATTATAGAAGGGAAGAGAGCTAATAATCTAGATGATAGTCATTAAGACCTGAACGTTTCACTTCAGAGTACATGCTGTCTTCAGGCTGTCCTCTCTTCACCTGCCCTCTTTTGGTTTTCTTCTCATTGAAATGAATGGCAGCATAATTCAGCTCTTCAGCATCATGTGGCTGTGGGAATGAACATGAATGTTTAGTGAACATTACTGTCATTCTGATCCTTATTTAGAATATGACTACTAGTATTAGACTACAGCTATAAACTATATCTGCACCACAGATATGAAACAGAGGAAGCTGAGCAGAGACAGAAACATTCTTGTAAAAGATGTCATAGACGTAAGTGTATAAAAGGCATTAAATTGCTTTTCAAGATGTACAGATCTTATCATTGTTTATGATTAGACTAATATTATAGTATCTCATCATTCTTCTCTTTACATAAAGCAATTAAACAAATTAGTATGACTAAATTAGTATGACAGAGTATGACATGATATGACATCTCTGGGGAGACCATTGATGAATTTTATAGTTTATGAAGTGATTGGCTGCATGGGGGCAGTACAGTGTGTAAATGTACATAGAGTAACACTGTGTTTGCTGGAGGTTTAGAGTGTAAAGCTCACATGGAACTGGTGGCACTGATCACACATTTATGGTGTCAGTGGGGCTGGGTGTGGCTCAAGAAAATAACTTACATGTGTTGTGGAATTATAAGCTAAGGAACCAGGATGAAGCTGTCACTGAATAATGAAAAGTTATATTTTAGAAATTGGAATACTTGCTAGGACATAACAAACAAAAGCCCCAGTTTATGTGATGCCTCATAAGTTAAAATCTCATTGGCCATCAAACTTACAAGATCCTGTTCTGCCTTTTTTTCCTTTATAGTTGGCTGCCAGTATTCATTTGGGCTACATTAACCTCTGACCCTTGTTACAGAAATATGGATGTGTGTGTGTGTGTGTGTGTGTGTGTATTCCAGATCCACTGCCAGGATTTCCACCCTTCTTGAAACTCCGCCCAGTTCCTTGCCGGGCTTCCCAGCCAACTGTGTCGGCTATTTAAAGGCCCCTCCCAGAAGAGAAGAAGAGAGAGAAAGGAGACTGTGTGTTAGTTTGGAGTTGTTTTGCTGAATTGAACATTTGTATGATGGTTTGTGTATGACCTTGTTTTCCCCCATTTTTGGACTTCATTTTTGGCTTCGCCCCTTCTGCTTCGCTAGTTGTGTGTGTATGTGTGTGTGTGTGTGTAAACATCGTTTTTTGGTATTTTGCTGTTGGACACTGGTGGTAGGGAGTGACTGCTGTTTTAGTTGGGTGTGGATATTGTCTCTGTTTTTTATTAGGGAGTTAGGAAAGTTTGTTGTATGTTTCTTGTGTTGTTAGGATTAGTTAGTGTGTAGTTTTATTTAAATGTGGGTTATGTTTGTTATTTTGGCTTGTGTCACTCATGAAGATATTTGCACCAGTATGATTGTTTGTTTATGAATCATAACCTTTGTAAAATACACTGAAAAAATCCCTTTCATTTGTGCTTCTGTTTGTTTTGTTGCTGCTCACTTTTTCACAACTTCCATTACATTAGCCATTTGTACTTCTTTTCCTTGTTATGGCCTCACAGCCTAGATAGGGTCGTAATATCCTTGAGAAGCCTTACCTTTTCATTAAAGAGTTTGTACATATTGGTTTAAACATGAGTTCAGTCTGTGGCACTACAGTATAAATCAGAGTTAATTGGGGCTGCTGATGGATAACCTCAGTCGCTGTGGTTCCTCCCACATCCTGAACACCTCCTCTGCTGTGACTCCTCCCCCCAAACAAAGAGAAGCTCTAGACTGACTAGGTGACTTTTCCTGGTTCTTTCCTGCTCTACATGGGTTTCAAACAAACTTACATTCAGTGAACCCAGACTAGTCGCCTAGAAACCTGGAATAGACTTGTTTTTTTTGTTAATTACTGCTTGTTTTCTTGCTGTTGTGGTGTCCGGTGTTGACCAGATGACGATGGGCTGTCTTTTGATTCTTGGTTCCTCTCAAGGATTCTTGGGCAGTTTTTCATTGTCAATGTTGCGTTTGGCTTACTCACTGTGGGCTTGGACTCTGACATCTTTGTGACAATGGCTGTTGTTAAAAAGTGCTATAGAAATATAATTGACTTTGAAACTTGACATAGTTACACTGCACTGTTTTATTTCATATTTGAGTACACACGCTGCTCTGGCTCTCCCTACTTCCACATGTATACTCTTTAAACTTCATTTATTATCTTTTCTGCATTTATATGTGATGTTTGTTGTTATCTGTCATGATAAGATATTCTAAAACATATATAGTCTTTAAAATGATTATGGTCCTTTCTTATAAAGTGACATCTTTTGTACATATTTGTTATTTTATATAACTGAGTGCCATGTTACAATTCCCTTGTAAATGTTCTTACTATGTTTTACTGTGATGGTTCTTAGGTGTTTTTGAAGAATATTTTGGTTTCTTCCAGTCCATGGTTAATTCATGAATGCCCATGTTATTGGTAATATTTTATAATTGCAGAACTGATAATGTTCTCAATTTATGTATTTCTTGCCAGAAGCATTAGCATATATTAGAGGAAAAAGTTTCACTACACTGCATTTGCATAAAAGAAGTGTGTTATCTGACACTCAGTCTAAGCTATGTTTTTGGTTTTTTTTCTATGTGCATATTCATATTTTTCACAAAGTCTAAAACTGTGTTCTCACACCATTCTTTCTCAGATAGCAGTTAAACAGGAAAGTAAACTGATGTTGGTATTGTACTCATGACAAAGTGATGATGACCTGATAAAATAACCCTATCCCTGCAATGTGAGGCTCTGTTTGGTTTAACTCTGCATGTCCTGGCCAATGAAATAAAGTATCAACTCTGACAAATTGATGAATGCGGCAATCTGCAGTGTCCTCATAATGTAATATCTATATTACACAGACACAATTATCTAGGGGCATTGTGTTGCTGTGTTTCAGTCTCCTTGTAAGTATGCTTACTATATTTTATTGTTATGGGTCTTTGGTGTTTTTGCATAATTTTTTGCTATCTGTCATTTACAGTCATTTTGGTGTCTGCTAGTACAAGGTTAATATATGAGCTCCCATGTTACTGGAAATGTATTATTATTATTGAAGCACTGTTTTCTTTATGTATGTATTTCTTACCACCAATCGCTTCTCGGCCTTTTGGCTAAGATCAAGTGTAGTATCTGTTCTTATCGAACGGAAACGAAATTGATCAGTCAAGAGGTGGCAGATTTTATGCGTGATTTTAATTGTGTTTTATTCTTTGTTTTTAGGCCCAGCCCACCTGGACTGCAGGAGGCGGAGTTTCCCCCGGAGCACCTCACTGATTGGAGGAACAACGACTGGAGGACCTGCGGAGGATCTCTGCTCAGGACTCGGCTGGAGGAGGGCGGATGGCAGCTAGAGGACCTCGGGGTCCGGAGCGGGCCGATGGGGCCTCGGCGGAGGCCTCGGAGCCCTGGGGGACCGCCTCGGCGGGACCTGGTTCGGGAGCAGGAGGTAGTGGCCTGCTCGATATGGCCAGGTTCCGCTGGAGGAACATGGATGAGGAGCCCCCCTTTATGGAGCGGGTTCCTTTCATCCAGGAGGTCCTCTTTGGAGCTCTGGGGCTGATGCCGGGGGACCTCATCTGTGCCCAGCGCAACGGGCCTCTGAGGTTTTACGACGTCACGCTCTCCTCTACAGGGGTGTATCGGCGAGTCCTGAAGCAGAGGGTGGAACTACAGCACCACCCTGTGGGTCGACATTTTGTGGTTGAACCTCTGTGGGATGTTAACAGGAGAATGGTTAGCACCCACATGTTCAACCCTCATGTCCCCACAGATCAGATCCACAGGTTCCTCCAGGGGTACGGTGAGGTGCATCCAGGGGAACGCTTTGTCCGGGATGAGCTGGGCATTTGGAATGGGCGCCGCCAGTTCATGATTACTTTTAAAGAGGATGGGGAAGGGGGGATGGTGCACCCCCCTGCCTTCTTCGTCCTAGGCAATAACCGGGGGTACTTGATTTATAGGGATCAGCCCGCCTTCTGCAGGAGCTGCCGGGGCCACGAACACAAGGCCGAGGACTGCCCGGAGCTGAAATGCTTAAACTGCCTGGAACCGGGACACATGGCACATGATTGCAGAGGCCCACGGAGGTGCAGGGTATGCCGGGGTGAAGGACATTTGGCCCGCTCCTGTCCCAGCCAAGGGCGGACTTATGCGGCGGCGGTGGTTGAGAGCAGGAGCGGAGAGCCGGCATCCCGCCCCGAGGGAGCCCCTGCGGAGACCTGAAGCCGGAGAAGGGGGAAGAGGACCGAAAAGAGGCGGCGGTGGGGGACCGGATTGATGGAGGCCGGACCTCCAACAGCATGCCTCTTCCTTCAAGTGGTGGGTCTTCGGGTTCTGGGCAGTCCCAGGATAAGGAGGTGGCACCGGCCGGACCGATCGTAGGCTCCAGGAAACGGGGGCGGGCCGGCTCAAGTACCCCCGGCGAGGTGGAACCAGCGGCCAAGGAGCGGAAGGCTACCCCACCTAAGGAGGCGGCACCCAGTGCCCCCCAGGCCTCTAGTACCCCCAAGGGGGAGACGACGCCCAGTATTCTTTGTATGGGTACAGTTATTGAGTCCTCATATACGGAAACAGACAGTACCACAGAGAAGGAAGGCCATCAGCAGGACGTGGATGTGGACATTGGTCTGAGAGGACTCATTAACCTGGGGGACGAACTGGCTGGGGGGCTATTGTCTTAGAGTTTTAGTGTTGTTTTAGGTTTTAGTGTTTTTTAAATCACGTTTTATCCGCTGTAACGAAAGGCCGAGAAGTGATTTTTATTGAATTGATTATTGTATTTGGTATTTTGACTGTTTTATTGTAATGGTGTTTATTCACCTTGTGAATTTTATTATTGAAATGAGTGTGTAAACGTCGTCGTTTTTATTATATATTGTGACAATGGTGAATAAACTTGGAAAAAAAAAGAATTCTTACCACCAACCACCAAGGATTAGAATATTTTAGTTAAAAAAAAAAAATTACCCACACTGCATATTGCAACAGGAAGTGTATTATCAGACACAATCATTCGAAACTTGTGATTTTTAATATGTCTGTATGCACTGTGACCACAAGGTCTAAAATTGTGTTCTCACACCATTCTCTCAGAAAGCAGCTAAATAGGAAAACAAACTGAGGATGGCACTGTACTTGAGACAGTGATCTGAGTATGCATGATGACCTTATAAAATAACTGTATTCCTGCACTGTCAGGCTCTGTTTGGTTTAACTCTGGATGGCCATTATAATTCATTATCAGCTCTAAGAAATTGAAGAATGTATCAATCTGTAGATCAATGTATATTTATCCAGAGATAAATTCTCATTGGCTTGGGGAGGTTTTGAGGTCTTGTCTATCTTATTTGGCCTTGATTGTAAAACCAGAAATTCTCCCATAGTGCCCTCTGTTCATCATCAAACAAGTACCAGTTATAACCTGACAAAAAAGTTTTAGAAAGAATCAATGATAAAAGATCTAAGCTGTGATAGTTTGTTACGCTAAAAAGTTAAAAACACATTTGGCAGGAGGAGAGTATGAGTGCCCTTATAACGTAGTATCTATATTATACAGACAAGTGTACAATTTGGTATTTTCTACTTAATTAGATGTGTCTGTTTTTACTGTTTTATATAGCTTTCCTCTTTTTAATGTATGTAATTAATATTAATCAACCGTGTGTTCCTGTGTGATACATGGAGCAGTTTTCAAACATGACAGTCTAAATATTCCAGTGCCAAAAACAAATACTAGCAAATAAAAATTATTTATTATTATACTGATAATATGTTTGGTTTATTTACATTTTCAGGCAGCACTATGTGAAGCTGAATAAGATGATAGAACTCAATGGTTTGAGTTGAGCCCCTCTGGTCAAATATAATCCAACCAGCACCCCTCCACCACTCTGTTTTGGGTGAGAGATCATTATCTGCACTTCTATTTCCTATAAAGTAACAAAAACAACTAACAGGAAACCAGGCCCCAATCACATTTAGAAGTGGTGCTCACATTTAATGATTAGTATACACATATATATGATGTAGTTCAACACTCTTTTTCTTTAATAGTTTATTTTTATTTGCCCAGAGGTTATGAATAGTGTACATCCCGTAAAGCACAATATAACGTTTTAGTCTCAGTGCTGCCAGAAAAAAACATGACTTGATACCTCATATTTACACATGCCTTGATACCTCATATTTGCAAGAATCAGTATTTCCTAATGCCAAACTACATAAATCAATTATATATATATATATATATATATATATATATATATATATATATATATATATATATATATATATATATATATATATATGACTCTCCTTATATTAGTATATATATATATATATATATATATATATATATATATATATATATATATATATATATATATATATATATATATATATATACTAATATAAGGAGAGTCACCATTAATAACTAAGAATGACTGAAGTTCCTGGCTGTCGTTCACAAATTGTATTCATTTTTTTAAATTTTTGTCAGAACTCTACCAAGCATATATTCTCCATCACAGACCTCATATTTATGAATCAATAGAGTTTTGTGCTGTGCTCAAGTTGTTACTGTGTTGCTCTTTTAGAGAGCAGATCTATTATTGAGTTATACATCTTCAGAGCCATCTGTTTTCACAGATTAATATTTAATATGTCAGGTAAATGATGTTTGTCTAAGAGTCTTTTGTAATTGATTTTGATTTTGTAATTGTTCTGTGTTTTAAAAAAGCCTAGCTCTACAATTCCTGTTGTCAGTATCACATATCCAGTTGTCTTTTGTTGGCACTTGTATTGTACCACCTAAGTACACTTGGGCATGCATGACAATAGGGACAGGGATTATCCACATATACGTCAAGTGTAAACACAAGTTGTGTGTACATTTGTCTGTGTTTGTTGGTGAACTGAGCCATGTACAGACAGACAGTGTTTTCTCTCTCACAGAGCAGATGGGAGGGTGTGGCGTGTCTGACCAGGGACCGATTTTCTAGCATGAATTACAGGTGTCTCCATCTGAGAACTGTGTTTTTGTGAATAATGGTGTTGTAGAGAATATTTGATATATCGTTGAACCAACTGAGTTTGCCTGTTTTGTTATATAACTCGCCTGTACTCAAACAGGCCAGAATCTCACATGGGTGTACTGATTTTCTTGATGCCCTGTTTTCTGCATCTTGTCCTCAGAGACCTGTAATGCAGCATAACAGAACTCTTTAGTACTGGGATCCCTTTCACACAAACAAGGGAAGTTGTGTTGCAGCCCCATAGATAACAAAGAAAAAAAGCACAACTCAACTGGGTCAATGAAAACTGATCTAGGTACAGTGAAACATTTAGCTGACATTTCCTATCCAAAGCGACTTACTATTGTGATTGAATACAACTTGAGCAATTGAGAGCCTTGCTCATGAGTCCAACAGTGGTAATTTGGGCTTGATTTGGCAACCTTCTGAATACTACTCAAGTACCGTAAGTAGTGAGCTACCACTGCTCTGCCACAAGTATATAGTAACATAGCTGGTAATTAGACTACAGCTATAAACTATATCACCACCACAGAACAACAGGAAGCTGATCTGAGCAGAGCCAGAAACATTCTTAGTAAAAGATGTCATAGATTTAAATGTAGAAATGGCAGTAAATAGTTTTTAAGGATCACAGAGCTTATCATTGTTGATTAGACTATGAATAGACAAATATTACAATAGTTAATCCTCTGCTCTTTACATAACCTGCTATGTCTGTAACAGCAATTTAAAACATGTACATTATATAACATACAGCAGATTTTATCAAGGTAGTGCTGCTTCATTAACGTCTACTGCTGTCATATCTATGATTAGCATGTTGTTAAGCATCATAAATATTTCTATATTTAAATATGAGTTTTAATGTCAGCTGTTGCATGCCACATCCAAGATAAAGATCGTAAACCTGGAGAAAGCAGTTTTCTAATAATGGCATGAAAGTGCAACTGCACAAGTTGTACCTGAGTGGTGTTTTTCTCCATCACACTCCCTTGTTGAGGTCTCTCTGTGGTAGGGAAAAATGCAGCATTAATTGTAACTGGATCATGGAATATTACATGTAAGATAAAAATATAAAAAATAAAAATAGTATGAAGGCATGAATTAGAACAAGGGCCCCCTGCCCTTTATGAACACTTACCATTGCTGTGTTCAGAATTTTTCATCTTACAAATGATTATGGCTTGAGCAATGATAACAGCCACACACACTCCCAGCACTGCTCCAAGACAGATCTCTACAGGACCCACAGGTTTTACTGCAGAACAATCTTTATAAAATAATTTAATATACAAATTAAAGTGAAAAGTGTGTGGTATGCGTCCATGAGTCGAGACGTTAACCAAATACTTCAACTATACCATGAATTAGAATAAAGATATAAAAGTTTAAATGAACAAAGCTTTATTCTGCCTACACATCTGAAATTTTGCATGTAAAGAGTTCATCTTTGTACTGTGAATTTTTTGATCCTCAAAACAGCACCTATCATATATATATATACATACATGTTTGTGTATGTGTGTGCACATAATTCTGTACTGGACAAAATAAGGCTTGAGTCCACTCTTGCTTGGGGAACTGATTCTACTTCTGAATGTTGATGAACTGATCTGTATAATCCTTGACATCCTGACAAATATAAAACAAATATTCTAAGATCTAAGTATATCCTACTGACATTTATATGGTTAAACTAGATTATTTTTTGGAACCTCCTTAAAATGCATATAGTTATCATGTCAAAGGGGAGGCTTCTGTGATAATTATTTTATTAAAGCAAAGATACATGAAGAGACTTGCCTGAATAAGATGGGTTTGATGGACCACACCCTGTTCCTGCACTGTCAGGATTTTTTGGGGTTAACTCTGTATGCACTTCTCAATAAAACACAATAAAACAGTCTCGGGTCTTAAGTCAGCTTGGTTTCCCTCACATGTAAAAAAAAAACCACATGCTTTATTCAAATACCCAAGTATACTGCTGAAGAATTAACAAATATTTTTTATAAAATGTGTTTCTACAGCACTTTGAAGTCTACTATATAAAAACTATACAGATTATAAAAACATTTTTTTTTAATTTTCTTATTGAGAAAATAACTGTGGCTTTGACTTTAAGATTATGTGTTTTAGGCTTCAGTTACAGTCCAGTTTTAAATATAAACAAGTTTGAAAGTATTAGTTTAATTACCTGTATTGGACGCGTCCGTCCAATACCTGTCAGAGGTAGCAGAGGTGAAGTTAACCTTTGTTCCGTCTGTCACTCCACAGAAGTACAATCCTTCATCTTCTTCAGTAGCATTTAGAATAGTCAGAGAGATTCTGTCATCCTTCCACTTCATTATGAATCTGGAGTTGTTGAATGGAAATGAAAGTATGCCGGCTTTATCTTTAAGCACTTCTCCTACTTGCTGAAGCTCCTGTTGCCATCTGAGCTTGAACCAAAAGCAAACAGTATTTTCTTTGAATGTGCAGTAATGAGTGATATTCTTCCCATGTTCAGTCTGGACTGCTCGTTTAAAAGGCTTTGTAGTTTGAACTGGACCTATAAAATGAAACCGAGCCAGAATTAATAAGAAAACAATGTGGAGAAAATTGAATCCAAAATAAATAAGGCATTCTTATTATTAATCCAATATCAGAAAGAACAGTAAAAAAATGTAATTATAAATGCTGGTAAAAATTTGGAACCGTACATGTCTTGTAGAGAAAAAATATAAGTATCCAGACTGGTATCATCACTGCAGCGTAACGGATAGACCCCAGAGGACACAGTTTGAAAAGAAGCAACTGGCAAAATAAATAAAATTCATGAGCTTTCCATTCTCATGACTCAAAATCTCATTGGCTAGAAAATGTCGCAAGTCTTTTTCTGTCCTGTAGTCTTACAACCACGTTAGGCCACATGCAGGGTCTGATCTTTTTAAAACATGTTAAGCCCAACATCCATGTAACTTAAAGTAACAGAGCACCACTTGAAAAAAGTGGTGATATGACATTCTTGTTTACAGTATTCAAAATTGCTATAAATGTATTATTATTATTATTTTTATTATTATTATTATTATTATTATTCAGGTCTCTTTTTTTTAAGCCAATAGATGAGTATCTCCTCCTGTGCTACTGTCCTTTCAAACCAAACCTGATGAAACATTATTGACTAATGAGTACCACAGTGGCACTCAATAATTAATGGGACATTACTGAAAAGTGTATGATATCAGAGTAATTTAAAATGTTTTAGAATTTTTTTTTTTTTCTATTTAATTTTAGAGAAAGAGACAAAACAACAAGAATTATATTCTGCAATTATGAACTGTAGACATCTATGTTAGGATTATGACATTTGGAATTCTATGTTAGGATTATGAACATCTTTTGGTACAACCCAGCCTAGGCTGTGAGGCCGTAAGAACAAAAAAGAAATGTAAACATATAACAGAATGTAAGTTGTAAAAAGTAAAGAGCAACAAAACAAACAGAAGCCCAAATGGAAGCCTGTTGTATTTCACAGTAGATATTAATTATAAACAATCTTACTGGTGCAATGTCTTCAGGAGTGACCCAAAAGAAGAAACAAACAAAAGAAGCATAGAACAGAATTTCCTAACTTCCTGACACATAAACAGAGGCAGAACCCACACCCAACAAAAATGCCAATCACTCTCTATCACCAGTATCTGACACCAAAGAACCAAAGAACAGTATTTATGCTCTTTATACAATATCTATATACAACAGCTACCAAAGCAGGAGGGGCAAAACCAAAGAACGAAGTCCAAAAATGGGGAAAACAAGGTCATACCCAAAGTCATATAAAATGTTTACCACAAGCCAAACAAACCAACAAATTCCAAACTAACAAAACCATCTCTTCTCTCTTCTCTTCTTCCTTCTCTCTTGTGGGAGGGGCCATTAAATAGTAACATTTGTCTTGAAAACCCGGAGAGGAATGGGGCGGAGTCTCAAATGGAGGGAAATCCTGGCACTGAACCTCCAACACATACACTCACACACATCCATTTTTCTGTAACACTTTGCTTGTGGAATTTTGTTTTAGTATCTGTAAACTAGCAGCAGCTCTGAAGGAATTATCAGAAGTAGCTGAAAGGATGGTTGTGGATGAGGAGAGCACAGGTTATTTGGGTAAATGCATAAAGGTGGAATGGCTGAGGTGTTCAGTGTTTCAGGTACATGGAGGACTGGACAGATGAGTGGGATGTTGTGTCATGTCATTGTTAACATTGTAGATCCAAATGAGCATCCATTAACAGTGCCAGTGAGGCTGGATATGGCCTTAGTCCCCAGAGAGACCTGTATGGACCTGCTGTGTTGGGGAATGCTTGGTGATGTAATAAAATTATTATGGACCTGATGACACTAACTATGCATTAACCATGCCAGCAGGAATGGGTAAAGTCAATGGGGGGGGCAAAAATGGGTTTTACAGGTTAGGAAGTTATTGCATGCATGGGGCATAGCAGTGAGTAAGAATTTGGAGAGTATTGTTCTTTTTGCTGGTGGTTTACAGTGTAAAGCCCATATGTAACAGGTGGCACTGATTACACATTAACTGTGTCAGTGGGGCTGGATTTGACTGAAAACTTTAATACATATCCAATTGACTGTTCTTTTTTAATTTCAAATTGTTTTTTTTTTTTTGTTTGTTTTTTTTTGTTAGTACAAGGTCTTGACAATATGAGTTCCAAGGCTGTTGTTAATGTTGGTAACTGTTTTCTTAATTTAAGTGTTTCTTGCCTAAGCATTAGCATTATTTTATTAAAACAAATTCCACCCTGCAATTGCAAATAGGAAGTGTATCAGACACTATCAGTCTAAACCTGTTTATATTCACAGTGACCACAAAGTCTAAAACTGTGTTCTCACACCATTCTCACAGAAAACAGCTAAAGAGGAAAGCAAACAGAGCTTGGCACTGTACTTGAGACAACATGATCTGAGTATGGTAGGATGACCTTATAAAATAACCCTATTCCTGCACTCTCAGGCTCTGTTTGGTTTAACTCTAGATGTCCAGACCAATGAAATACAATGTCATGTCTTAAAAATTGATGAATGCACCAATCTGAATTATTCAGGAGATACATTCTCACTGGCTGGATGAAGTCTTCAGGTCTTGTTTATCTTATATGGCCTTTATTGTAAAACTAGAAGTTCCCCTTTAGTTCCCTGTGTTTCATGATGCTGTACTGCCTAAATGATTAAAAAGTCTCCTGAGATGCTTAAAAAAGAAAAAAAAAGAAAAGGAAAGAAAATAATCTGTAACCTTTTTAAACATTAAATGTAAAACGTTTATATTATACAGATAAATGAAATGATCATTGTACCTGGAGCCATTATAAAACCAGTTATAACCTGAAAAATCATTTCAAAACTAAACACAAACAAAATATGTAAGGTGTGTTAGCCTGCTGAATTCAAGGGTAAAAAAACACATTTGTTAGGAGGAGAGTATGAGTGTACTCATAATGTAATATTTATATTACACAGACAATATGATTTAAGGGGATTAGTACAGGATGTGTTTTTAAATTGCACTTTGGTATTCTGTACTTTCAACTCACTGGTTTGAGTTGAGCACCTCTGGTCAAATAAAATCCAACCAGCACCCCTCCACCACCCTGTTTCCAGTGAGAGATCATTATCTGCACTTCTGTTTTTCATAGACTAGCAAAAAATAACCAACAGGAAATTGTATTTGTATTTGTGCTTTTTCTGCAAGAGTGCAAACCTTTAACTGAATTGTGACTAAATCAGATAAAAGTCTCAGGTCATGTAAGGTCATGTGTCACAGGGCCTCCCCACCTGCAGTCTCCATCTCTTTTGTTTATGTTGTACATTTCTGTTGCTTCTGTTACGTATTATATGTTTAGGTTGTGTGCCACACCTCACACAGGTGGCAAGTGTTGAGTTTTATTCACCTGTTATGTCGTTAAATTGTCCCTTTATAAGGCCTTCCTGTTAGTATGACAGACTCAGTCATTGATGCTGCTTTGACTTACATTAGTTCATGTTTGTGCACGTTGATGTTCTTTTTCGTTTTCATCACACCCTTCAGTTGGAGACAATTGCTTCCCACCTTGTCGCATAATCGTTGCATGTGATAGCATGAAAAATGTTCAGTTCAGACTGCCAGAGTACATCATCTCAGACCAGTGGGGTACAGTGCAGACGGTGGGTCTGGCAGGAACTCCTGGACAAGCTCAACATAACAGTGAGCCTGACTCCATTTGAGTGTGTCCTAGGGTTCCTGCTGCTATGACCTTGGAACTCTCCACCCTCCTGGTTCACAGCAGTTCATTCCTGAGAGTGTTGGAGAAGATGCACTGCAACCTGCAGAGGTCCATCGCAGCTTTCAAGAGGAAGGCTGATCAGTGAGATCACCATCTGTCAGCTGGGGGTGTGTGGCTGTGGGTACTGTGGGTAGCCACCAAAGAGGAGAAGATGGGCTTGAGAGTGAACGTTTGCCCGTAAGATATCCCGGTAAGGCTCAACAAGGTCACATAGTAGGTCAAAGTAGTTGAGGTTCCTCTGCATTTTATGTGTCCACTGTAAAGCCTGTCATAATAGGTCCTCTAGACAATGTTGATCTTGCTGTCATCCATCCAACTCCAAGTGACATCGACGGAGGACCTTCCTACATGGTTCATGCACACATCCTCAACTCCAGATGTGCAGAGTAAGGATTCAGTACCTGGTGGACTGGGAGGGGTCTGGGCCTGAAGAAAGGAGCTGGATACTGTTACGACCTCGTCTAGGTTTCAAGCTGTAACAGGACGTGTGAGGAAAATGGCAAATCAATTGTGTAATGGAAATGAAGTAAGTCAGAAAGAGACCAAAGTAGTTCAATAATATACCATGTATTGTACAACAGACAGTGTGATTTATACAAGAGATAGTGTGACACCCACACTATAATGTCATGAGTGACCCAGGCCAAAATAACAAACAAATACACATTAGAAATAAACAGACACTCACTAAACCTATAGAGACAAAAGAAAATACACACACAACTACACTTACTCCATAGGTGGAAAATACAGAGCAAACCCACACCCCAAACAAAATGGCAGTCACTCCCTACTTACCAGTGAAATCAAGAAAAGGATCAAAGTGGAATATATACAAATATACATTGGCAAAACTAACTATTAGAGCAAAGTTAATATGAGAAGCAAGGTCATACACCAACTCAAATATCAAATACTATTAATACACATCTCACACACATATCACTGCCTTCCCCTCCATAGCTTCTTCCTCCTTTTATTACTCCTCAGCTTGAGCGGAGTCTTGTCTCCTAATTTGCTATAAACATGAACTCTGTAATGGAATCTGGAACTGGATCTGGAATGGAACACACACAGCCACACCAAAAGAACACAGGATGTAACAATACTGGTGAGTCACATCCCAGATGCCAAATTTTTCAGCTCCTCCCACTGTGCCCATCCATCCTGGCAGTCTGGCCCCAGTGGGCACTTTTGGGTGGGGGGTACTGGCAGGCCCTGGCTAGAATCCAGCCCTCAAAGAGCACACATGGCAATCACAGCAGAGCACAGTGGGAGGAGTTGATAACTGGTATCTAGGATCTGACTTAACAGTATAAACAAAGATATTATTAAAATCATTGTTTAGAAAAATGGTTTAATGGTTGTTTAGAAAAATGGTTCAAACATTTTCTGAATATGTAGAAACTGCCTTTTCAGTTTTGTTGATAGTAAGAATAAAGAGCTTATGAGAGGTTAGATACAGAGGTTATCTTATAGGGGAAGATACACGTCAGGTGTCTCACTTTGATATGAAACATATGGATATCATATTATAAGCAAAAACTGAGGAAATGCCCTGAGACGTTAGAGGGTTAAACATAATGTAAAACATAATTCAGAGGTTTATCTCCCACAAAGGTCAGAGTTCAGTGCTTTGCTCTGAAGGTTCCTAGTGTGGGAAGAGACTTTGAAATGCCTGTTTCTCTGCTTTTGTTTCTGTTTCTCTTTTTTCTCTTTGTAATCTGCATTCTGCCATTAAAAGTTCATCACTCAAATTTTGCCACAGCTTTGCTATGTCACATGTAAAATGTTTGAGTGTTTGCTTGAGCGTGTGTCTCTGTGTGTTTGTGTTTGTGTGTGTGTCCACACAATCATTCATATTATTCAGTAATTTAGATAATTACACAATATACTGAAATAATATTTACACATACACAGGCCCTTAACTTTTATTCTAATCTAAAACTTCAACATGTTATTTTCATATTACAAACATAAGAATGGGGGGTTCCAGACTACAGACACAGCCATTTCCAGACCCATGCTAATGACCAGCACACCATGGTGGTAGTGAATATCTACAGCATGTAACAGATGTGTATAATGAAAGATAGTGTTGGACAAAAATAGATGAAGTTTTAAAGGGAAAAACTACAGGCAAAATAACCATTCATGTCTTAGGTTACTAGGCAGGACAAGAAACGGGAGGATACAAGAGTGACTGAGATTTTAGGGAAAACAATATATATATATATGCATCAGTACTAAAACGTATTGTAATGTAGGCTTCTGTGATCACATTTTAAAGCAAAGAGATAATCAAATCTATTTGCTTGACTGGTCTGTTTTTAAGGAATCCAACCTGCACTGTCCTGCACTGTCTGGCTCTGTTAGGTTGGGTTTTTGTCCTAGTCAATAAAATACAGCTCTTAGTTCATCTTAGGTTCACTCACTGCTCTGAATCACCACTGTCATTCCAGTTTAGTCAAAGGCTTAATCTAAGAAAACAGCAAGCTCTGAAGTGGTGTAAAAACAGTAAAAAAACTGCTTTCTAAAAAAGAGGACAGTCATAACAGCACTGTTATGTCCTTAAATATTATTAATTCAATATAATCAAAAATAATAAATTGATATCTTGAGGGAAAGAGGAAGGTATCACATTATGCCTCCCCCCTCCCCGAACGTCTCCTTGTGTGGGTGTGTGTTCATTAATGTGGCCACGCCCTCCCTGTGCCTTACACCTGCTCCTCATTGTGTCATTAGTATACGTGTATAAATGTCTATCATTTACATCTCTGTGTTGTGGGTGTTATTGGTGAACCCAATAGCCTGTGTGATATGTCATATGCGTTATTTGTGCAAATAAAATGTGTATTCTTGGTTATGCGACTTGCCTGGTATCCTGCTTAACCACATCATCACAAAAGGCTTTCTAGGATATAACTGTCAAAAGCACCATACTATGATATCTTGCTGGGCTCAATTAAAATCTCATTGGCCACCAGAATTCCCAAGATCTTCTCCCGTCTTTTCTTTCATAAAGTCTGTTTGGCCACCAGAGGTCATTTGGGCTTTGTTAACCTTTGACCCTTGAGAAGCCTTACCTTTTCCATAAAGAGTTTGGACAAATTGGTGTAAACATGAGTACAGCCTAAAGCATTGGAGTGTATTTCACAGTTACTTTTCGTTGCTGTGGCTCCTCCCACTTCCCCTTTTATACCCCCCCCACCAGAAGAGAAGCTCTATTCTGACAGGTTGACTTTTCCTGGGTCACTTCTGTGCCAGATGGGTTTTAAACTAACTTACACTCAGACTAGGATTCCTATAAACCTGGAAGACTTCAGTTACTTACTTATTCTTATTACTGATTTTGTTCTTTATTGCTTATTTTGTTCCTGTTGCGGTGTCTGGTGTTGAACAGAGGATGATGGACTCTTTTGAGTCTTGGTTCCTCTCAAGGTTTATTCTTCATGCTCTTTGAGAGTTTTTCCTTAACACTGTTGCATTATCATTGCTCACTGGGGACTTGGACTCAGACATCTGTAAAGTTGCAAAGTTTACTATATAAATAAATATGACTTTGAAATATGATTTGCTGTTACATTGAACAGTTTCATTTCATATGAGAGTACATATACTACTCTGGCAAATCAGTCTACTTCCACATGTACACAAACTTTATGTAAACTTCAGTTATGATCATTTATACATTTAAATGTGATCTTGTTATCCATTATGATGGGATATTCTAAAAGAAAAAAAAAATATATATAATGATTATGTAACTCATAAAAATATCTTTTTTTTACATATTCACCATATATTCTTATGCAATGTAACTTGTTGCTGTTTTACAATCTCCTAATAAGTATGCTTAGTATGTTTTACTATTATAGGTTTTTGGTGTTTTTGCAGAATTTTTTGGTATCTGTAATTTACAGTCATTTTGGTATCTGCTAGTACAAGTTTATATGAGCCCCCATGTTACTGTAAATATATTATTATTATTATTATTATTATTATTATTATTATTATTATTATTATCATTGTTATTGTAGCTCTGTTTTCTTTATGAATGTATTTCATGCCACCAAGCATCAGAATATTTTAGTTAAAAAGGTTTCACCACACTACACTTGCACACAGGAAGTGTATTATCAGACACTATCAGTATAAATGTATTTGTTAAATTTGTCTGTCTATATTCACAGTAACCACAAGGTCCAAAACTGTGTTCTCACACCATTGTCTCAGAAGGCAGCTAAACAGGAAAGTAAACTGAGGTTGGCACTGTACTTGAGACAGTTATCTGAGTATGCATGATGACCTTATAAAATAACTCTCTTCCTGCACTGTCAGGCTTTGTTTGGTTTAACTCTGGATGTTCTGGCCAATATAATTCAGTGTCATTTCTGAGAAATTATGCACCATCTGTATTAATCCAGAGATAAGTTCTCATTGGCTGGGGGAAATTTTGAGATCTTGTCTATCTTATTTGGCCTTTATTGTAAAACCAAAAATTCTGCTATATTACCTTTTGTTCCATGAGGCTTTCCTTTCTTAGTGATCAAAAATGACACCCAAGACATTTAATAAAAAAGAATAATCTGAAACGTTTTTAAACTTTAACATCTTCTTATTTTATAGAGGAATAAATAACGATAACACAGATTTATTGTTACGAACATGCAACACATACGATAACCTCAAACGCTATACACAACTCAAACACCAACAACACGCACTACAACAACAAGAGACATATATACACTCAAGATGATTACACATAACACGGAACAGGTGAACGACACGAAAGGGCATAGCAACACAGAAGAACACACACATGAAGACGTTTGAGGTGGGGGCAGGGCTGTGATGTGACAGAGCCCCTCCTCAACGGCGCGACTCCCGGCGCAACAGCCTAATGGGATGCGGACCCGAAACCAATGCCAAACAACGAGGCTAGAGGACCAGCCAGCCTGGGAGGGGAATATTCGTCGCCGGCTCGATTGGCGGCGGCTGTCCTTACCCGGGCGAATGCTAGTGGGAGAGCTATCCAGCTGTGTTGCGTATTTGTGAGGCAGTCCCCGGTACCGCTGTCCTCTTTCCTCCCTTCAGCTTAGGCGTTGGTGCCTGCGCTCCAGCAGTCCCCTGGAGCAGCTTGCTTGCTCCAGAGCAGCTGGTCCTGGGCACAGACTTAGGTGCTGGGTGTTCGTCCTCCTCAGAGCTTGTGACATCGCTTAGAGGGTGAGGTTCCCCCCTAGAAACCCCCCAGAGCACCTTGCCCTGGATAGAGCCTTAGACAGAGCCTTTGGTACTGGGGGCTCATCGTTCTCGGGGCTCATGACATTGTCCGGAGAGGGCAGTTCCTCTCTGGATACCCCCTCCACCTCCATCACCGGGTCCTCCTCGAGGACGGACCCCCTGTCCGACTCCAAAGTGACATCACTGCACCCCCTTCTCTCTCCATAACCCACATAGTCCTCCGAAAGGTCCATATAGGAAGCAGCAGATTCCGCCTCCGAATACCGGTCCTCTTGATCCAGCTAGTCTCCGTAGGACCCAGCGGATTCCTCCTCAGTTGCAGGACCTCCTCAGCTGCAGGAGGAGTGACGGTCTCTCCTTGGTGTTGCAGAAGTCCACGTCGTCCAACTCGGAGGACTGGAAGTCGTTGTACCAGTCTAGGTTGTCAGACGTAGCCCCGTGGGACTCCCTCGCCTCCGCACCAGGACCGCACTTTCCTACTGCAGGAGTCAGGAGCTACCCAAGAACACGGGGTGCCTCCCTGCACAGGCTGAGAAAGTGCACTTACTCTTCTTGTTCCCTTTCCTTTTTCCCTTCCAGAGCATCCTTCTGTGGTTGGTGTTTCTGTGACATTTCGAGGATAAGCAGGATGCGGGGACGAGGCAAGATGACACACAGATTTATTCTTATGCAACATATATGATAACCTCAAGTTCTATACACAACTCAAACACCAACAACACACATTACAACACAGGAGACATATATACACTCAAGACGATTACAACTAACACAGAACAGGTGAACGACACAATATATTAAATATTTGATGTAAACTATTTTTCTTACATTCTATTTAATATTGTATGTTTTCTTTTCTCATCATACTGGTTCATATTAAAACAAAAATATATTTTATTTGTGGTTGTTTTATTTCATCCTACTTTTGTTGCTCTACCAATTATCAATAGCCTGTTACTAGCTATGTGCTTTACAGATATTGCAGTTTATAAATCTATAACTACCCAAACAATTTGCATAGACAAAAAGTGAATAAAAAGTGAACGTAAACTGAATAATTAGGGTGTAAAGCTTAAGAGCCTAAAAAAGGAAGAATAATGCTGTATTGAATATGGACATGTAACCCCTGACCCTTATGTTTATAGTATGAAAATAACATGTCCAAGTTTTAGATTAGATTAAAGGTTAAGGGACTGTGTAGTTGTAAATATTATTTCAGAATATTTTGTGTTATTTTCTAAATGACTGAATATGAATGCACATGCACACACACACACACACACACACACACACACAAACACACACACACAGAATGCAAATTACAAAGAGAAAAAAGAGAAACAGAAACAAATGCAGAGAAGCAGGTTTTGCGAAGTCTTTGCACACACTAGGAACCTTCAGTACAAAGCACTGAACTATGACCTTTGTGGGAGATAAACCTCTGAATTATGTTTTACATTTTGTTTAACACTCTGACATCTCAGGGCTTTTCCTCTGTTTTTGCATATTTTCTTAAATTCACTTTAAAGGTTTTTACTTATAACATGATATCCATATGTTTCATATCAAAGTGAGGCACATGACGTGTATCTAACCCCTATAATCTAACTTCTATATCTAACCTCTCATAGGCTCTTTATTCTTACTATCGATAAAACTGAAAAGAAAGATTCTACAGATTCAGAAAAAATGTTTGAAGCATTTCTTAAACCATTAAACAATTTTTCTAAACAATGATTTTAATAATATCTTTGTGATAAGACACACAGGATGTAACAATACTGTTAAGTCAGATCCTAGATACCAAAGTTATCAGCTCCTTCCACTGTGCTCTGCTGTGATTGCCATGTGTGCTCTTTGAGGGCTGGATTCTAGCCAGGGCCTGCCAGTACCCCCCACCCAAAAGTGCCCACTGGGGCCAGAGTGCCAGGATGGATGGGCACAGTGGGAGGAGCTGAAAAGTTTGGTATCTGGGATGTGACTCACCAGTATTGTTACATCCTGTGTTCTTTTGGTGTGGCTGTGTGTGTTCCATACCAGATCCAGTTCCAGATTCCATTACAGAGTTCATGTTTGTAGCAAATCAGGAGATCAGACTCGGCCCACCCTGAGGAGTAATAAAAGGAGGAATAAGCTATGGAGGGGAAGGTAGTGATATGTGTGTGAGATGTGTGTTAATAGTATTTGATATTTGAGTTGGTGTATGACCTTGCTTCCCATATTGACTTTGCTGTTGACTTTTCTCTAATAGCTAGTGTTGCTATTGTATATTTGTATATATTCCACTTTGAGCCTTTTGTTGATTTTACTGGTAAGTAGGGAGTGACTGCCATTTTGTTTGGGGTGTGGGTTTGCTCTGTATTTTTCACCTAGGGAGTAAGTGTAGTTGTGTGTGTATTTTCTTTTGTCTCTATAGTTTTAGTGAGTGTCTGTTTGTTTCTAGTGTGTATGTGTTTGTTATTTTAGCCTGAGTCACTCATGACATTATAGTGTGGGTGTCACACTATCTCTTGTATAAATCACACTGTCTGTTGTACAATACACGGTATATTATTGAACTACTTTGGTCCCTTTCTGTCTTAATTCATTTCCATTACAGAATTGATTCGCCATTTTCCTCACACTTCCTGTTACGGCCTGGAGCCTAGACGAGGCCATAACTGTATCCAGCTCCTTTCTTCGGGCCCAGACCCCTCCCAGTCCACCAGGTACTGAATCCTTACTCTGCACATCTGGTTGAGGAGGGCGTGAACCATGTAGGAGGGTCCTCCGTCCTCCGTCACTTGCAGTTGGATGGACGACAGCAAGATCAACATTGTCTAGAGGACCCATTACGACAGGCTTTACGGAGGACACATAAAATGCAGAGGAACCTTAACTACATTGACCGACTAGGTGACCTTGTTGAGCCTCACCAGGATATCTTACAGGCAAAGGTTCCCTCTCAAGCCGGTCTTCCCTGCTTTGGTGGCTACCCACAGTACCCACACCCACACACCCCCAGCTGACAGATGGTGGTCTCTGCCTGATCAGCCTTCCTCTTGAAAGCTGCGATGGACCTATGCAGGTTGCAGTGCATCTTCTCCAATACTCTCTGGCTCTCTCACAACCAGGTCTGGACTGCTGTGAACCAGGATGTTGGAGAGTTCCAAGGTCATAGAGGCAGCAGTAACCCTAGGACTTATTCAAATGGAGTCAGGCTCACTGTTATGTTGAGCTTGTCCAGGAGTTCCCGCCAGACCCACAATGTGCAATGTACCCCACCGGTCTGAGATGATATCCTCTGGAAGTCTGAACTGAACGTCTTTCATGGTGTCACATGCAACGATCATGCGACAAGGTGGGAAGCAATTGTCTCCAACTGAAGGCTTTAATGAAAATGAAAAAGAACATCAACATGCACAAACATGAACTAATGAAAGCCAAAGGAACATCAATGACCGACAGTCTGTCATACTAACAGGAAGGTCTTATAAATGTTGAACGTAACAACATAACAAACAGGTGAATAAGATTCAACACTTGCCACCTGTGTGAGGTGTGGCACACAACCTAAACATATAACACATGCAACAGAAGCAACAGAAATGTACAACATAAACAAAAGAGATGGAGACTGCAGGTGGGGAGGCCCTGTGACACATGACCTTACAGGACCTGAGAAATGTGTCTGATTTAGTCACACTTCAGTTAAAGGTTTGCACTAATACAAATACAATTTCCTGTTGGTTATTTTTTGCTAGTCTATGGAAAACAGAAGTGCAGATAATGATCTCTCACTGGAAACAGGGTGGTGGAGGGAGGTGTGCTGGTTGGATTATATTTGATCAGAGGTGCTCAACTCAAACCACTAAGTTCTATCTCCTTTTTCAGCCTCAAAGAGTTCTGCCTAAAAACTGAAACTGAAAATAAACCTTCCAAACATATTATCAGTGTAATAATAAATCACTTTTATTTGCCAGTATGTGTTTTTGGCACTGGATTATTTAGTCTGTCATGTTTGAAAACTGCTCCAGGTATCACACAGGAACACAAGGTTCATTAATATTAATTACATACATTACACAGGGGAAAGATATTCACAACAATAAAAACAGAAACATCCAAGTTATAAAAGTAGAAAATATCAAAGTGCAATTTAAAAACACTTCCTGTCCTCATCCCCCTAAATCATCTTGTCTGTGTAACATAGATATTACATTATTAGGACATTCATACTCTCCTCCTGATAAATGTCTTTTTAACTCTTGAATTCAGCAGGTTATCACAACTGAGAGCTGTCGCAGTGTGCATCAAGAGAGTCATGCCCACACACATACACACACTGCACCTGCCCTCCTCTGAATCACCTGATTACTAATCACCAGCACTTGTGCCTTATTGGCCCTCCCCCTATTTAACGCCCATGGTTGCTTTATCAGAGTTCATTGTTTACTGACAGCACCTAAGATGATGTCGACTGTATCCTTCTCTTTGCTTCTACTGTGCTGTTGAGTTTCCTACCAGCATATTTGTTTCTTTTGCTTACTTTTTGATATTAACCAGCCTTGTGCGTTTGTGTTTATCTTTATTACTATGGAGAATAAAAATTATCCTAAACTGCAATCACTCCCTGCCACTGTCATAAAAGCTTTTGTGACAAAATAAAAATAAGACCTCAAGACTTCCTCCAGCCAATGAGAATTTATCTCCTGAGTAATGCTGATTGGTGCATTCCTCTATTTTTAAGACATGAAACTATATTTTATTGGCCAGGACATGCAGAATTACGGAGGCAGTAGTGGGGTTTATAGGGAAACTGGTGGAAGACACGATTCCAAGAATCACCATCAAGAAGTTCCCCAACCAGAAGCCCTGGGTGAACAGAACCATCCGTGAGGCTCTGATCTCTCGCACTGCTGCCTACAATGCGGGGATCATCAGCGGGAACATGGACGAGTACAAGTCTGCAGCATACGGAGTGTGCAGGGCGGTGAGGGAGGCTAAGCGGCACTATGGGAAGAAACTAGAGACACAGTTCCAGCAGAGTTACTCTAGATCCCTGCGGCAGGGACTAAGGACGATCACGGACTACAGGAGCCCACCCTCTGGACTGATGAGTGCGGATGAGTCTCTGGCGAACAAGCTGAATACATTCTTCGCTCGCTTCGAGGCTACATCTAGCAGCGCTAATGCTAACAGCGCTAATGCTAGCAGCACCAATGCTAACGGCACTAGTGCTAACAGCACTAATGCTAGCAGCGCTAGTGCTAATGGTACTATCGGGGCAGCAAATGGCGCATGCACAGGGCCCACCATAGAACAGCGCCCTCTCATCATTACGGAGAGTGACGTGAGGAGAGTGTTTAAAAGGGTGAATACCAGGAAGGCGATGGGACCAGATGGTATCTGCGGGAGGGTCCTCAAAGGCTGCGCAGATCAGCTAGCCCCGGTATTCACCGACATCTTCAATCTCTCCCTGACGCTCGGTATCGTCCCGTCCAGCTTCAAGCGCTCCACCATCGTCCCCGTCCCGAAGAAACCTCGACCCTCCGACCTCAATGACTCAATGACTACCGCCCTGTTGCCCTCACATCAGTCATGATGATCTTGACTAAACGTTATTCATTTCCACAGCAACATGATGCTGAAGAGCTGAATTATGCTGCCATTCATTTCAGTTAGAGGAAAACCAAAATAGGGCAGGTGCAGAAAGGACAGCCTGAAGACAGCATTTACTCTGATGTGAAATGTTCAGATCTTACTGATTATCATCTAGATTATTAGCTCTCTTCCTTTCTATAATCCTAAATGATGTCTGGATACATTATCTATTTTCTGGCACATTCAGTTTGTAAAGGAGGTGCTGTATAATTCTTTAATCTCTAAGACTCTATTCCCTGTTCATCTGCTTTCTGATATTTAAGGTATGTTGTGTTTCTGCTGGTTCATTCCAGCTTCAACAATAAAGTGCCACCTTTGTCTTAGAGTGCCACTGTGCTCAAAACTCGGTGACTGAATAAATAGGTCGTAAAGCTTATGAAAGAAAACTAAAACTATTGAATATGCACTTGTATCCCCTGACCCTTATGTTTCTATTTTGATAATAACATGGCCAAGGTTCCAGATTAAAGGTTAAGGGCCTATGTATTTGTAAATATTATTATTAATCTAAATAAACTTTATTATTTGAATATGTTTTGTCATTTTCTAAATTAGAAAGATAAGAGGTAAGTTAGGCAGAAGGTAAGTTATTAATGTAAATGGCCTTGTGACAGGTTCATGTAGGGTGGAGGACATAAGTGCACATTTGGAGCATTTTTATACTTCATGAATAAACAAACACAAAGCAGAGAAGTACGTTGGCAAAAAAAACACTTGCACAGAAACAATGCACAGCACTAGATTAATGTTCATGTGGGCTTTAAATAGAGGGAGAAACAAAAAGGCTATCAAGGAACAGGTGCCTGTAATCAATAAATAGTGGATTGGAAATGGGGGAGGTTTTGTGTGTGTGTGTGTGTGTGTGTGTGTTTGGGTTTCTGTGGTAATGGGCATGTCCCTTGGGCTGGGTGGCTAATATAACCACCCCACAAAGGTCTTGTTGGCCTCTGAGAGTGGGGCCCACCTGGCCGACAAAGATCTGGTTTGGATGGATGTGGCTGATTTGAGATTTGAGATGCAGGCATCCAGCTTCCCTATTCCATATCCCTTCCCACTCCACGAAGTACTGGCTGCATCCCCTGTCGTTGTGAGTCCAGCAGGGCACCCACCTTGTATGCAAATATCATTGTATCCTTCAAGCTCCAATAGCATCAGCGGTGAACCAGAATTTGTTTTGACCTTCTCAATGGGTCCCGCGACCACAGGCATCAGGTCAGATATGCTGCTCACCGGCAAGCTGACCATGTAAGTTCTCATTGATACAGCAGAGGATGGTGTACAGACCTGCTCACTCTGCTGGCACCATGTCTGGACAGCGGGCTGATCCAAGGTTGGGGGGTTACAAATGTACAGCGGGTGATGGAATCCCAGGATACACTAGGAGGGTGTGAGCCCTGTATCTATGTGGCAGAGAGTGTTATGCACATACTCTGCCAAGGGCAGAGAGGTGCTCCCAGGTATCTGGGTGCTCTTAGCAATGGAGGCACAGGAACTTTTTTAGCTCCTAGTTAGCTCTCTCTAACGGCCCCTTGGTCTGAGGGTGGTAGTCTGAAGTCAACCTCACTATTACATTGAGCTTCCCAAGGAACTCTTGCCATATCCGGAAGATGAATGGAACTCCCCAATCTGAAACACTGTCTTCAGTCAGCCTGAACTGTCAAAAGATGTGGTGCAAGAGCTGCTTACCTGTTTTGAGTGCAGTGGGAAGTGCCGGGAGTGGAACGAATTGGAGCATCTTTGACAAGGGATCGACAATAATGAGGACCACCATGTTGCCCGGAGAGACCAGGAGGTCTGTGACAGAACCAAATGCCAGGTGAGACCAGGTGCAATGTGGTATAGGAAGGGGGTGCAGCTTACCAACATGTTGGTGTGTGAGGTATTTTGCTGCACTGCACATTCAGCACAACATATTCCTGTGCATTGCTGGTCATTGTGCTGTCAGATGTGGGTGTAGCTTGGATGTCCTAAGCCAAGAAAGCTGTATACTCAGGTGATGAGAGCTCTGCGACTTCACAGACAGGTGTAGAGCTAGTGTGGAGGGCAGTGAGTGTCAGCGTCAGCTGATCAACGTCCCATCTGACAGCCCCAATGAAACAGGCAGGAGGAAGGACTGACTCTTGGTCCCCCTTCACATCCTTCAATCCCGGTCTGTAGGTCACCTGAAACACAAACCGGGAATTGAAAATGGACCTTCGAGCTCGCCTGAAATTCAGCCTCTGGTGGGTTGGAGGGCCTCCAGGATTTTGTGGTCCGTGATCACTGTGAAGGGGTGCCATGCTCCCTCTAGCCAGTGCGACTTCATCTAGGAACTGAAGGCTTTTTTCAATCATCCTCAATGGGGTTGCGTTTGTGGTCTAGTCCCGCTGCTTCTGAGAGAGGGTACTTGTTCAACAGCATAGTACAGCATGGAGTTCAGGTCTCCGGATGCCTTGATATGCTGGAATAAGCAGTGCTAGTGCACGTCCTCATTGACGGACTTCGAGGGGAGCTGTGCGCAGAACTGGCCTGAAAACAGGAGGTGGTTACCCTCATCGTTCACATTCTGATCAGTGTAAAAGATAATGGATCCACCCAGAAACTACCTACCTCGTTACTGTATGCCTGGGACATGGAAGGTGCTGTGGCTTGGCCATAAAATAATCAGTTTATTTGAAAACAGATCTCCTGCTCCTCCACGTAACTCTTGTCATTAAGTAATGTATATACTTATATATGGTTGAACGTGTTGTGAGGGAAAATGTTTAATGCTTGCTTAAAGGAGGACTAAAGAATATGTGACCTTTATGTGATTTTTGCCCTCATCTCGACCAGTCTGCAAGAAAGGCGAATAGACAAGTGATGGAGAATGACAGTTATCATTTAACTGTTGCTGGGCAGGGGTGCAGCAGCAGGAAGTAACAACTTGTTTTTTAGCAGGAAACAATGTTCAAGGACAGTTGGGAGGCCTGGCACCTGGAGTCATGAGATTAGCTCATGAGAGAACAACGGGGAAAGGTGCGGGTATATGAACTCATGTGAGAGAGAAGTTTGACGCTTCTCTTCCTCAATGCATAAGGGACAGAACCAATAAAGCTCGCTCATCTGCACATCTGGCTCGAGTCCTATTGATTTTTCCTCCACAGTGTCTTTAAATGTATATATGAATATCCAGACGTCTGCACTGTTCATTCATAACTTAGGAAATGCAGCACAATTACTCATAGTTCAAAATGAATTACCATCATACAGTTAAGTTCTGAGAAGAGTAAATAAATGCCAAAATGTTTCTTTACACAGCAAGTGCTCATTTCAGGTACATTCCTATAATTCCATTCTCATGACAATGACTTTAAACCTGATCTTATCTGTTTATTTAGATATATTTCCCTCTATTAGACTGAGGAGACTGGACCGATGTTCATGTATTTGATGTTCATTTTAGCTTCTTGAAAGCATCAAGCAAAATCAACGTGTCTAACTACATCGATAAGGAAAACCACAAAAAGAGCTTAAATAACTGAAAACATCTCCATGTATGGTGTCACTTCTTCTGTTTACCAAAACTATCTCAATGTTAGTGTCATCCCTTATACTGAGATGTCACATGATGCTATTCTGTAAGCATCATACCATACTCATTTGTCAAATCTGTCACGAATTTTCAGTTGCCACGAGAAAAGAAGCAACATCAGTTTAATTTCCTGGGTAGCTGCTTTCTGAGACAGCCGACAAATTGCGTTTCTATGCACACATGGCACGATCTGCCATAGGGGTGCACATCTCTGGTCCTGTAAAACACTCAAGACTGGATGAAGCCTTGGTTTTTAAAAGAATGATGTGAGAACACAATTCTAGACTTTGTGGCCACTGTAAATATACACTTCAATAAATACACCTTTTTTATTAAATTATGTTAATGCTTAGTAGCATGAAATAATTAAATTAAGAAAAAAGTGCTACAATAATGCATTGCCAACAGCCTGGGAGCTCATGTATTAACCTTGTACTAAGAGACATCAGAAAATGTCTAAAAATATTTAATAACAATGCAATATTTAACATTTTGCAACCAATTAAATAGCATAAAAATGTAAAGTTAAATATGTATAAAAGTTGATACATAATGTCACAGAACGCTCACGTCCCGCAAGTCACATGGTTTGGCCCGCTGCGTGCAGTGGGAGGGTCATGTTCGTAACCACACCTGCACACACCTGTATTGTGTTAATCTTTGTGTATTCAAACACTTGTCGTTGTGTGCAGTGTTGTCGGTTATTGTTGACGTAATGTGTTAATGGTCATGTTAAATGTTCTTCATGTCGTTGTTAAATGTAACTGTGTTTATTGTTCTGTTAACTGTGTTGCGTTCATTGTAACACATGTGACTGCCATCATCTTTATGTTTCTATAAAATGTTCACCCATGGCGAGGAAGTATGTGCGTTCTGCTCAAACTCCTTCAGCACTCAGGCATTCGTTACACTTTTTATGTAAGGACCATATTCATTTTAAAAATGTGCATGTTTTAGAATATGCCATAATAACATAAAGAGGCATAAAAGATAATACTATACTTTATACTATTACTAATACTGTTACTGTACTATCTAATGTTTGATTACTAATCTATATATTATTTGCTTTGGACTAAATTTGGTTCACATTTTTTCTTTGTTAATCTGATTCAATTTCAATTTACAGGTCCAGTTCAGCCTACGGAAGATGCAAAACATCCCTGCATCAAATTAAAAATCACGACCTTTCCCTACTTTACTAACACATCCTAACAACACACTTTCATAGATGGCACACAACTTAATCTTCTCTTCATTCTATGCCAGCAATCTGGGGCTTCATATCATTGTGGATATTTTTGATCAGTCACCCAGTTTTGAGCACAGTGGTTCTCTAAGACAAATGTGGCACAACCAAGAGAAGCACACCATACCTTAAAGATCAGAAAGCAGATGAACAGAGAATAAAGACAGAGATTACAGAGTTACACAGCACCTCCTTTACAGCACTGAATGTGTCAGTAAAGAGATAATGTATACAGATTCACTTAGGATTATAGAAGGGAAGAGAGCTAATAATCTAGATGATAGTCAGTAAGATCTGAACGTTTCACTTCAGAGTACATGCTGTCTTCAGGCTGTCCTCTCTTCACGTGCCCTCTTTTGGTTTTCCTCTCACTGAAATGAATGGCAGCATAATTCAGCTCTTCAGCATCATGTGACTGTGGGAATGAACAAAAATCTTTAGTGAACATTACTGTCATTCTTATCCCTATTTAGAATATGTTTACTAGTCTCAAACACAGAGACAGTGAGTTGCCTTCTCCTCGTCCTCTACAGCAGTGCAGTGTTGCCTCTCTCATATATCTCCCACACAATAGCTTCATGCATGTGTGTCAATGATGCTGTAATTAGACTATAGCTATAAACTATATCAGCACCACAGATATGAAACAGAGGAAGCTGAGCTGAGCAGTGCCAGAAGCATGCTTAGTAAAAGATTTCATAGATTTAATTGTATAAACGGCAAAAATTGCTCTTTAAGATTTAGAGATCTTATCATTGTTGATTAGACTGTGATTAGACAAACATTACTACAGCTCAACCTCTGCTCTTGACATCGCCTGCTATGTCTATAACAAAGCAATTTATCAAATGTACATAATACGAGATACAGTAGATTTTATCAAGGTAGGGCTGCTTCACTAGTCTACTGCTGTCATATATATGATTACCATGTTATTCAGCATTATAAATATTTCTATATTTAAGTATGAGTTTTAATGTCAGCTGATACAGCCCACATCCAAGATGCAGACTGTAAACCTGGAGAAAGAAGTTTTACTAATAAAGGCATGAAAGCACGACTGCATTAGTTGTACCTGATTGGTCGTTTTCTTCATCACACTACCTTCTGGAGGTCTCACTGTAGTTGGTGAAAATACAATATTAATTGTAATTGGATCAGGGAATATTACCTCTATGCCAAAATTATTGCTGTTTTTTTATCAATATTTTCAAATTTTCATAAAGATAAAAAATATATGAAATCAGGAATTAGAACAGTTTGAACCTCCTGCCCTTTATGAACACTTACCATTGCTGTGTTCAGAGCTTTTCATTCTAAAAATGATTATGGCTTGAGCAATGATAACAGCCACACACGCTTCCAGCACTGCTCCAAGACAGATCTCTACAGGACCCACAGGCGTTACTGCAGAACAATCTTTATAAAATAAATCAATATACAAATTAAAGTGAAAAGTGTGTGGTATGTGACCATGATATCAGATGTTAACCACACAGCTATAACCAGCACTGCTCCAAGGAAGATCACTACATAATTTTAAAATATTAATCCAAAAATTAAAGTGAAAAAGTGTCAGCCTGAGAACCCTGTTATGTCACCATTATGTAAAATATTAACTACACAGCTCTACCATGAACTAAAAGAAAGTCGGAAAAGTATAAATGAACAAAGATTGTTTAGTCTGCCCACACAATTGAAATTATCTGCATGAAAAAAGTTCATTCTGTTGCCCTGCATGCACAAACGTTTGGGTGTGTTTGGGTGTGTGTGTGTGTGTGTGTGTGTGTGTGTGTGTGTGTGTGTGTGTAAGAGAGAGATTGCATCCTTCTGTTCTAAGAACAATAAGGCTCAAGTCAGCTATTGCTTTGGTAATAAACTACTAAATAAAATACTGTACAATCCTAGTTTATCTTGGTGTCTTTCACATGGTCATGCTAGAATTTTATGAGAAAGGCAGTTCCTTTATAAAACACTTGTTGCTATCATATAGAACCTTGAAGAGCAAGCTTCTATGATGATCACTTTATTTAAACCAAAGAGGCACAACGATAGTTGCTTTACTGGGATGTTTTGGGGGGATCCAACCCTCTTCTTCTATTATCAGGCTTTGTTTGGTTTAACTCTCGATGTCCTGGTCAATAAAATAGAGTGTCAGCTCTTAGTTCATCTTGCTTTCCCTCACATGTTTAAACAAGTGTACTACTAAAGAATTAGCAGGTTCTATTAAAAACATGGCTATTTTAGAGCACTTTGCAATCCAGAGACTGTAAAAATCATTGTATTTATACAGAACAAAGACATTTAATTCTCTAATTCATAAAATAAAGTAGCTTTGGCATTAAGATTAGAAGTGCTCTGTGTTTTGGTTATAGTATATTTTTAAATGTTAAGAAGTTTTAAAAAATAATTAATTTACCTCTCACATTGATGAATGTAGCAGAGGAAAAGTGAATCATTGTTCCATCTGTCACTCCACAGAAGTACATTCCTTTATAATCTTCAGTAAGATTTATTATAGTCAAAGAGTTTGTGTTATCATTCCAAATAATGATTAAAATAATTGCTGAATTGAGATGAAGGTATGGCCTCTTTATGTTTTAGCACATATCCTACTTGCTGAGGCTCCTGTTTCAGTCTTTGCTTATACCAAATGCAAGTATCATCATCATATTTTGCTTTAAATGTGCAGTTAAGAGTGATATTTTTTCCAGGTTGCATCAGGACTGCTTGATTAGCAAGGTTTGTAGTTTGAACAGGACCTATAAAAAGAAACAGAGTTAGACCAATAAGGAAAAAAGGTGGACAAAATTGAATCCAATATTGAATATTAAACCAACAAAAAAGTACTGTAACAGATAATTACGAACTCTAGTAAAGATTTGGAACCATACATGTCTTGATGCTCAAAAATATAAGTAACCAGACTGGTATCATCATTGCAGCATAATTCTCTGACCTCAGAGGAGACGGTTTAAAAGAAGAAACTGACAAACTAACTAAACTTCATCAACTTTTGTGTTTCATGACCTAAAATCTCATTGGCTGGCAAAAGTCACATGGTCCTGTTATTGTCTCACAACCTTGTTTGGCCACTATCAGTGCCTGATCTCTTTTATAAGAAATTTATACCCAACATACATTATTTTATGCTTTTATCCAGAGTGACTTAGAATTTCAAATAGAATTTCAGACAGGCAACTGTAGTGTTAGGAGTCTTGCCCAAGTGTAGAACACTTGCTGCAATGAGATTTGAACTGCAGTCGCCAACGAGACAGGCAGTGTTGTTACCTACTACACTATACCATGCAAGAAAGTATAAAAGGATATAAAAATCTTGCTTACAGTATTATTTGCAAAATTGCTCAAAAGGTTTATTTTTATTATTATTTAGTGTTCTTTTTTTTATAGCCAATAGTAGAGTCACTCAAAAAATGCACCCCTCCTCCTGTGCTACTGCCCAATCAATCCATGCCTGATGAAGCGTGAATGGCTGATGCTGTAACACAGTGACGTTCACTATTTTATGGAACACTATTGAAAAGTGTATAACAGTCAGAGTAGTTTAAAAAGGTTTTATTGTGTATGTTGTCCCATATTTAATTTTACAGAAAGAGACAAAACAACCAGAATAATATTTTGGGATTATGAACTGTAGAAGTCTATGATATGTCACTTTTGTTGGTCTCGTGTAAAGTTCTAAGAATGATGTAAAAAATTCAGTCAGGTCTACGTTAATAAGGTGGATGAGGAATTAAATATTACTAATTCAAAATAAACAAAATTCTTGCTGCACTTAAAATCTGATTGGACAAGATAATTCCCAAGATTCTCTACTGCCTTTTCTTTCATATAGTCTGCTTGGCCACCAGAGGTTATTTTGGCTCTGTTAACCTTTGACTCTTGTGAAGCCTTACCTTTTATATAAAGAGTTTGGATAAATTGGTGTAGACATGAGTACAGCATAAGGCATTGTAGTGTATTTCACAGTTTTGGTTCCTGCGACTCCTCCCACATCCTGACCACTTCCCCTTTTGTGGCCCTCCCCCCAAGAAGAGAAGCTCTATGCTGACTGGGTGACTTTTCCTGGGTTGTTTCTGTGCCAGATGGGTTTTAAACTCACTTACACTCAGACTAGGACTCCTAGAAATCTGGAGTAGACTTTTGTTACTTACTTATTCTTAATACTGATTTAATTTTTTATTGCTTATTTTGTTCCTGCTGTGATCTCCGGTGTGGAACAGAGGATGATGGACTCCTCTTTTGAGTCTTGTTTCCTCTCAAGGTTTCTTCCTTATGCTCTTTGGGAGTTTTTCCTCAACACTGTTGCATTTTGATTGCTCACTGCAGGCTTGGATTCAGACATCTGTAGGGTTGATTTGTGACGATGGCTGTTGAAAAATGTATTATATAAATAAAAATTAGAAATTTGACTTACTGTTACATTGAACAGTTTCATATCAGACTATATACACTACTCTGGAAAATCAGTCTCTCAACTTCCACATGTATGCAAACTTTATCTAAACTTCAGTAATGATCATTTATGCATTTACATGTGATTTTGTTTGTTGTCCGTTATGATGGGATATTCTAATATATATATACCCGGCAAGTAGTCTCAAACAGAGGGAAATCCTGGACGTGAACCTGCAACAAATACACTCACACACATCCATCTTTCAGTAACACTTTGCTTGTGGAATTTTGTTGTAGGATCCGTAAACTTGCAGCAGCTGTGAAGGAATTATCAGAAGTAGCTGAAAGGGTGGTTGTGGATGAGGAGAGTACAGGTTAGTTGGGGAAATGCATAAAGGTTGAATGGCTAAGGTGTTCAGTGTTTCAGGTACATGGAGGACTGGACAGATGAGTGTGATGTTGTGTCATGTCATTGTTAACATTGTAGATCCAAATGAGCATGCAATAACAGTGCCAGTGAGGCTGGATATGGCCTTAGTCCCCAGAGAGACCAGTATGGATCTACTGTGTTGGGGAATGCTTAGTGGTGTAATACACAATATTATTATGGACCTGATGACACTGTGTATGCAGTAACCATGCCAGTGAGGAAGGATAAGGTCACTGGAGAGGCCAAAATGGGTTTTACAGGTTAGGAAGTGATTGGCTGCATGAAGCAGTGCAGTGAGCAATAATTTAGAGCGTATTGTTGTTTTTGCTGGTGGTTTAAAGTGTAAAACCCATATGTAACAGGTGACACTGATCACACATTAATTAGATTCAGTGGGGCTGAGTATGACTGAAGACTTTAATACATATCCAGTTCACTGTTCTTTTTAATTTAATATTTTTCCTCACATGTATTTAAGTTACTTGGATAATGTTTAACATTGTATTGTATTCATTTTTTGGTATTTCTTAGTACAAGGTTAATACATGAGTTCCCAGGTTGTTGGTAATGTTGGTAACTGTTTTTCTTAATTTAAATATGTCTTGCCTTATTTTGTCTTCCCTACATTAGCATTATTTTTTGTAAAAAAAAATCCACACTGCATTTGCACATAGGAAGTGCATTATCAGACACTTTTATCAGTATAAACTTGTGTGTGTGTGTTTTTTTCCTATGTCTGTATTCACGTTGACCACAAAGTATAAAACTGTGTTCTCACACCATTCTCTCAGAAAGCAGCTAAAGAGGAAAGTAAACAGAGTTTGGCACTGTACTTGAGACAAAGTGATCTGAGTACAGTAGGATGACCTTATAGAATAACCATATTCCTGCACATTCCTGTTTGGTTTAAATCTAGTTGTCCTGACCAATAAAATACAATGTGTCCTAGTAGGTGTAGGTGTCCTACGCACCTCCTGCTAGGAAGTTCATTTTTTGCCGCAGTAGCTGGCGTCCTGAGGTGGTTGGTCATTCTGTAACGCGTGGTGGCCCGAGAGCCGAAGGGTGAGGTGCAAGACACAGACTCCAGCGACAGGGACAAACATTTATTAACACATAACGACAACAGCACTCACACGTATTACAAACGAAGAACATGAACATGTAATGGTTAACATTAAACAAACAATAAACACGCATATGGATAACAATGATGAAAAGAACATTAACCTTAACACGTTACTTCAACAATGACCAACGATCCTGCCCACTATGATGAGGGTTTAAATACACAGACAGGACAAGGTACACGTGTGTTGGCGTGGCCACAAACGAGGATCCCCCCACTGCACATGGTGGGCCAAACCACATGACTCGTGGGAGGCGAGCGTTCCGTGACAGTCATGTCTTAAAAATTGATGAACGCACCACTCTGATAAATTCTGAAATTCTGAGATAAATTCTCATGGTCTGGATGAAGTCTTCAGGTCTTGTTTATCTTATTTGACTTTTTTTGTAAAACTAGTAGGTCACCTTTAGTCCTCTGTGTTTCATGATGCCTTATTGCCTTACTGATCAAAACATTTCTCCTAAGAGTCTTAAGAAAAGAAAAAAAGAAAAGGAAAGAAAATAATCAAACTTTTTAAACATGAAAATGTAAAAAGTGCATATTTTACAGAACAATAAAATGATAATTGGAACTGGAGCAATTAAAGAACCAGTGTCACAGTTAGTCCCTCCTAGCTTCCCTGTTCCATGTTTTCCCTGTCTTGTGTTTTGGTTCCATTCCGTAGTTTCATTTTCTCCACCTCTCGTTTGGTTTTCCATACCTGTTCCTCCTTTCTAGTCTTGTTAATTTCATGTATTTAAACTCTGTCTTGCTCTGTCTTGTTCTGAAAGCCGGTATCTGTATGCCCGTATGTTTGTACTCCATGTATCCTAGACTAACTGTTTTTCCTAGCCTTTGTGTTTCCTAGCCTCTGTTATAGCTTGCTTCCCCTGTTTGCCTTCATGTGTTTTTAATTGTTTAATCATCTATACTCATATTCTCTGTATTGGCTCAATAACCCTGGACCGATATAATGTCCACCTTGTTACTGCTCACTGTTACAACCAGTTATAACCTGAAAAAAAGTTTCAAAAGTAAACACAAACAAAATCTCTAAGGTGTGTTAGCCTGCTGAATTCAAGAGTTAAAAATATATTTGTCAGGAAGAGAGTAAGAGTGTCCTCATAATGTAATATCTAGGTTACACAGACAAAATGATTTAGGAGGATGAATACAGGATGTGTTTTTAAATTTCACTTTGGTGCTCTACAGCACCATGTCTAGGGCTTCAAAACATTGTGGATATTCTTTCTCAGTCATCCAGTTTTCAGTACAATAGTTCTCTTAGACAAATGTGGCACTTTATTATTGAAGCTAGAATGAACCAGAAGAAACACAACATACCTTAAAGAACAGAAAGCAGATGAACAGGGAATAAATAATTAGAGCTTAGAGATACACAGCACCTCCTTTACAACACTGAAACACAGAAAATCAACAGTCATAGCTAAGTAAACTCAATGGGTAGAGATCAAAACATTGTGGATATTCTTTTTCAGTCACCCAGTTTTGAACACAGTGGTTCTCTAAGACAACTGTGGCACTTTATAGATGAAGCTGAAATGAACCAGCAAAAAACATTATACCTTAATGTTCAGGAAGCAGTGAACATGTTAAAGGCAGTTAAAAGCAGTAAAGAATATCCACAAAAGAAAACTGGGGTGCATAGAGAAATATATATTTTATATATGTACAAAAATATATTAACAAATGTATGTACAATATATATTGTATTATGTGTATATACACAATGTACAGAATGTACAGATCCATTTTGAAAAAAAACTGTAAATGTCATTTTACAAAATGGATCTGTACATTCTGTACATTGTGTATATACACATAATACACATATATTGTACATACATTTGTTAATATATTTTTGTACATATATAGAATATATATTTCTCTATGCACACCTGTTTTCTTTTTCCTCAGTTTGGACAGAGCACTCTCAACCATTTCACTACGAGTTATACTGTGTATGACTATGTATGTGACAAATAAACCAAACTTGAAAACGTGAGACTTAGAGATTACAGAGTTACATAGCACCCCTTTTACAAAACTGAACATGCCAGTAAAGAGATAATGTATCCAGACTTCACTTTAAAAATAATATTTACAAATGCACAGGCCCTTCACCTTTAATCTGAAAACTTGGCCATGTTACTATCAAACTAGAAACATAAGGGTGATGGGTTACAAGTGCATATTCAATACAGTTTTATTTTTCTTTCTTAAGCTTTAAGCTTTACAATCTATTTATTCAGTCAGTCACCCAGTTTTGAGCACAGTGGCTCTCTAAGACAAATGTGGCAATTTATTGTTGAAGATGGAATGAACCAGCAGAAACACAACATATCTTAAATATCAGAAAGCAGATGAACAGGGAATAGTCTTAGAGATTATAGAGTTACACAGCATCTCCTTTACAACACTGAATGTGCCAGAAAAGAGATAATGTATCTAGACTTGAGTTAGGATTATAGAAGGGAAGAGAGCTAATAATCTAGATGATAGTCAGTATGAGCTGAACGTTTCACTTCAGAGTACATGCTGTTTTCAGACTGTCCTCTCTTCACCTGCCCTCTTTTGGTTTTCCTCTCATTGATATGAATGGCAGCATAATTCAGCTCTTCAGCATTGTGTTGCTGTGTGAATGAACAACAATGTTTAGTGAACATTACTGTCATTCTCATCCTTATTTAGAATATGACTACTAGTCTCAAACACAGAGACAGTGAGTTGCCTTCTCCTCCTCCTGTACAGCAGTGCAGTGTTGCATGTCTCATACATCTCCACCACAATAGCTTCATACATGTGTGTCAATGATGCTGTAATTAGACTACAGCTATAAACTATATCAGCACCACAGATATGAAACAGAGGAATTAAGCTGAGCAGAGCCAGAAACATTCTTAGTAAAATATGTTATAGATTTAAATGTATAAATGGCAGTAAATTGTTTTTTAAGATTTACAGATCTCATCATTGTTAATAAGTAAACTAATATTAAGCAACTTTTCTTCTACTGTGTTCATCACCTGCTGTATCTGAAACAACGCAATTTAAAACATGCAAACAATGCAAGATACAGCACATTTTATCTAGATAAACTCCGAACAATCACATCTACTGTTGTCATCTCTGATAGGTAGTTGCTAAGCATCATCAATATTTCTGTAAGTATGAGTTTTTATGTCAACTGATTCATGCCACATTCTCTATAAAAACTATAAGCCTGGAGAACAAAGTTTTACTAATTATTGCATGAAAGCATGACTGCACAAATTGTACCTGATTGGTGGTTTTCTCCATCACACTAGCTTGTTGTGGTCTCGCTGTGGTTGGGGAAAATAGACCATTAATTGTAGCTGACTTAGGGAATGCTATCTGTATGGCAAGTTTACTGCAGAACAGTTATCAATATTTTTCATATTTCCTAAATTATAAATTGCATAAAATTATGAATTAGAATAGGTTAAGCCCCCTGCCCTTTATGAACACTTACCATTGCCATGTAAAGAGATTTTCATCTTACATATGATTATGGCTTGAGCAATGATAACAGCCGCACACACTCCCAGCACTGCGCTAAGACAGATCACTACAGGACCCATGGGCTTTACTGCAGAACAATCTTTATTAAATAATTGAATATACAAATTAAAGTGAAAAGTGTGTGGTATGTGACCTTAATATCAGATGCTAATCATACACTCTGAATTTGCATGTACTGATGTGTATAACCTTTGGTATTTGTAAACATAACAAAAATACTGAAAACTCTTTATCTTTGTGTCCTTCACATGGTTACCTAGAATTGTATGACTTCTGATGGTCATATAGAATTTTGAAAGCTGATAATTATTTTATTCTATGATAATTATTTAATTTAAAGCAAAATGACCCAAATATACTTGCTTAAATGGGTTATCATTATAAAGGAATAAAAATATCATTGTAACTTGATCAAACAATTACCAGTTATAATCTGAAGCAAAAGTTTAAAAAAAGAATCAATGATACAAGATCTAAGTTGTTTTAGCTTGTTACACTCAAAGGTTAAAAACACATTTGGCAGGAGGAGAGTCTGAGTGCCCTTTAATGTAATATCTACATTACACAGACAAGTGTACACTTTGGTATTTTCTATCTTTATAACTTCTTTGTGTTTTTATTGTTTTGAATAGTTTTCGACTGTGTAATGAATGTAATTAATATTAATGAACCTTGTGTTCCTGTGTGATACATGGAGCAGTTTTCAAAAGTGACAGACTAAATAATCCAGTGGCTAAAACACATACTGGCAAATAAAAGTGATTTATTATTATACTTATTATATGTTTGGAAGGTTTATTTAAGTTTTCAGGCAGCACTATTTGAGGCTGAATAAGGTGATGGAACTCAGCGGTTTGAGTTGAGCCTTTCTGGTCAAATATAGTCCAACCAGCACCCCTCCACCACCCTGTTTCACAAAGAGATCATTATCTGCACTTCTATTTCCTATAGAGTAGCAAGAATAACCAACAGGAAATCAGGCCCCAATCACATTTAGAAGTGGTGCTCACATTTAATGATTAATATGCACATATTTATGATGTAGTTCAGCATTGTTTTTCTTTAATAGTTTCTTCTTACTTGCCCAGAGGTTGTGAATAGTGTGCATCCCGTAAAGCACAAAATAACATTTTAGTCTCAGTGCTACTAGAAAAAGTTACATATGCCTTGATACCTCATATATGAAAGAGTCAGTGGTGTGATTGATGATTCTGTGATTCTTGGCAGTGACAATTTATTAAAGGCAGGGTCTTTAGAGGAACCAAAACTCACAGTGATGTACACACTCCCAGCTTTGCTGTCATTATAGAAAAAAGAGATTACTCCAAATATAATGCAAACAAATTTGATCAGCTTAACTTTTACTTCAAGATTTTTAGACATATATATCCATTTGACTGATGTTGGTCTAAGTGTGTTTTTGGTTTTGTAATTGTTTTGGGTTTAAAAAAGCCTAACACTACAATTCCTGTTGTCAGTATCACACATCCAGTTGACTTGCAGCCAAGCAGAATAGCAAAGCACTTGAGTTGTACCACCAAAATACAGTTGGGCATGCATGACAATAGAGATAGGGATTATCGACATATAAATGCATGTGTAAACACAAGATGTTGTATTTACATTTGTCTGTGTTTGTTGGTGAACTGAGTTATGTACACACAGATAGTGGTTTTTTTTTTGTTTTGTTTTTTTTCTCAGAAAAAAGGGCCAGGGACTTATTTTGAAGGATGAATTACAGGAATTGCTTTTGATTTATAACTTAAGTGTGAACTGAGAAATTGAACAAGCCTTTATTTGTTACTATAGTATTATACGTTTGATTTCTTATGATACATGACATTTTTCATGAAATGTATTTTTATTTGTGACTTTGCATGTTTTATTTTGCAATTTTAGTTGGTTTTAGATTGCTTGTAAAATATTTTGTGCGAAACATACCAGTGTATCATCAAGAATAAGCTTATAAAAAATTAAGAAAACTTATTTTTTGACACATATTTACTTTTATAACCATGCCAGCATGTGTGGTGTATAATAAACTGGTCCTATGGTCCTACAGCACAGGGGGAAAACTAACTCTGGAGAAACACATTGTATTGGCAAGATAAATAAAAGTAATATTATACATACACTTTGGACTACACTTCCACACAGTATAGTATATTTTATTTTATGTACTGAACTGAACACTAAAATGGCCTGTACTCAAACAGGCCAGAATCTTACATGGGTGTACTGATTTTCTTGATGCCCTGTTTTCTGCATCTTGTCCTCATAGACCTGTAATGCAGCATAACAGAACTCTTTATTACCGGGATACTTTTCACACAGACAAGGGAAGTTGTGCTGTAGCCCCATAGGTAACAAAGAAAAAAGTGCAACTCAACTGGATGAATTTGGTTCAATTAAAACTAATCCAGGTACAGTTTATCAAGCATATAGTAACATACCTGGCCTTGTGGTCTCGCTCCCTCTTTGATGTTGTCTGACTGAAATGTTTTGCCTTGAAATTCATGAAAAAGGGAACACATGTCAGATATTCAACCAAGTGATAATATATCACTGATAGTTTTGTTGAACTGAATTAACTCACATTTGCAACTCTTCCTTGTCCAGCTGCTGGAGCAAACAGTGAGATTCCAGACTACAGACACAGCCAGTGCCAGACCCATGCTAATGACCAGCACACCATGGTTGCAGTGAATATCTACAGCATGTAACAGACATGCATAATGAAGACAGTGTTGTACAAAAGTAGATTAAATTTTAAAGGAAAAACTACAGACAAAATAATCTACCATAGATTGTGTGATTGGGGAGGGGAAATGGGATCAGGATGTGAGTGAGAGACCCTCAGAACAGCACATGTATAAGGATCAAGTTAACTGTTGCTTAGGGATCTGACTCTAATGCTGAACTTTGATACACTGTGTATAACTCTTAATATTCTGCTAAATATTACACATATATAACAAAGTTTATAAACAACACTCTACACTCTTAGTTTATCTTAGTGTCCTTTACATGGTTAAACTAGATTTTTCTGGATAAGGCAATTCCTTCATAAAATATGTGTGCCCGTCATATAGAACATTGAAGGGTATATATTATTGATAATAGTTTTATTTATAGCAAAATGACAAATATACTTGCTTAAATTGTCTGTTTTGGGGGTATCCAACCCTTCTCTTCTATTATCAGTCTTTGTATGGTTTAACTCTCGATGTCCTGGTCAATAAAACAGTGGCAGCTCTTAGTTCATTTTGGTTTCCCTCACATGCTGGAACAACAAGTGTACTACTGCAGAATTAGAAGGTCATTTTATAAAATCATATATCACTTTGCAGTCCACTGACTTTATTTATTCTGTATTTATAGTACAGTATAAAGAAATATTTTTCGACATTCTACACCATAAAATAACTGTGGCTTTGACATTCTGTTTACAAGTGTTTTGTGCTTTAGTTATAATCTAGATTTAAATATTAAGAAGTTTAATAGAAATCATGTAATTACCAGTCACAGCAACAAATGTAACAGAGGAAAAGTGAACCTCTGATTTTTCTGCTACTCCACAGAAGTACGCTCCTTCATCTTCTTCAGTAAGATTTACAATAGTCAGAGAGTTTGTGGTGTCATTACTCCAATTCATTATGAATCTGGAGTTGTTGAATGGGGATAAAATTGTGGCCACCTTCTTTATTTTCGCTTTTCCTACTTGCTGAGGCACCTTTTTCAGTCTTTGCTTGTACCAAATGCTCCAATAGTTGTCACTGGATGTAGCTTTCAATGTGCAGTTAAGAGTGATATTTTTTCCAGATACATTCATGACTGCATGTTTAGCAGCATTTGTAGTTTGAACAGGACCTATAAAATGAAAACAAGTCAGATCAATAATGAAAAAAAATGTGGACAAAAGTTTATCCAAAGCAAATAATGTATATTGATTATTAATTATCCAACATCATAAACTACAGTAACAGATGTAATTATAAACATTGGTAAATTTGGAAACATACATGTCTTGTAGCTCAATAATATAAGTATCCAGACTGGTATTATCATTGCAGAGTCACGCTCCGACATCAGAGGAGACGGTTTGAAAAGAAGCAACTGACACACTAACTAAACTTCATGAGCTCTCAGGTCTCATGACTCAAAATCTCATTGGCTGGCAAAAGTCACATGGTCCTGTTCTGTCCTGTTGTCTTACAGCCTTGTTTGGCCACCTGCAGTGTCTGATCTCTTTAAAATATGTTGAGCCCAGCATCTATGTAAGTTAAAGTAATAGAGCACAATACGAAGAAAGGCGTGATATGACAATCTTATTTATATTATTTACATTAGCTCTAATTTATTCATTTATTTTTTTGGTATTATTTATTTATTTATTTTACAACTAAGACTGTAAACAAATTGAGTGCAAATACTTTTGGAAATGTATTATCCAATAGAAGACTAAATAAATTGTGCCCTTCCTTATGTGCTACTGTCCTTTCAAACCACACCTGATGGAACATTATTGGATAATGCTGTACCACAGAGGTGCTCTATATTTTATGGAACAATATTGAAAAGTGTATGACAACAGTCAGAGTAGCTAAAAAAGGTTCTAATTAGTTTTATATAGTGTTTTAGTGTGTCTCATATTTAACTGTAAAGACACAACACAGCAAGATTTATTTTCTAAGATTATGAAGTGCAGAAGTCTATGGAATGTTGTTGGTCAATTTTGTTGGTCTTGTTTGTAACAACTCACCACCACATCTTTGCTTATGGAATTTGGTTTTAGGATTTGTAAACTAAATGTAGGTGTGAAGGAATTATTGGAAGTATCTTAAGGAAATAATGGTTGTGGGTGAGGATAGTACAGGCTAGATGGGGAAATTTGTATAATGCAAATTGAACTAGCACCACTGAACATGCATTAAATGTACTAGTGAGGCTGGACATGGCCTTAGTCACTGTGGAGACCAGCATGGAACTGCTGTGTTGCAGAATACTTGGTGGTGTAGTTCATAACATCCACATGGAACTGTCAGCACTGAGTAAACATTAACAGTGTCAGTGGGACTGGGTATGACTTTAGTCTCTTGGGAGACCAGTGATAGATTTTATAGGTGATTGGGTGCATGGGGGCAGTACAGTGGGTAAATGTATGTAGAATAACATTCTGTTTGCTGGAGGTTTAGAGTGTAAAGCCCACATGGAACTGATGGCACTGATCACAAATTAATGGTGTCAGTGGGGCTGGGTATGGCTGAAGAAAATAACTTACATGTGTTGTGGAATTATAACCAGGAACAGCATGAAGCTGGTCAATGAAAAAATTCAAGTTATATCTTGAGGGACATAGGAAGGCTTGCTAGGAAGTAATTGACAAAAGCACACTATTATGTTTTCTTGCTGGGCTTATAAATTAAAATCTCATTGGTCATCAAATCTCACACTATCCTGTACAGTCATATTTGAAAACTTGTTCATGTATCATAGACACACAAGATACATTAATATTACTGACAAGTTACACAGGAGAAAGATATACAAAGCAATTAAAACAGAAACCTCCTGGAAGTAATTGACAAAAGCATCATACTATATTACCTTACTGGGTTCAATTAAAATCTCACTGGCCATTAAAATTCCCAAGATCCTCTATTGTCTTTTCTTTCATATAAGCTGTTTGGCCACCAGAGGTAATTTGGGTTCTTTTAACCTCCGACCCTTAAGAAGCCTTATCTTTTATTTAAAGAGTTTGTACAAGTTGGTATAAACATGAGTTCAGTCTGTGTCACTGCAGTGTAGATCACAGTTACTTGAGGTTGCTGATGGAGAACCTCCCCTTCTGCCCCCCTGCATGCTGACTAACAGGCTTTTCCTGGGTTATTCCCGCTGCAGATGGGTTTCTAATTCACTTACTCTCAACAAACCCAGACTAGGATTCCTAGAAGCCTGGAATAGACTTCTGTTACTTATTTATTTTTATTATATGCTTATTTTGTTCTTGTTGCGATGTTCGGTGTCGAGCAAAGGATGATGGGCTCCTATTTTGAGTCTTGGTTCCTCTCATGGTTTCTTCCCCATGCTCTGCGAGAGTTTTTCCTTTACACTGTTTTGTTTGGCTTACTCATTGTGGGCTTGGTCTCAGACATCGATAAAGCTGCTTTCTGATGATGGCTGTTGTAAAAATCACTATATCAAAATATTTGACTTTGATACTTGCTTACACTGTACTGTTTTCTTTCAAATCAAAGTATGCAAAATACTCTCAAAATCAGTCTCCCTTCTTTCACATGTATGCAAATTTTACGTAAACGTTATTCATGATCATATCTGCATTACATGTTTGTTGTTATCTGTTATGATGGGATATTTTAGAACACATATAGTTTTTTAAATGATTATGGCCCTTTCTTAAAAAGTAACATCTTTTTATACATATTTAACCTCATATTCTTATGATATGAAATTTGATGCTCGGTTACAAATTCCTTGCAAGTGTTCTTACTATGTTTTAGTGCGAAGAGTCTTTATTGCAGATTTATTTATTTATTTATTTTTTGGTTTCTCGCAGGCCCTGGTTAATTCATGAGCTCCCATGTTATCGGTAATGCATTATTGATAATGTAGCACTGTTATGCCGGTAAGCATTAGCATATCTTAGGAAAACAAAGCTTCAGCACACTGCATTAGCATAAAGGAAGTGCAACATTTTAAGCTTGTGTGTTTTTCCTATGTGTATATTCACAGTGACCAAAAGGTCTAAAACTGTGTTCTTACCCCATTCTCTCAGAAAGCAGCTAAAGAGGAAAGTAAACTGAGGTTGGCACTGTACTTGAGACAAAGTTATCTGAGTATGGTAGGATAACCTTATAAAATAACCCTATTCCTGCACTGACAGGCTCTGTTTGGTTTAACTCTGGATGCTGTGGCCAATAAAATACAGTGTCATGTCTTAAAAAATGATGAATGCCCCAGTATGCAATACTCAGTAGATAGTATCATTGGCTGTTGAAGTTTTGAGGTCTTATTCATCTTATTTTGCCTTTTTTGTAAAACCAGACATTCCCCAATTGTCCCTTCTGTTCCATGATGCCCTTCTGCATTAATAATAAAAAAAGACTCCAAAGACCTTTACGGAAAGATAAGAATCTGTAACTTTTTTAAACATCAAAACAATGCATGTTTTATAGAGGAATTAATAATATTTATAACTGCTACTATCATCCAACAAGAAACAGTTATAACCTGTTATTGTGCTGCACTCGAGTTAAAAACACATTTAGAGGGAGGAGAGTACAAATGTTCTTATAATATAAAATCTATATTACACAGACAAGATGATTTACAGGAATGAACACAGGATGCATTTTAAAATGTCACTTTTGTGTTTTCTACTTTTAGAACTTGGATGTTTCTGTTTTTATTGCTTTGTGTAGTTTTCTGCTGTGCAATTTATGAAAGTAATATTAATAAACCATGTGTTCCTGTGTGATACATGGAGCAGTTTTCAAATAAGACCGACTAAATAATGCAGTGCCAAAACACATACTGGCAAATAAAAGTGATTCATTATTATACTGCTAATATGTTTGGAAGGTTTATTTAAGTTTTCAGGCAGCACTATGTGAGGGTGAAAAAGGTGATAAAACTGAGTGGTTTGAGCTGAGCACCTCTGGTCAAATATAATCCAACCAGCACCCCTCCACCACCCTGTTTCACAGAGAGATCATTATCTGCACTTCTATTTCCTACAGAGTAGCAAGAACAACCAACAGGAAATTGTATTTGTATTTGTGCTTTAACTGAAAAAGTGCACATGTTTAAGTGAAATGTGACTAAATCAGACACATTTCTTAGGTCATGTAAGGTCAAGTGTCACAGGGCCTCCCCACCTGCAGTCTCCATCTCCATGTTTATATTGTACATTTCTGTTGCTTCTGTTGCATGTGTTATATGTTTAGGTTGTGTGCCACACCTCACACAGGTGGCAAGTGTTAAATCTTATTCACCTGTTTGTTATCTTGTTCTTTTGTAAGGCCTTTGTGTTAGCATGACTGACTGTCATTCATTGATGTTGCTTTGGCTTTCCTTAGTTCATGTTTGTGCATGTTGATGTTCTTTTTTGTTTTTATTAAAGCCTTCATTTGGAGACTCATGATCATTGTCTCTTACCTTGTTGCCTGTACTTTGCGCATGACAGCATGAAAAACATTCAGTTCAGAGAGCCACAGAGTGTGGGAGAAGATGCACTGCCACCTACAGAGGGCCACTGCAGCTTTCAAGAGCAAGGCTGATCAGTGTGAAACCAACATCTGTCAGCTGGGGTGTGTAGGTGTAGATACTGTGGATGGCTACCAAAGAGGGGAGGACCGGCTTAAGAGGGAAACTCGACCCCAGGTATGTTGGCCCATAAGACATCCCGTTGAGGCTCAACAAGGTCACCTATCGGGTCAATGTAACCAAAGGTCCTCAGCATTTCACATGTCCTCCCTCAAGCCCTTCACAACAGGTCCTCTAGACGATGCTGACCTCACTGTCATCCATCCAACTCCAAGTGACATCAATAGAGGACCCCCCCTACACAGTTCACGCCCTCCTCAACTCCTGATGGGCCGAGGAAAGATTCAGTACCTGTTGGACTGGGATGGGTATGGGCTCAAAGAAATGAGTTGGATTTTGGTGATTCAGATGCTAGATACTTAATTTATCAGCTCCTCCCACTGTGCCCATCCATCCTGGCACTCTGGCCCAAGTGGGCATTTTTGGGTGGTGGTGGTGGGGGGGTACTGGCAGGCCCTGGCTGGAATCCAGCCCTCACAGAGCACACACAGCAATCATAGCACGGCACAGTGGCAGAAGCTGATAACTTTGGTATCTAGGATCTGAGTCACCAGTATTGTTATGTCCTGTGTGTCGTATCACAAAGATATTATTAAAATAATTGTTTAGAAAAATGGTTTAATGGTTGTTCAGAAAAATGGCTTAGAAAAATAATTCAAACATTTTCTGAATCTGTAGAATGTATTTATGTCTCACCCTCACAGCTATCAGACTGCAGTTTCTTATGATGTGATGGTGCTAAAGTGTCTGAGTGTTTGCTTGTGCATGTGTGTGTGTGTGTGTGTGTGTGTGTGTGTGCAAGCTTTCATGTTATTCAGTAATTTACATAATAACACAATATATACTGAAATAATATTTATATATACACAGGCCCTTAACCTTTAATCTAATTTAAAACTTGGACATGTTATTTTCATATTAAACACATAAGGGCTGGTGTAATGCGTGTCGGCCCGAGTGCCGCGGGGCGCGAGGCAGGACGCCCAGACTTCCTCGACAGGGACGAATATTTAATAACATAAACGACAGCGGCACTCACATATTACAAACGATAAACATGAACAAGAAACGATTGACGTTAAACAAACACGATACGTAAGGATACATCTAACATAAACACGTTACATTCAGACATTACATCAACAATGACGAAACCACGCCGCACACCCTGACGTGAGTTTAAATACACACAGACAAAACGAGGTGCAGGTGTGTGTAGGTATGGTTACAAACGAAAGTCCTCCTACTTCACGTGGCTGGCCGAACCACGTGACTCGCGGGAGGCGAGCATTCCATGACAGCCGGGTGTTACATGTCCATATTCAATACAGTGCCATTCTTCCTTTTTTAGCCTATTAAGATTTACACCAAAATTAATCAATATACGTTGAATCACCTTTTGTCTATGCAAAATGTTTGGGTAGTTAAAGATTTACAAACTGCAATATCTGTGAAGCACATAGTAACAGGCTATTGATGACTGATCGAGCAACTAAAGTAACTGTGGCTTTCACATTCAGATTACAAGTGTTTTGTGCTTTAGTTATAATCTAGATTTAAATATTAAGAAGTTTAAAATAAATCATGTAATTACCAGTCACAGCTACAAATGTAACAGAGGAAAAGTGATCTTCTGATTTTTCTGCCACTCCACAGAAGTACGTTCCTTCATCTTCTTCAGTAAGATTTAGAATAGTCAGAGAGAACTTGCAGAGAATGAAGGTAGAAAACATGAGTCTCCAACTTTTTTAAAGTAATGAAAATAAAACTGAACATAACAAGAAACATATTGACATACTTCCCAGGTGGTGTGTCTACTGATGCACAGCACACATCACCTGAGGGAAGCTTGGACTAGAATAAATTACACAAGTGACAATTAACTTAATGTACGCACAAGTCCACATACTGGACAACCGCTAAATGCCAGTAGCTAATAGTAGGGGAATGGCATGTGAGATATTTATGAGAAGTGAGTTCCTAATTACAGTATGGAAAAAATCTAAATTGTATGAAAATACATTAGTGGTAAAGATTGATATTCCACTCTTGAAGGACAAAAGCCTGTTGTAAGTTTACAGACTGTAGTGCTCCAGTTGGTATCCAGCCACCAATAACACAAGACAGACCACTCACATGACAATCACAACACCCAACCACTCCCCCATTCTCAACCCTCTCCTGTTTATTAGATTACCGCCTGCACCTGTTCCATATTTATTTCTACCTCTATTTAAATCGCACAGGTGCCCAAGTGTTTGCATTGAATTCCTCTAGAAGCCTAAATACTGAGCAATCCTTGTCTTTGTGCATTTATATGATGTCCTTTTTTTTGGCATATTTTGTATAAACACTTTTGTTCCCATGTCTGCACTTTGCTCCTGCATCCACAGAATGTCACAGAGTGAGAAGCTGGACAAAGGAAGTGCAGGAGGTATAGTGTGTTTGGCAGAACACATCAGCCTTCAAGATGCAGTAATTGGATGACAATTGATGCTGGAGGAACAGGGTTTGGACCTGGCTAACCTATGAGGCAATGCAGACATGTTGGTTGGCTGCATCAGTGTGCTCTCTATGAGAACGGTTTCTTCTTCTACCTCCAGGATTTCCATTTATTACATTGCTACCATTTATGGCTTATAACTGTAACCCCAATGACTGTGAGAGGTTTCTTGTACAATGTGAACTGTACTTTATTTAGCAGCCACAAATGCCAGACCATGCTAAATACACCTCCTCTGAGAGCCCCAAAGCCATGTCTGAGATGTTCATCCCAGCTCCATTTCAGGACTTCGAGGAGGTGTATACCCCAGAGATGCCAGTCAACTTCCTCCTCAAAGGGAGGACAGACTGGTTCATCCAACCACTGAACAACACTTGCCATCCTCACTGCAAGATTTATCCTGTACTGAAAATTGGAGAAGTGATTTCCATGTGCATGATGTCAGCTATGAAAGCTACCTCAAACTCAACTACGAATTTATGCAGGTGAGCAAGGTGGAGGCAGTGACCAACTGGTCCCACCCCCAGATGTGTTGTGACTTACAAAGTTTTCTTGGTTTTGCTAAACAACAAAGAAATAAAGAAAATCAAAAGACAAGACAGGGAAACAATGGACAACAGGGATGCCCCGAGGATGGAAAATCGTGACTTAATTAATTCATTAATTAGATTAAATTAATTAAATTACAATAAAGAGTAATAGTCTATTTATAGTAATGTTTCATTTGTAAATTATTAATACAACATGTTGGGGGTGGTTTATTCCAGGCAGCTAGCCTGAGACACACACACACACTGCACCTCTCCCATTTCCAATCTACTGATAATTGAATACATGCACCTGTCTACACTACCATGCCTGGGGCTTCAAATAATTGTGGAAAATTCTTTCAGTCACCCAGTTTTGAGCACAGTGGTTCTCTAAAACAAATGTGGCACTTTATTGTTGAAGATAGAATGAACCAGTAGAAATACAACATAAATGGAAAATAAAGAATTAGAGATTAAAGTTACACAGCACCTCCTTTACAACACTGAATGTGCCAGTAAAGAGATAATGTATCCAGACTTCCCTTTGGATAATAAAAAGGAAGAGAGCTAATAATCTAGATGATGGTCAGTAAGAGCTGAACGTTTCACTTCAGAGTACACGCGGTCTTCATGCTGTCCTCTCTTCACCTGCCCTCTTTTGGTTTTCCTTTCATTGAAATGAATGGCAGCATAATTCAGCTCTTCAGCATCATGTCGCTGTGGGAATGAACAATAATGTTTAGTGAACATTACTGTCAATCGGATCCTTATTTAGAATATGACTACTAGTATTAGACTACAGCTATAAACTATATCTGCACCACAGATATGAAACAGAGGAACTGAGCTGAGCAGAGCCAGAAACGTTCTTAGTAAAAGATGTCATAAATTTAAATGAATAAATGGCAGTAAATTGCTTTTTAAGACTCACAGATCATCGACTGCTATATCTGTAACAAAGCAATTAAAGAAATGTACATAATACAAAATACAGCAGATTTTATCAAGGTAGGGCTGCATCACAAACATGGCAGCTGCAGATGTTAACATAGACATGATGGAATTTTTTAGATCATTTTTAAGACTTTACATGGGACCAAAAAAAGTGACATATCATAAACTTATACAGTTCATAATCCCAGAATATGCTTGTTGTTTTGTCTTTTACTGTAAAATTAAACATGAGACAACATGCACAATAAAACCTTTCTAAACTACTCTGACTGTTGTCATACACTTTTCAATAGTGTTCCATAAAATAGTGAACGTCACTGTGTTACAGCATTAGCCAATCACACTTCATCAGGCATGGATTGATTGGGCAGTAGCAAAGGAGCAGGGGTGCATTTTTTGAGTGACTCTACTATTGTTTATAAAAAAAGCCACTCTAACACTAACAATCTAAGATGTAGAAAAAAAAGATAACTGAATAATAATAAAAATAAACCTTTTTGAGGAATTTTGCAAACAAGTCTGAAAGCAAGATTTTTATATCATTTTTTACCATCTTCTGTGGTAAATTGTAGTATATAACAATACTGACTGTTTCATTGACGACTGCAGTTCAAACCTCGCTGGGTCAAGTGCTCTACGCTGTATCAGTAAGAGTCCTTGGGCAAGACCCCTAACACTACAGTTGCCTGTCTGAAACATGTTTGAAATTCTAACTCACTCTGGATAAGTGTTTTTCCCAAAAGCATAAAATAATGTATATGCATGTTTGGTATAAACATGTTTTAAAATAGATCAGGCACTGATAGTGGCCAAACAAGGTTGTAAGACAACGACAGAACAGGACGATGTGACTTTTGCTAGCCAATGAGATTTTGAAACACAAAAGCTGATGAAGTTTACTTAGTTTCTCAGTTTCTTCTTTTAAACCGTCTCCTCTGAGGTCAGAGTGTTATGCTACAATGATGATACCAGTCTGGATACTTATATTTTTGAGCTACAAGACATATATAGTTCCAAATCTTTACTAGTGTTCATAATTACATGTGTAATTGGATTCAATTTTGTCCACATTTTTTCCTTATTGGTCTGACTCAGTTTCATTTTATAGGTTCTGTTCAAACTACAAACCTTTCTAATCAAGCAGTCCTCATGCAATCTGGAGAAAATATCACTCTTAACTGCACATTTAAAGAAAAATATGATGACAATACTTGCATTTGGTACAAGCAAAAACTGAACCAGGAGCCTCAGCAAGTAGGAGAAGTGTTAAAAAATAAACAGGCCATACCTTCATCTCCATTCAGCAACTCCACATTCAAAATTATTTGGGATGATACCACAAACTCTCTGACTATTCTAAATCTTAGTGAAGATTATAAAGCTACATACTTCTGTGCAGTGACGGACGGAACAATGATTCACTTTTCCTCTACTACATTCGTCAATGTGACAGGTAAATAAGTTATTTCTTTTAAACATCTTAAAATATGAAACTAGACTATAACTAAAACACAAACTAATTCTAATCTTAATGTCAAAGCTACTGTTGTTTTATGAAGTGGAGAATTAAATGTCTTTGTTCTGTATAAATACAATGATTTTTATAGTCTTTGGATTGCAAAGTGCTATAAGATACCCATGTTTTTAATAGAAACTGCTAATTCTTTAGTAGTACACTTGTTTAAACATGTGAGGGAAAGAAAGATGAACTAAGAGCTGACAATGTATTTTATTGACCAGGACATCGAGAGTTAAACCAAACAAAGATTGATAATAGATGAAGAGGGCTGGATCCCCCCAAAACAGCCCATTTAAGCAAGTTTCTCTCTGTCTCTTTGCTTTAAATAAAAAGATTATCACAGGAGCATCCCCTTCAATGTTCTATATGATGGGCACACATATTTCATGAAGGAATTTCTTCATCCAGAAAAATCTAGTTTAACCATGTAAAGGACACTAAAAGAACCTAAAATTGTAGAATGTTGGTTATAAACTTTGTTATATATGTGTAATATTTAGCAGGATATTAATGGTTATACAAATCAGTGTATCAAAGTTCAGCATTAGAGTCAGATCCCCAAGCAACAGTTAACTTGAGCCTTGTACATGTGCTGTTCTGAGGGTCTCTCACTCACACCCTGATCGCATCTCCCCTCCCCAGTCACACAACCTATGGTAGATTATTTTGTCTTTAGTTTTTCCTTTAAAACTTCATCTACTTTTGTACAACACTATCTTCATTATGCATGTCTCTTACATGCTGTAGATATTCACTACCACCATGGTGTGCTGGTCATTAGCATGGGTCTGGCACTGGCTGTGTCTGTAGTCTGGAATCTCACTGTTTGCTCCAGCAGCTGGACAAGGAAGTGCTGCAAATGTGAATTAATTCAGGTCAACAAAACTGTCAGTGATTTATTATCATTTGGTTGAATACCTGACATTTGTTTCCTTTTTCATGAATTTCAAGGCAAAACATTTCAGTCAGACAACATCAAAGAGGGAGAGAGGCCAGAAGGCCAGGTATGTTACTATATGCTTGTTTCACTGTACCTGGATCAGCTTTAATTTAACCAAATTCACCCAGCTGAATTGCACCTTTTTTCTTTGTTAACTACGGGGCTGCAACACAACTTCCCTTGTTTGTGTGAAAAGGATGCCGTTACTAAAGAGTTCTGTTATGCTGCATTACAGGTCTATGAGGACAAGATGCAGGAAACAGGACATCAAGAAAATTAGTACACCCATGTGAGATTCTGGCCTGTTTGTGTACATGCGCGCTATATAACAAAACAGGCAAACTCACTTGGTTCAATGATAAATTAGACATTCTCTGCAACACCATCATTCACAAAAACCCAAAGTCTTGAGATGGAGATACGTGTAATTCATCCTACAAAATCAGGCCCTGGTCAGACATACCACACTCTCCCATCTTATGTGTGAGAGAGAAACACTGACTGTCGGTACATGTTGCAGTTCACCAACAAACACAGAAAAATGTACATACAACTTATATTTACACTTGATATATATGTGAATAATTCCTATCTGAATTGTCATGCATGCCCAACTGTACTAACACAAGCCAACTGGATGTGTGATATTGACAACGGGAATTGTAGAGTTGGGCTTTTTTAAAACCCAGAACAATTACAAAACCAAAATCAATTACACAAGATACACTTAGACCAGAATCATTTACATTTACAGCATTTAGCTGACACTTTTAAGTAACTTACAACTCTGACTGAAAACAATTGGAGCAATTAAGGATTAAGGGTCTTGGTCAGGGGCCCAACAGTGGTAACCTAGTGGTGGTGGGACTTAAACTGGCAACCTTCTGATTACTAGTCAAGTACCTTAAACACTGAGCTACCATCAGTCAATGACAGTTCAATGACTAAAAATCTTTAAGTAAAAATTACAAATTGATCAAATGTGTTTGCATTTTACTTGGAGTAATGTTTTTTTCTATGAAGACAGCAAAGCTGGGAGTCTGTACATCACTGTGAGTTTTGGTTTCCTGTAATGACCTTTTACAAAATTGCCACTACTATGAATCACTGAATCACCAGTGACATTCCAGTTTAGTCAAAAGCTTAATCTATGAACACAGCTGGCTCTGAAGAGATGTAACCCTATGATAGAACTATAACAACTTGAACACAGCACAAAAAGCTATTGATTATTAAATATAAGGTTTGTGATGGAGAATATATGCTTGGCAAAATTCTGACAAAAATCAACAAAATAAATATAATAAGTGAACGACAGCCAGGAACTTCAGTCATTCTTGCAGTTATTAATGCTGACTGTCCTTACATCAGTATCTATATACTAATGGAATTATGTAGTTTGGTATTAGGAAATATTGATTCTTTCATTGCTGAGGTATCAAGGCATGTGTAACATTTTCTGGCAACACTGAGACTAAAATGTTATATTGTGATTTACTAGATGTAAACTATTCACAACCTCTGCGTAAATAAAAAGAAACTATTAAGGAAAAACAATGTTGAACAACATCATAACTATGTGTATACTAATCATTAAATGTAAGCACCACTTCTAAATGTGATTGGGGCCTGATTTCCTGTTGTTCTTGCTACTTTGTAGGAAATAGAAGTGCAGATAATGATCTCTCTGTGAAACAGGGTGGTGGAGGGGTGCTGGTTGGATTATATTTGACCAGAGGGGCTCAACTCAAACCACTGAGTTCTATCACATTATTCAGCCTCACATAGTGCTGCCTGAAAACTTAAATAAACCTTCCAAACATACCATGAGTATAATAATAAATCATTTTTATTTGCCAGTATGTGTTTTTGGCACTGGATAATTTAGTCTGTCATGTTTGTTAAATGCTCAAAAATGTGTCACACAGGATACAAGATTCATTACTATCATGCGTCACACAAGGGAAACAATACACAGAAACATCCTAGTTATAAAAATAGAATATACCAAAGTTCAATTTTAAAACACATGCTGTACTCATCCCCCTAAATCATCTTGTCTGCATAATATAGATATTACATTATGAGCACACTCATACTCTCCTCCTGACAAATGTAACTCTTGAGTGTTGCAGGCTAACACACCTTACAGCTGTCACAGTGTGCAGTGTGCATCCCAGCTAGAGAGGTATTCACACACACACACTGCACCTGCCCTGCTCTGAATCACCTGATTACTAATCACCAGCACCTGTGCCTTATATGCCCTCCCCCTATTTAAAGCCTATGGGTGCTCTCCCACAGTTCATTGCTTGCTGACAGCACCTAAGATGATGTTGCCTGAAGTATCCTTCTCTTTACCGTCACTGTGCTATGAGTCTTACTGCCGGCATATTGTATATGCTGGTTACATTTTGCCGTTACCCAGCTTTGTGTTTATTACCATAGAGAATAAAAACTCTCCTAAACTGCACTCACATCTCACTCCCTCTGTGCCACTGTCACAAGAGCTTTTGTTTTTGATACCTTTTGAAACTTTAGCATTAGTTTATGACTGGTTCTTGTCTGATGATGGTACCAGATACAAATATTTCATTTTTATATAAAATATGCATTGTTTTTGATGTTTAAAAAATATTTTTGCTTATGGGTCTTTGGAGTCTTTTTTTTTTTTTTTTTTTATTAATGCAGAAAGACATCATGGAACACAGGGGACAACAGGAGATTGTCTGGTTGTACAATAAAAATGAATAAAAATAAGACCTCAAGATTTCCTTCAGCCAATGAGAATTTATGTCCTGAGTAATGCAGTTTGGAGCGTTCATCAATTTCTCAGAGCTGACACTGTATTTTATTGGCCAGGACCTGCAGAGTTAAACCACACAGAGCCTGGCAGTGCAGGAATAGGGTTATTTTATGAGGTCATCATCACTTTGTCATCAGTACAGTACCACCATCAGTTTACTTTCCTGTTTAGCTGCTATCTGAGAGAATGGTGTGAGAACAGTTTTAGACTTAGTGGTCATTGTGAATATAGACATAGAAAAAACATACAAGCTTAGACTGATAGTGGCTGATAATACACTTCCTTTATGCAAATGCAGTGTGGTGAAACTACCGCCCTTAAGATATGCTAATGCTCACTGGCAAGAAATACATAAAGTAAGTACTTAGATTATCGGTTCTGCAACTATAAAACAATACCAATAACATGGGCACTCATGAATTAACCATGAACTGGAAGAATCCAAAAATAAATTTGGGAAAAAGACCCATCGCAGTAAAACATATTAAGAACACTTACAAGGGAAGTGTAACAAAGCATCAAGATACATACCATAAGAATGAGAATACATTTGTACAAAAGATGTTACTTTTTAAGAAAGGGCCATAATCATTTAAATTACTATATATGTCTTAGAATATCTCATCATAACATAACAAACATCAAAAATAAATGCAGAAAAGATGAAAGAAGTTTAAAGAGGATACATGTAGAAAGTGTGTACATGTGGAAGTAGGGAGAATGACTGGTCAGAGCAGTGTGTGTGTACTCAGATATGAAATAAAACAGTACAATGTAACATTAAGTCAAGTTTCAAAGTCAGGTTTATTTATATAGCACTTTTTACAGCACCTATTGTCACAAAGCTACTTCACACACGTCAGAGTCCAAGCCCACAGTGACTGAGCCAAAGGCAACATTGACAAGTAAAAATGGCCAAAGAGCATAAAGAAGCAACGTTTAGAGGAAACAAGAATCAAAGGACAACCCATAGTCATAGTGTTCTGGTCAACATCTGGGTTCACTGAATTTAAGTTTGTTTGAAACCCATCTAGAGCAGGAAAGACCCAGGAAAAGGCACCCAGTCAGTCTAGAGCTTCTCTTTGTCTGGGGGCAGAAGTCACACAAGGGGAGGTGATCAGGATGTGGGAGGAAGAAACAGAAGGGGAGGTGATCAGGATGTGGGAGGAAGAAACAGAAGGGGAGGTAGTCAGGATGTGGGAGGGGCTACAGCAACCGAGGTTCTCCATCAACAGCGCCAAGTAACTGTGATCTACACTGCAGTGCCAGAGCCAAAACTGTACAAACTCTTTAAGATTAACCTTTATTTAATGTTTTTATTTTGGATTTCTTTGTTGATATTCTGTCTCTCTCTGTTAAAATAAACTTATCATGAAAATGATAGACTGTTCATGTCTTTGTAAGGGTGAACATACAAATTCAGCAGGGGATCAAATAATTATTTTCCCCACTGTCGTTTATTTGCTTTGGATAACTTTTGTCCACATGTTTTTCATTATTGATATGACTCCATTACATTTTATAGGTTCTGTTCAAATTTAAAAAGCTGCTAAATGAGCAGTCATGAATGTACCTGGAAAAAATAGCACTCTTATCTGTGCATTGAACGCGACACCCAGTGACCAGCCTTGGTGCATTTTGTACAAGCAAAGACTGAAGCAGGAGCCTCAGCAAGTAGGAACAGTGCAAACAAATAAACAGGACATATTTTCTTCTCCATTCAACAACTCCAAAGTTACAATGATGTGGATTACTAGCACAAATGTTTGCCTATTCAAAATGCTAAAACACATGATGAAGGAACTTATTTCTGTGGAATACCAGAAGCAACAAGGGTTCACTTTTTCTCTTATACCTTCGTCAATGTGACAGGTAATTAAATGTTTTTGTTTAAACTTCTTAACAATGGACTATAAGTAAAGCACCAAACATTTATTATTTTAATGTCAATGCCACAGATGTTTTATGAAGAGAATTAAAATTCTGAATAAATGCAAAGTGTTTTCAGTCCATAAACTGCAAAGTAATATAAGATACACATTTTATAAAAGTACCTGGTAATTCTTTAGTAGTCAACATGTTCAAGCAGGTGAGGGAACCCAATATGAACTAAGAGCAGACACTTTGAGCATTTTATTGACCAGGACAAAAACCTAACCTAATAGCACCTGACAGTGCAGGAATAGGGTTGAATTCCTCAAAAACAAACCAGTCAAGCAAGTATCTTTGTGGCTGTTTGTTTTAAATAAAATAATTATCAAAAAATAAAATAATCATTATCATTCAAGGTTCTATACGACAGGGACAAGTCACAAAAATCTAGTATAATCAAGGTAACCTAATATTTTACAGTATTTGTGTTCTATTTATCATCATATCAAGAGTAATGCACATCACTGTATCAAAATTCAGCATTAAAGTTCCCCAAAGAATTGTCCACTAAAGTCTTATATTTATATAAGAAATCTCTGAAACTCACAAAGGTACACAATAATTCCTGATTTCATATTATTTGTATCTTTAGGAAATATTGATAATATTGATATGAATTCTGCAACAAACCTGGAAGGTAATATTCAATGAGTCAATTACAATTAATATTGTATTTTTTCCTCAACCACAGCAAGACCTCAACAAGTTATTATGATGGAGAAAACCACCAGTCAGGTACAACCTGTGCAGCTGTGCTTTTGTGCCATTAAATATATAAATATTTATAATGCTTAGCAACTAGACAATCATAGACATGACAATAGTAGATGTTACATTATTTGCTGTTTTTAGTTAGCATATTACGATATGCCCCCCATAATAGAAAAGGTCAGATTTGAAAGTAAGGATATTTATTTAGTGATGTGCACCTACTCTGATAAAATATGCTGTATTTCACATTATGTACATTTGTTTCATTGCTTTGTTTCAGACAAAGCAACTAATGTAAATAGCAGAATGACGAGCTACTATATTATTTTAATCATAAACAATATTAAGATATGCAAATCTTAAAAAGCAATTTACTACCATTTATACATTTAAATATATGAGATCTTTTACTAAGAAAGTTATTGGCTCTGCTCGGCTCAGCTTCCTCTGTTTCATATCTGTGGTGCTGATATAGTTTTTAGCTGTAGTCTAATTATGGCATCATTGACACACATGCATGAGGCTATTATGGTAGAGATGTATGAGACATGCAACACTGCACTGCTGTAGAGGAGGAGGAGAAGGTAATTCACTGGGTCTGTGTTTCAGACTAGTAGTCATATTCTAAATAAGGATCAGAATGACAGCAATGTTCACTAAACATTGTTGTTCATTCCCACAGTCACATGATGCTGAAGAGTTGAATTATGCTGCCATACATTTCAATGAGAGGAAAGCCAAAAGAGGGCAGGAGAAGAGGGGACAGCCTGAAGACAGCATGTACTCTGAAGTGAAACGTTCAGGTCTTACTGACTATCATCTAGATTATTAGCTCTCTTCCTTTCTATAATCCTAAATGAAGTCTGGATACATTGTCTCTTTACTGGCACATTCAGTGTTGTAAAGGAGGTGCTGTGTAACTGTGATCTCTAAGTCTTTATTCCCTGTTCATCTGCTTTCTGATATTTAAGGTATATTGTCTTTCTGCTGGTTCATTCAAGCTTCAACAATAAAGTGCTACATTTGTCTTAGAGAACCACTGTGCTGAAAACTGGGTGACTGATAAATAATATCCACAATGTTTTGATCTCTACCCATTGAGTTTACTTAGCTATGACTGTCGACACTTATATCTTCTCTTCACACTAGAAGATTGCATTGTGCCTCTTGTTTTTGTTGCTTAGCGTCTGATATTAAATATCAGATATAAATATTTAAACATATTATTATTATTGTAATGGTGGCCTGAGTGCTGCAGGGCATGATACAGGATGCACAAACTCCCTTGACATGGTGAGACATTTAATAACATAAAACACGAACAATGGTGGCACTCACACATAGGGACTATAGGGACTATAGTGAACATAAACATACAAACAGTTTGAAGACTAACAGAGACAGGGATATTTAAAATTTACATTAACAGAGACAGTAAGAAAATTGAAACTAACATGAACAGGAATATTAACACTGACCAACAATGAGGCACTGACAGAGGTTTAAATGATGGACAAACACTCAACATTAAACCTGTGCAGGTGCATGCCATCACGGGGGTGTGGCTACATACAAGGATGAACCCCCCTACACGCAGCAGGCTGTCCCGTGACAATTAAAGATAACCAATATTAAATTTGATAGACTCTATTTTTATTAAATATTTAATACTGTAGGTGTTACAAGTGTTACTTAGGTGGTACAACACAAATGCCAACACAAGCCAACTGGATGTGTGATACTGACAATAGGAAGCGTAAAGGTAGGCTTTTTTATAACCCAGAACAATTACAAAACCAAAATCAATTACAAAACATACACTTAGACCAGCATAATATACATATAGAGCATTTAGCTGACATTTCTATCCAAAGTGACTTATAATTCTGAACACTATTTGAGCAATTGAGGATTAAAGGTCTTGCTCAGAGGCCCAACAGTGGTAGCCTGGTGGTAGTGGGACTTAAACTGATTTGTGATGGAAAATGTATGCTTGGCAAAATTCTGACAAAAATCAACAAAATAAATACAATTTGTTTATGGTAGCCAGAAACCTCAATCATTCTTGCAGTTGTTAATGGTGACTGTCCTTATATTAGTATCTATATACTAAAGGATTTATGTAGTTTGGTATTAGGAAATACTGATTCTTTCAAAATATGAGGTATCAAGACATGTGTAACTTTTTCTGGCAGCACTGAGACTAAAATGTTATTTTGTGATTTACTAGATTTACACTATTCACAACATCTGGGTAAATAAAAAGAAACTATTAAAGAAAAACAATGTTGAACAATATCATAACTATGTGTATACTAATCATTAAATGTGAGCACCACTTCTAAATGTGATTGGGGCCTGATTTTCTGTTGGTTATTCTTGCTACTCTATAGGAAATATAAGTGCAGATAATGATCTCTAACCCGAAAAAGGGTGGTGGAGGGGTGCTGGTTGGATTATTTTTGACCAGAGGTGCTCAACTGAAACCGCTGAGTTCTATCACCTTATTCAGCCTCACATAGTGCTGGCTGAAAGTTACATTAATCTGCCAAACATATTATCAGTACAATAATAAATCAATTTTATTTGCCAGCTTTTAAATTATTAATGCAGAAGGTCATCATGGAACACAGGGGACAACAAGGGAACATTTTACAATAAAAGCCAAATTAAAAATTATAAGACCTCAAGACATCCTCCAGCCAATGAGAATTTATTTCCTGAATAATGCATTTTGGTGCATTCATAATTTTTTAAAGTCATGACACTTTATTTTATTGGTCAGGACATGCAGAGTTAAACAACACAGAGCCTGTCAGTGCAGGAATAAGAATATTTTATAAGGTCATCATCACTTTGTCATGAGTACAGTACCAACATCAGTTGTTTAGTTGCTATCTGAGAAAGAATGGTGTGAGAACACAGTTTTAGACCTTGTGATCACTACGAATATGCACATAGAAAAAAACAAACAAACACAAGATCTGACTGGTAGTGTCTGATAATACACGTCCTTTATGCAAATACAGTGTATGGAAACCTTTTTTTTTGTCTTTCTTAAGATTTGCTAATGCTTACTGGCAAGAAATACATAAATTAAATACACACATTATCTATAAAACATTAACAATAACATGGACACTCATGAATTAACCATGGACTGGAAGATAGCAAAGTATTCTTCAAAAACAAGAACCATCACACTAAAACATAGAAACACTTACAAGGGAATTGAAACATAGCGTCTAGTTTCATAGCGTAAGCATATGAGGTTAAATATGTACAACATACATTACTTTTAAGAAAGGGCCGTGATCATTTTAAAACTATATATGTTTTAGATAATCTCATCCTAACAAATAACAACATCACATAAATGCAGAAATGAATAAATGAAGTTGAAGTTTAAAGAGGATACATGTGGAAGTACAGAGACTGACTTGTCAGATTTGAGTGTGTACTCAGATATGAAACAAAACAGTAGAGTGTAAAGTAACACTTTTTACTACCACTTCGTCACAAAGATGTCAGAGTGCAAGCCCACAGTAAGTGAACCAAAGGCAACACTGACAAGGAAAAATTGCCCTAGAAATGTTGAGAGGAACCAAGAATCAAAGGAGAGCCCATTGTCATCTGGTCAAATTCTGGGTTCACAGAATGTAAGTTTGTTGAAACCCATCTAGAGTAGGAAAGACCCTTGAAAAGTCACCCAGTCAGTCTAGAGATTCTCTTTGTTTGGGGGGATTAGTCACAGGAGGGGAGGTAGTCAGGATGTGGGAGGAGCCACAGCAACTGAGGTTATCCATCAGCAGTTCCAAGTAACTGTGATCTACTCTGCAATGCCACAGACTGAACTCATGTTTACATCAATTTATACAAACTCTTTAAGGAAAAGGTAAGGCTTCTCCAGGGTCAGAGGTTAATGGAGCCCAAATGAACTCTGGTGACCAAACTGACAATAAGGCAAAAAAAGACAGAACAGGATCTTGAGTTTTGATAGCCAATGAGATTTTAATTTTTGAGGCATAAAATAAAATGGAGCTTTTGTTAGTAATCTCCTAGAGAGTCTTCCAATTTCTAAGATAGAACTTTTCATTTTTCACTGATAGCTTCATCCTGGTTCCATAGGTTATAATTCCACAACACATGTAAGTTATTTTCTTCAGACACACCCAGCCCCACTGACACCGTTAAAATGTGCTCGGTGCCATGCGTTCCATGTGAGCTTTACACTCTAAACCTCAAGCAAACACAGTGTTACTCTACATACATTTACCCACTATATTGCCCGCATGTAGACCGTCACTTAATAACCTATAAAATTCATCACTGGTCACCACACAGACTAAAGTCATACCCAGCCCCACTAAATACTGTTAATGTCTATTCAGTGCTGACAGTTCCATATAGATGTTATGAACTACACCACCAAGTATTCCTCAACACAGCAGTTCCATGCTGGTCTCCACAGTGACTAAGGCCATGTCCAGCCTCACTAGTACATTTAATGCATGTTCAGTGGCACTTGATATTGCAAGTGCAATGTTCAGTGGTTCCATTTGCATTATGTATTTCCATATCTAGCCTAGACTCTCCTCACCCACAACCATTGACTAGGCCTTTCAGCTACTTCCAATAATTCCTTCACAGTTGCATTTGGTTTACAAATCCTAAAACCAAATTCCATAAGCAAAGATGTGGTGGTGATAAGTTACAGAAAGGAGCAACAAAATTGACATTCCATAGACTTCTGCACTTCATAATTCAAGAAAATAACTTGCTGTTTTGTGTCTTTGCAATTAAATATGTGACATACTAAAACACTATCTAAAACTCATTTGAACCTTTTTAGAATTATCTGACTGTCCTCATATACTTTTCAATATTGTTCCATAAAATATTGAGTGTCACTGTAGTACAGCATTATCCAATCATGTTCCATCAGGTGTCATTTGAAAGGACATTAGCACAACAGGAGGGGCACATTTTTTCAGTTGTTCTTCTAAGGGATAAACAAACACCAAAAATAATCTGCACTCAAATAATCTGAGCTGTACAAAAACGATAAATAAATAATAGTACTAAAAAAAAATGATGGCAAATTTAAATACTATAAATAAGATTGTCAAATCAGTCCCTGCTTCGAGTGGTGCTCTGTTACTTTAGCTTTCATGGATCTTGGGCTCAACATGTTTTAAAGAGATCAGACACTGCAGGTGGCCAAAGAAGGTTGTAAGACAACAGGACAGAACAGGACCATGTGACCTTTGCCAGCCAATGAGATTTTGAGTCATGAGACCTGAAAGCTCATGAAGTTTATTTACTTTGTCAGTTGCTTCTTGTCAAACTGTCTCCTTTGAGGTCTGAGTGTTACTCTGCAATGATGATACCATCTGGATATTTATATGTTTGAGCTACAAGACATGTATGGTTCCTAATCTTGACCAATGTTTATAAATACATCGTTTACTGTACCTTATGATGGTGGCTTAATAATCAATAGACATTATTTGCTTTGGATAAACTTTTGTCCACATTTTTTTCATTATTGTTGTGACTTGTTTTAATTTTATAGGACATGTTCAATCTACAAATGCTGCTAAACAAGCAGTCATAAATGCACCTGGAAAAAATATCACTCTTAACTGCACATTGAAAGTGATATCCAGTGATGCTGTTTACATTTGGTACAAGCAAAGACTGAACCAGGAGCCTCAGCTAGTAGGAAGAATGAAAACAAATAAATAAGCAATACTTTCTTCTTCATTCAACAACTCCAGATTTATAATGGCGTGGAATAATAACACAATAGTTTTCACTATTCAAAATGCTATGACACATGATGAAGGAACTTATTTCTGTGGAATACCAAATGCAACAATGGTTTGCTTTTTCTCTGCTACCTTTGGCAGTGTAACAGGTAATTAAATGTTTTATTTTAGACTTCTTAGCACTGGATTATAACTAAAGCAGTAAACACTTATTGTTTTAATGTCAAAGCCACAGATGTTTTATGAAGAGAATTAAAATCCTGAATAAAAGAATAAATAAAGGTTTTCTGTCTATAAACTGCAAAATGATATAAGATACACATTTTATAAAAGGACCTGAACTTGTTTAAGCATGTGAGCGAACCCAATATGAACTAAGAGCTGACATTGTTTGTTTTATTGAGCAGGACAAAAACCCAACCAACAGAGTCTGACAGTGCAAGACAGTGCAGGTTGGATTCCTCAAAAACAGACCAGTCAAGCAAGTACATTTTATTGTCTCTTTGCTTTAAAAAAGTGATCACAGAAGCCTACATTTCAAGAGTTTTATCAATCAATTACTTTTTAGTTTTGTTTTCCATAAAATCTCAGAGTGACACTTGTATCCTGTTCTGTATCTTGCCCTGTGCAGTCACATAAGTTATGAATTATTATTTTGTCTGTAGTTTTTTCTTTAAAAACTCTTTATGCATGTCTGTTACATGCTGTAGATATTCACTACCACCATGGTGTACTGGTCATTAGCATGGGTCTGGCACTGGCTGTGTCTGTAGTCTGGAATCTCACTGTTTGCTCCAGCAGCTGGACAAGGAAGAGCTGCAAATGTGAGTTAATTCAGGTCAACAAAACTGTCATTTATTACATACATTTATTATCACTTGGTTGAATATCTGACATTTGTTTCCTTTTTCATAAATGTCAAGGCAAAACATCTCAGTCAGACAACATTAAAGAGGGAGAGAGGCCAGAAGGCCAGGTATGTTACTATATGCTTGTTAAACTGTACCTGGATCAGTTTTAATTGAATGAATTCACCCAGTTGAGTTGCACTTTTTTCATTGTTACCAACAGGGCTGCAACACAACTTCCCTTGTTTGTGTGAAAAGGATCACTGGACTAAAGAGTTCTGTTATGCTGCATTACAGGTCTCTGAGGACAAGATGCAGAAAACAGGGCCTCAAGAAAATGAATACACCCATGTGAGATTCTGGCCTGTTTGAGTGCAGGTGAGTTATATCACAAAACAGGCAAACTCAGTTGGTTCAATGATAAATCAGCTATCATCTACAACACCATCATTCTCAAAAACACAGAGGACACCTATAATTTACCCTACAAAATCAGGCCCTGGTCAGACACACCACACTGTCCCATCTTCTCTGTGAGAGAGAAAACACTATCTGTACATAGCTCAGTTCACCAACAAACCAAAACAAATGTACAGACAACTTGTGTTTACACTTGATGCATATGTATATGTGGATCACTATTGTCATGCATGCCCAAATGTACTTAGGTGGCACAACACAAGTGCCAATACAAGCCAACTGGATGTGTGATACTGACAACAGGAAGTGTAGAGGTAGACTTTTTTAAAACCCAGAACAATTACAAAATCAATTACACGAGATACACTTAGATGAACGTCATTTACATTTACCTATCAATTTCATCCAAAGTGACTTACAACTCTGACTGCACACAATTTGAGTAACTGAGGATTAAGGGTCTTGGTCAGGGGCCTAACAGTGGTAACCTGGTGGTGGTGGGACTTAAACTGGCAACCTTCTGATTACTACTCAAGTACCTTGACCACTCAGCTACCATCAGTCAAATGGATAGTTCTAGGACTAAAAGTCTTTAAGCAAAAATTACAAATTGATCAAATTTGTTTGCATTTTACTTGGAGTAATCTTCTTTTTTTTTTTTTTTCTATGAAGACAGTGAAGCTGGGAGTCTGTACATCACCATGAGTTTTGGTTTCCTCTAATGACCTTTTACAAAATTACCACTAACAGGAATCACTGAATCAACACTGACGTTCCAGTTTAGTCAAAAGCTTAATCTATGAACACAGCTGGCTCTGAAGAGGTGTAAACCCAATAATAGAAGTTTTCGGTAAAAGAGGACAGTAACAACTTGAACACAACACAAAAAGCTATTGATACTAATCATTAAATGTGAGCCCCACTTCTAAATGTGATTGGGGCCTGATTTCCTGTTGGTTGTTCTTGCTACTCTAGAGGAAACAGAAGTGCAGATAATGATCTCTCACCCAAAGCATGGTGGTGGAGGGGTGCTGGTTGGATTATATTTGACCAGCGAAGCTCAACTCAAACCATTAAGTTCTATCACTTTATTCAGCCTCAAATAGTGATGCCTGAAAACTTAAATAAACCTACCAAACATATTATCATTTTAATAATAAATCACTTTTATTTGCCAGTATGTGATTTGGGCACTGGATTAATTAGTCCATCATGTTTGAAAACTGCTCCATGTATCACACAGGAACACAAGGTTCATTCAGATTAATTACATACATTATACAGTGGAAAGCTATTCAAAACAATAAAAACAGAATCATCTAAGTTATAAAATTAGAAAATACCAAAGTGTACACGTGTCTGTGTAATATAGATATTACGTTACAAAGGCACTCATACTCTCCTCCTGCCAAGTGTTTTTTTTAAACACAATTTAGAGCTTTTGTCACTGATACATTTTGAAACTTGTGCTTCAGGTTCTAACTAGTACTTGTTTGATCAAGTTACAAGGATCTTTTTATTCCTCTACAGAATATGTACAGATTTTACAGTTTAAAATGTTTCAGATTATTCTAACATGGAAGTTGTTTTTTGATCACTAACGCAGGAAATCATTATGAACAAAGGGCACTATAGTAGAATTTCTGGTTTTACAATTAAGGCCAAATAAGATAGACAAGACCTGAAAACGTCCCCCAGCCAATGAGAATTTATCTCTGGATTAATACAGATTGGTGCATTCATTAATTCCTCAGATCTGACATTGAATTATAATGGCCAGGGCATCCAGAGTTAAACCAAACAGAGCTTGACAGTGCAGGAATTTGGTTATTCTATAATGTCATCCAACCATACTCAGATCACTTTGTCTCAAGTACAGTGCCAACCTCAATTTACTTCCCGTTTAGCTGCTTTCTGAGAGAATGGTGTGAGAACAGTTTTAGACCTTGTGGTCACTGTGAATATAGACATAGGAAAAAAACCCACAAGTTTAGACTGATGGTGTCTGATAATACAATTCCTATATGCAAAAACAGTCCTGAAACTTTTTCAACTAAAATATTCTACTGCTTACTGTCATGAAATACATACAAAAAGAAAACAGTGCTACAATAATACATTTCCAGTAACATGGGAGCTCATATATTTACCTTGTACTAGCAGACACCAAAATGACTGTAAATGACAGATACCAAAAAATTCTGCAAAAACACCAAAGACCCATAACAATAAAACATAGTAAGTGCACTTACAATGAGACTGTAACACAGCAACACAATCCCCCTAAATAATCTTGTCTGTGTTTTATAGATATTACATAATGAGGACACTTATACTCTCCTCCTGACAAATGTGTTTTTAACTCTTGAATGCTTCAGGCTAACACACCTTAGAGCTGTCACAGTGTGCAGGGCTCCCAGCAAAAGAGACATACGCATTCACTCACTCACTGACACACATACTCACACACTCACTCTCACTCACTCACACAGAAGCATACACACATACAATCAAGGTTTTACAATCAATGCCAAATAAGATAGACAAGACCTCAAAACTTCCCCCAGCCAATGATAATTTATCTCTGCAATAATACAGATTGGAGCATTTATCAATTTCTCAGAGTCGACACTGAATTATATTTGCCAGGGCATCCAGAGTTAAACCAAACAGAGCCTGACAGTGTAGGGACATGATTCTTTTATAAGAGAATGATGTGAGAACAGAGCTTTAGACTTTGTGATCACAGTGAATATGCATATATGGAAAAAAAAAAAAAAAAAAAAAAACTATACAAGCTTAGACTGATAGTGTCTTATAATACACTTGACGTGTGCAAATGCAGTGTGTTGAAATCTTTTAAACTAAAATACTCTAATACATAAATTAAGAAAACAGTACTACAATAATAATAAATTTCCAGTAACATGGGAGCTCAGATATTAAACATGTATTCTGCAAAAACACCCAAGACCCATAACAGTAAAACATAGTAAGTGCACTTACAAAAAAAACTAAAAAAAAGATTTTACTCTTTATAAAAAGGAAATAACCATAAAAAAACTATAGATATATATTTTAGATATCCCATCATAACAGACAACAAAGATCACATGTAAATGCATAAAGGATTAGAAACTGAAGTTTTCATAAAGTTTGCATACATTTGGAAGTTGAGAGACTGATTTGTCAGAGTAGTGTATGTACTCTGATATAAAATGAAACTGTTCAATGTAATAGTAAGTCAAATTTCAAAGTCTTATTTATTTATATAATACATTTTACAATGGCCATCGTCACAAAGCACCTTTAGAGATGTCTGAGTCCCAAGTGAGCAAGGAAAAACTGTCGAGCAAAAAGAAGAAACCTTGAGAGGAACCAAGACTCGAAAGAGGAGCCCATAATCCTCTGCACAACAGGAACACAACTCAACACACAGGAACAAAATAAGCAATAAACAACAAAATCAGTAATAAGAATAAGTAAGTAACAGAAGTCTATTCCAGGTTTATAGGACTCCTAGTCTGGGTCTGATTAGCATAAGTGTGTTTAAAACCCATTAGGCACAGAAATGACCCAGGAAAAGTCACCCAATCAGCCCAGAGCTTCTCTACCTTGGGGGGGACGATGACGAAAGGGAAGTGGTCAGGATGTGGGAGGAGCTACAGGCACCAAAAGTAACTGTGAAATACATTACAAATTTGTCCAAACTATATATGGAAAAGGTAAGGCTTCTCAACAGAACAGAACCCAAATGACCTCTGGTGGCCAAACAGACCATAAGGGGAAAAAAGACAGAACAGGATCTTGTACCTTTTGATGGCCAATGAGATTTTAACATAGGAAGCATAGCATAAACTGGGGCTTTTGTTAGTTATGTCCTAGTGAGTCTTCCCATTTTTATCTTTTCATTTTGAACTGATAGCTTCATCCTGGATCCTTAGGTTATAATTCCACAATGCATGTATTTTCTTCAGCCACACCCAGCCCCAGTGACACAGTTAATGTGTGATCAGTGCCACCAGTTCCATGTAGCTTTACACTCTAAACCTCCAGCAAACACAGTGTTACTCTACATACATTTACCCACTGTACTGCCACATGTCCAGCCTAACTATTACATTTAATGCATGTTCAGTGGCACTGCTTCCATTTGCATTATGCATTTCAATGTCTAGCCTGGACTCTCCTCACCCACAACCACTGACTAGTCCCTTCAGCACTTTCCAATGATTACTTCACAGCTACATTTAATTTACAAATCGTAAAACCAAATTCCATAAACAAAGATGTGACGGTGAGTTGTTACAAACAGGACCAACAAAATTGACTTCCCATAGACTTCCGCACTTCATGATTTGAGAAAATAACTCTTGCTGTTTGGTGTCTTTACACTTAAATGAGACACACTAAAACACTATATAAAACAAATTAGAACCAGTTTAAGATACTCTGACTATTGTCATACACTTTTTAATATTGTTCCATAAAATAATGAGCACCACTGTGGAACAGCAATATCCAATCAGGTTCCATCAGGCGTGGTTTGAAAGGACAGTAGCACAGGTGGGGGAGCACATTTTTTGAGCTACTCTTCTATTATATAAATAAAAGCCCAAAGGAATCTGCACTCAAATAATCTGAGCTGTACAAAAAAGATAAATAAATAGTACTAAAAAAATGTTCTTTGAATAGGACCTTAGGAGTTAGTACTTTTCTGTCTAGCAAAGTTCTTGGATAGAGCTTTAGGAGTGTACGTGATCTTTATAGGCTTTATGCTCAGGGCCTCAGTGCTTAGATGTAATGCTGTCGAGTTGATACAGACAGTTTCAAAAGGAGGACAGAGAGTCATATTTACATATATTCAATTTCCAGAAACTTTGAATATTGTTCTATTCTTTTTGTTTGGAGTTGTAGTGGTGGGTGCCATGTTCTTTTTGCCTTGTTGTTGTATTTCTGTTTTTGTGAGGATCTTGGGAATTCTGTTGTCCAATGAGATGTTAACTGAGTGCAGCAAGAATTTTGTTTATTTTGAATTAGTAATATTTAATTCCTCATCCCCCTTTTTAATGTAGACTTGACTGAATTTTTAGATTATTTTTAGGACTTTATACGGGACCAACAAAAGTGACATAACAAAGACTCCTACAGTTCATAATCAAAATAATATTTTTCTTGTTGTTTTGTCTCTTATTGTAAAATTAAATATGGGACAACATACACAATAAAACATTTTTAAACTACTCTGACTGTTGTCATACACTTTTCAGTAGTGTTCCATAAAATAGTGAATGCCACTGTGTTACAGCATTAGCCAATCATGTTCCTTCTGGCATGGATTGATTGGGCAGTAGCACAGGAGGAATGTGTGTACATTTTTTTAGTGACTCTACTATTGGCTATAAAAAACTCTCAGCTGTAAAAAAAAGAACACTGAAAGAACACTCCTATCACTCTGGATAAGAGTGTCTGCCAAAAGAATAAAATAATGTACATGGATGTTGGTTAAAAACATGTCATAAAAAAGATCAGGCACTGATAGTTGCCAAACAAGGTTGTGAGACAATAACAGAACAGGACCATGTGACTTTTGCCAGCCAATAAGATTTTAGATCATGAAACTGTGACATTCAGAGGCAAAGCAGGATGCGGGGACGAGCCGTATATGACACACCGAGACGTTTTATCCTAAACATAGACAAAGATGTGGTTAACAAGCTAACCTGGTTCAAACAACGACAAAACTAGTATGTAGACAAAGGACTTATATACATACACACTAACGACACACAACAAGGAGCAGGCGTGAAACACCAGGAGGGCGTGGTCATGCAGACGAACACACATGCACACACAGGGAGACGTTTGGGGAGAGTGGCCATAATGTGACAGAAACACAAAAGTTGATAAAGTTTATTTAGTCTTGTCAGTTTCTACTTTCAAACCATCTCCTCTGAGGTCAGAGTGTTATGCAGGAATTATGGTACCAGTCTGGTTACTTATTTTTGAGCCTCAAGACATGTACAGTTCCAAGTCTTTACTAATGTTCATAATTAAATGTGTTACAGTACTTTGATGTTGGTTTAATATATTTTATATATTTTACAATATTTATTGTAGGTGGGCTCACCTTTTATACATTTTCTTCATAACCATTTTTATTTTTCATAAAAACTTGGCCAGGTTGCAATTTTGTTCTCCAAACCATACATTATTCAATGTATGCAAATTGATGTTCAATACTTACACCAACCTGTTTTTGGTACCATTATGTTTATTCTATATGACCAGCTGACCATATTGGTTCTTCCGGTGATGTCCATATTGTTTCTTCCCGTGCTTTGCCGGTCTGTCCTGTCCTTGAATCAAGGCTCCCCCTTTGACAGACGCCCCTAGAGGCCTGTCAAAAAGGCCTCCTGAGGATTTACTTTGAAGCCTACAGAGGCCTTTCCTGCATGAAACCAGTTTATTCTGGACCATCCCTATTTTCCTCCTTACAATATCATTTTATTACCTCACTATTGTGGTGCATGCAACACTGCACTGCTGTAGAGGAGGAGGAGAAGGCAACTCACTGTCTCTGTGTTTAAGACTAGTAGTCGTATTCTAAATAAGGATGAGAATGACAGTTGTTCATTCTCACAGCCATATGATGCTGAAGAGCTGCACTTATGCTGCAATTCATTTCAATGAGAGGAAAACCAAAAGAGGGCAGGTGAAGAGAGGACAGCCTGAAGAAAGCATGTACTCTGAAGTGAAAAGTTCAGCTCTTACTGACTATCATCTAGATTATTAGCTCTCTTCCTTTCTATAATCCTAAATGAAGTATGGATACATTATCTCTTTACTGGCACATTCAGTGTTGAAAAGGACGTGCTGTGTAACTCTAATCTCTAAGTCTCTATTTCCTGTACATCTGCTTTCTGATATTTAAGATATGTTATGTTTCTGCTGGTTCAGTCCAACTTCAACAATAAAGTGCCACATTTGTCTTAGAGAACCACTGTGCTTGTCACGATCAGTCCCTCCCGGGTTCCGTGTTCCGTATTTTCCCTGTCTTGTGTTTTTTAGTTTTGTTCCATAGTTTCGTTTTCTCCTCCCCTCATTTGATTTTCAACACCTGTCCCTTGTTTATTTCATGCATTTAAACCGTGTCTTGATCCCTGTGTTTTTGCTGTTCATTGAATGTGTTTGTATGCTTGTGTTGGTTAGTACTCCTTGTATCCTAGCTTTTGTGTTTCTTTGTCCCGAGTTTTCCCTAGCCTTTGTTATAGCCTGCTTCCCCTGTTTGCATATGTGTTTGTTTTGTTTATCATTTATTTTCAGACTCTCTGTATTGGTACTATGCCCCTGGACTACGACTACAACTCTGATTTTGGATTTGCTCCTAATAAATCTCGCTCTTCTCCACACCTGCATCCGCCTCCTTACCGCTCAACATTACAGGTACCATTATGTTCAAACTGAACTACTTTAATTTTTTAAAAATGCGATCTTACTTTACTTACTTTACTTCTCTTACTTTTCCGGTGATGTCCATATTATTTTTTCTGGTGCTAGGCCGGGATGTCCCGTCCTTGAACCTAAGCTCCCCCCTCGAGTGGGGCCCCTAGAGGCCTCTCAAATAGGCCTACTGAGGATTTACGTTGAAGTCTACAGAGGCCTTTCCTGCATGAAACCAGTTTATTCTGGACCATCCATGCTTTTCTGCTTACATCTTTTTATTATCTAATTTCCCCCCTTTAATAACTTTTGTCAGGAACCCACTATAACCAGCCTTTTTGTTTGCAACCTCTCAATGATGCACTTATAATGATGTAGTGTCTTAATAGTTTGACTATATACTGTGTATGTGTATGTATATATGTATAAATACATATATATATACACACACACACACACATTATATATGTATATATGTGTGTGTGTGTGTATTATATACACACACACACATACACACACATTTTATATATATATAATAGGCTGTTTGATGATAATAATATTATTATAGCTGACAAATATTGATGTAAACTATTTTTATTACATAAAAATGTACCTATTATTCATTCCTTCTTACCGATACCTGGTATCCAAGGTGGCTATCTATCTAATCATCATCAGATAGGAGGCAGGATAGTTGAGTCGTTCCTTCTACTATATACACACAATTTTCACTATGTCATATCTCATGTAAATAATGTTTTTACACTTCATAATATTACTAATACTGGAAAACGAAAGTAACTGGGAAATGCAAGGTATTTAAGAACAAAAAACAAAATAAGATAAACCACCACCATCAAGTAGGAACTGAACTTATATACTGACAGCAAGACAAGACAGTATTACCATCACTCACCATGAATGGCCATGTTAAATATTTTATCCAACCACTACCTTAAGCAAAAACAACCTAATGTCTGTAAAAATAAAAAAAATAAAAAACTGAAAATAGAATGAGGCATCAATGAAAAGTCAAATAAAAAAAAGACTAAAACAAAGAAAAAGTCATCATGTATTCAGAGTAAAGAAATAATAAAATAAAAAACAAGAAAAAGCCATAATGTAGCCTCCATGCTCCTCATTTCCCGAAATATGAAATACACAAATTTAAAGACATCATTTGGTAAGTGGTGACACATAACATTAACAGTGAACATAAACACACTTAACACTAATGATAACATAGGCTATACAAACAATAACATGGGCTACACAAACATGGATACTAATGTTACGCTAACAAACTATGACCAACACTGAAGCATGCACTGATGGACATTTAAATAGACGAACAAACACTCAACGTTAAACCCCGTGCAGGTATGTGCCATCACGGGGGTGTGGCTACAAACAAGAGTGAACTGCCCCCTGCAAGCTGTACCATGTGACTTGTGGGGTGGGGAGCATCCCGTGACACAAACTATCAAAGTAGGCAGAGGAAGGGAGTAGCAAGGCAAGCCACACAAAGACCAAATGTATAACTGAAACAAAACATCATGGCAAATAAGTTGTGGCTGAGATGGTGAACTGCTGATACCCAACATACATTTGAGTTGACACCAATTTATCCACTATACATATAATCAAACCTCTAATACAAGGAATGAGACAACTCCCACAGAATGCCAGCAAAAGAATTCCTACCACTATGCTAGTTAAGACAGACATAATGATACCCTTCCATTTTCCAAACAAGCTATCAAACTGTCCATTGATACTTGTATCGCCCCCAGAGTTCCTGGCGACTACTTTTCTCAAAGATTCCAGTATGAACAGTGCTACAGTAAAAAAGAACCACTCAAGTCTGTGTTATTTGGAATGAATGTACATTGGGATTCACCAAACAGAACACAATCACCTCCCTTTTCTGCTAATAACATACCCAGTGCCATCCGATTCTGCCAGGTCATTAATGAAGTAGCCTGTAATTGTTCAGCCACAGCTGATAATGCATTATGAGTATCATTAATGAAGTGCTGTTGATTATATTATATGTAGTTTATCCAATCAATATTTTGTTTATATTAACCCATCAAAGAATTGATTCGAGTCCTGCAGCAATCTGATTTATGGCCTTAAATTAATCTGAAACACCCCTAAGAACTCCAGTAGCATCAAGCTGTACTTTATCATTGAAACTTATTGGTACTACAGCACGTTTTCAGTGTGATAAGGTATTTGTTGAGCATAATGATGGGTTTCTGTTAATGCAGATTCTGGTGCTGGAGTCATAGAGAATGACACTATTAGCATAACTCAGGCACATAGACCTGTCCATTTGGCTGCTAGGGTCACATATGTCCTCTTATTTCCACATACCCAATAAACATCAGAAACCACTACACCATCCCAATAATTGGTGATTTGGCCATGACTAGGTGAAATTCTCGCGTATGTAATTTTACCAGTCACACTATCAGAATACTCAGGGGTACCATTTATACCATACACACGACTAGGAGCATGATCTGAAATCCAAATCATTTCACACTTCTCTGAAAAATTTCCCATTTTAAGACCTGTTCCTCCCGTACTATAAAAACAATCTGGAAATATTGTAGTTTTTAGACCCACTGTACCTGTATATAAGTTTCATTACTTCCTACAGTATGACATGGGTGAAAGGATACTATTATGCCTATTGAAGAAGCGCGTGCATTCTGGCCTACTTATTGAAGCATAATGGACGCAGCCTTTATGCATCTGACACCAGAAGGCGCATGGCATCCCCCTAACGTAGGTGGAGGAGTTGAAAGGAAGAGGCCAAATGATTGACTTAATTTTCCCTTTAGCTCATGCAATGCAATCTTTTTTAACGGTATGAGCAGCATAATTAACATATGATAACCGTGCATTATCTGGATGTTTAAATGCAGTATGCAGCTTTTGCTGCTGCAAAATTGTGAGTGGATTTTGCATGGAGGAGGCAACACTGCCTTTACAATGTACATACCTCTGGGCACCTGTCTGGTTGGTGTAGTTAAGAGTACTTGTGTGATTCAAGTCCTCTATAACAGTGAGATTATCACAGCCAGATTATTACAATCAACTGGGTTCCTTCTGTGTGAAAACCAAATAGTGGAAACAATGACAGTACAAATAAAAACCAAATGAAACAATATGCAGATCATTCTTCTCACCCAATTGAGTCCATCAAAAACCTTTTGAAACTTCATGATTGACTCAATAGTTCTTGATGTACCTGTAATCAAATCATCGTAGGATGTTCAATGGAGACACTATTGCTGGTTCTAGGCTCTCAGCCTTGTGTTATCTGCGTTGGAGTCTGAATGACTGTTTACCAGCCATAGTCAAGACTCTTAACTTGAATCCTCACTGTCTGTAAGTGGTCAAGTGACACTTCGAGTTACTGGTATGGAATGTCCACTAGGTCAGTTGCAGGAACATGTGGTTGTTGCTCTGTGCACTGCACTAGTCTCAATAAATCTAGGACCCGAAAACAATGATGTAAATGAATCCGCACATTACGTCCTTCCACCTTTACAGTAGTGGGTGTTACTAGTATCACTTTAAAAGGTTCTTCATATCTGGGTCCTTGTCAATCTCTTTTGAAAGTCTTCACATACACATAGTCTCCTGTTAATATTTATTTCAGTCCCTCTGCAATTTCTTGGTCATGTCCTTCAGTTGCACCCTTTACTTGTGTGAAGATCTCTTTATGGATCTTTGTTTCGCACTTAACGTATTCCCCCAGTTCACCTTGCATCTGCTCTATGTTAGGTCCTTTAGTTGATCCCCTTAAATAAGTAACAGGCATGGGGTGTCTCATGAGCATCTCATGTGGAGTGAGATGAATATCACAATTAGTTGTTATTCTCATGCTCATTAAAGCTTATGGTAAGACATTTAGCCAATTAATTTTCTGTTTGCTATCAGCACATTATTTTTCCTTTTAGGACTCCATTTTGACATTCAATTATGCCTTGTGATTAAGGATGATAAATACATCCCAGTCTGTGCCTAACTGTGTGTATGCTATGATAGTGACATACACATATGTATGTGCATGTGTGTGGGTGTCCTGGCAGCTCCTACCCCTGAAGTACGAGGAGGTTTTGTGTGTGTGTGTGTGTGTGTGTGTGTGTGTGTGTGTGTGTGTGTGTGTGTGTGTGTGTGTGTGTGTGTGTCGGCGGGGGGGGGATCTCGATCCCACTCCCGTTTGTGCTCTCTCTCTGATGGCTCCCTCACACTTCTCTGTGTATCAGCAAAAAGCCTACTGCAACTCTCTGCTATAAGAAAAGTCATTACTATACTAGCAATTCCCAACATTTACAGTTGCTGCATACATTTAAATCACTCAGTTATGCTCCTCACTTCCTGTGTGTCTCTTGAATGATTGTGTTAGTTCTGGGGCAAGTGTACGCATGATGCATCATATGTATAATGCCTTACAATTGGCGTTCATGTTCCCTAATCACTTTATAAGCATCAAGTTTGCATGTCATAACAGCCACTAGCTTTCAGTTAGGTCTCAATGGTTCTTTTTTTCACAGCATATCAAAAATCAATTTTTCTAATTTCATGCTGCCGCTCAAAAAAACATCTGGAAGCTATTTTTTTTTTCTCTTTCCCACAGGTTTTCTGAAGTAAGTGTTATTTATTGCGTTCGTTTGCTGCGTGTGTTCCAGATTCACTACCAGGATTTCGCCCATTTGAGACTTCGTCCCATTCCTCGTCGGGTTTTCATGTCAACTGCTTCAGCTAATTAATGGCAAGAAAAAGAAAGGAGGAAGAGAAGCGAGAAGTGAGACAGCTTTGTTAGGTTGGAGTTTGTTTGTTTGGCTGTGATTGAAATTTTGTATGAGTTTGTGTAGGACCTTGTTTTCACCATTTTTTGGCCTTCGTTCTTTAGCTTCTCCCCTCCTGCTTTAGCTACTGTGTATATTTGAGTATATTTATAGATAGTGTAGAGTGTGTAAATATTGTTCTGTTTGGTACTTTGGTGTTGGATCCTGGTGGTGGTGGCCTGAATCACTCCTGCAGACATTGTACCAGTCAGATGTAGTTAATATCCACTGTGAAACACATCAAAAAGGAGGTGTCCATTTATGCTTCCGCTTGTTTTGTTGCTGTTCACTTTTTACAACTTACATTCTGTTAGCCGTTTACATTTCTATTTCCTTTTTACGGCCTCATAGGCTAGACGGGGTCATGACAAAAGATGTTCATAATCCTAACATTGACTTTTTCAGTTCATAATCACAGAATATAATTATTGCTGTTTTAACCCTTTCTCTAAAATTAAATATGAGAAAAAACGCTAAAAACTTTTCAAGTTACTCTGTTGTCATACACTTTTCAACAGTTTAATGTTCCATCAGGTTTGGTTTGAAAGGACAGTAGTATAATAAACATTTGGAGTAAGTTTGAATACTGTAAACAAGAATGTCATATCACCACTTTCTTCGAGTGGTGCTCTATTATTTTAACTTACATGGGTGTTGGGCTCAACATGTTTTAAAGAGATCAGACACTACAGTTGTGCAAACATGGTTGATAGACAACAGGACAGAAAAAGACTTGTGACATTTTCTAGCCAATGAGATTTTGAGTCATGAGACCGGAAAGCTCAAGAAATATATTTATTTTGTCAGTTGCTTATTTTCAAACTGTCCTCTCTGAGGTCTAGCCATTACACTGCAATGATGATATCAGTCTGGATACTTATATTTTTTCTCTACAAGACATGTATGGTTACAAATTTTGACCAGCATTTAGAATTACATTTGTTACAGTTCTTTCTGATATTGGATTAATAATCAGTATGTATTATTTATTTTGGATTCAATTTTCTACACATTGTTTTCTTATTGATTCTTGCTCGGTTTCATTTTATAGGTCCTGTTCAAACTACAAAGCCTTTTAAATGAGCAGTCCAGACTGAACCTGGGAAGAATATCACTCATTACTGCACATTTAAAGAAAACACTGATTGCTTTTGGTTCAAGCACAAATGGCAGCAGGAGATTCAACAAGTAGGACAAGTGCATAAAGATAAAGACGGGATACTTTCATTTCCATTCAACAACTCCAGATTCATAATGAAGTGGAAGGATGACAGAATCTCTCTGACTATTCTAAATGCTACTGAAGAAGATGAAGGATTGTACTTCTGTGGAGTGACAGACAGAACAAAGTTTAACTTCACCTCTGCTAAATCAACTTTGACGGGTGATTAAAAGATGCCTTTAAAACTTCTTTACATTTAAAACTGGATTATAACTGAAGTACAAAATATATAATCTTAAAGTCAGAGCCACAGTTATTTTCTTTATTAGGGAATTTAAAAAATAAATAAAATGATTTTTATAATCTGTTTAGTTTTTATATAGTGTTTATATAGACTTCAAAGTGCTGTAAGAAACACATTTTATACTGCTAATTCTTCAGTAGTGCAGTTTTTTTTTTTTTTTTTGTTTTGTTTGGTTTTTTTAATAAAGCAAGTGTGTTTTTACATGTGAGGGAAACCAAGACCTGAGACTGTTTTTATGTTTTATTGATGAGTGCATACAGAGTTAACCCCCAAAAAAGCTTGATAATGTAGGAACAGGGTGTGATCCATCAAACTCAGCTTATTCAAGCAAGTCTCTTCATGTAGCTTTGCTTTAAATAAAATAATTCATCACAGAAGCCACCCCTTTAAAATTATAGCTACACACATTTTAAGGAGCTGCCAGAAAATAACCTACTTTAACCATATAAATTACAGTAAGATAAACTTATAGCTTAGAATATTTGTTTTATATTTATCAGGATATCAAGGATTATACACATCAGTGCATCAACATTCAGAATTAGAATCAGATCCCCAAGCAACAGTGGACTCGAGCCTTATTTTGTCTAGTACAGAATTATGTGCACACACACACACAAATGTATGTGATGGTTTTATCTTTAGCAATTTTACAGGCCTCTGTTAGCGTGATCAGTTCAGCTGCCTTGGCTGAATAATGTGAGGGGAGTGGTTCTCCTTTAACAGTACTATGTGCAGTGACTACTGCATACCCGACCTGTAGCTTCCCTGTCTCTGGGTCTCTGGATGCACTCCCATCTACCCACAGCACTAAATCAGGATTCTCGAGGGGCTCATCCTGGAGATTAACCCTAGGGGAACAGAGATGATTTGTTAATGTCACACAATCATGTGGCTCCCCGTTCTCTGGCGTAGGGAGGAGGGATGCTGGGTTCAGCATTGTACACCGCTGAACCATTACATTAGGCATTTCCAGCAACGTGGTTTGATATTTTAGCCATCACTGCGCAGTGAGTTTTGATGTTTTGTGGTTGTCAAGAAGTGCATGTACAGCATGTGGAACCAGCAGGTTTAGTGGGGTGTACCCCATGATGTCTCGTGACACGGTCAAGGCCTTTTCAGCCGCTGCTACTGCCCTTAGGCACCAGATCCAGATTGCAGGAATATTAAGCAACTGTCCTATTTCTGTCTCCATGCTTCTGCAGGAGAATTGACATCATACACCCATTTCATTCCTCAACTGTCTGGGTGAATGGCTTGTCTGGATTTGGTATACCTAAGGTGGGTGTCATTAGGAGGGACTGTTTTAACCTCATGAATGCTTCCTCTGCCTCTGGGGTCCATTCCACTTTGGTTTGAGATCCCCCTATTGGGACTATAGCTCTCAATGCTGCTTCCAAGTGTGCATAATTAGGAACAAAGGTGCGGCAGTATGAGCACGTTCCTAGGAATGAAAGCAGCTGGTGTTTGGTGATAGGCCTTGGAATGCGAGCAATGGCTGATGAATGGTCAGTGGCCAATGTCTTCCCTTCTCCAGAAATCATTTGACCCAAGAATTTTACTACTGGCTGTACAAATTGTAATTTCGACCTACTGGCTCAGTGACCAATCTCGGCCAAGTGCATGAGTAAGCACAAGGAATCTCTTTCACACTGTTCCTGGATGGGTGTGGCCAGAAGTAAACCATCAACATACTGCAATAGCACACTGCCCTCCAATAACTGAAGTGGCGCTAGGCTGTCTCTGAGGGCATCATTATAAATAGTGGGAGATTCACAATACCCTTGACACAAGCATGTGAATGTAAAAGGTTTTCCCTCAAATTGAAAGGCAAACCAATACTGGCTATCCTTATGCAATGGAACCCTGAAAAAGGCATTAGCTAGGTCTGCGACAGTGAACCATTTACTATTGTCTGGTATAGATGAGGGGATTGTGTGTGGGTTTGGGACATTTGGAGCTTTTTGTCTAACTGCTGTATTGACTGCTTGGAGGTCCTGTACAAACCTCCATTCGTTACGACCTGGTTTTTTAACAGGGAAATTGGTGTTTGTAGAGGTGAATCCAAGCATAGCACTATCACTCCTGCGTCCAGGAGGTCTTTGAACACTGGTTTAATGACTTCTATGGCTTCTGGTTTCAGGGCAAACTGATGTTGCTTGGGCCTCTAATCTGACTTAGGTGTGAATTTTTATTGGTGCTACCCCTTTAGTCAACCCTATATTATTCTTCCCTCATGCTCACAACACATTGGAAACCTTTTTTAGGGGGGGGGGACTCAGGAAGAGGAATGAAAGCCTGTTCCTGCCATCCCCTGTGTTCTTCTACCACCTATACATGTAAATTGCACATTTTGTCTTCTTGCTCCCATGCAACTATTTACCTCCTTTACCTGCTCATTAATTTCCCATGTACCTTCCTGTTCTGCTCATACCCAAGGCCCCAAATTTCCCATTCGAGGCCTCTCGGTTTTGTGATTGACACATGAGGATGTGAGAGTGCCACGGCAAAACGCTCCTTTTGGTGAGTAGGCGGGCCTTCAGCTAGTATCACTGAGGCTGCGCACTTCCCCATTCCCCAATACACATAATCGAGGCAAATTACCTCTCCTGGAAGCTCCTTGCCAAACCATTCCTTTTCATACTCATGATCAGGCCCTACGGACACATATGCGGTACAGTGCAGGTTTTCTAGTTTTATTACTTCTACCCCTTTTTTTACTTCATTTGAGGATATTTGACATCTGCACATAGTCAGTTCTGGTGGGTTCCTGCGCAATCTGCCACTGGTATGAGTACAGTGGTTCAATTTTTTCAGAGTACATCTGTTGCGCTGTTGGCTCAATTAACTTTATGCCCTCTGGTTTGGACTCGATTACGATGCATAGCTTGCACATCAAATCTTATCCCAACAGATTTACTGGACACACTGTGGACATTAAGTATGGTGTGAAATTTTGACCCTCTTCACTTTGGCAAAGGAGAGGGTGTGAGTAATGTTCTAGGGTAGTGTCTCCAGTGGCCCCTACCATAGTCAATGTTTTCCCAGATAATGGGACATCTAATTCCCTAGCCTGAATTACAGATTTAGCATCCACCAGGAATTACATACGTATACCCTGCACTGTTAGGGATAGTTGCAGCAAGCAAGAGTAAGGAGGTGCGGTATACTTCAGATATGAAGGAGAAAGAATGTGGTGCATGTGTGCTGGGAGGGTGCGGTGTGCATGTGTGTGTGCGCTTATCTGTATCTGCGGTTGACCCGTCCCTGACTCTGCCAGTCATTCTGCTTCCTCCTCACAGCCCCTCTCCTTCAGTGTTTTACAGTCTCTTGCGAAGTTCCCTTTCTTTCCACACGTGTAGCATCGGTCATCTCTTTCACCATCATCCTGCTCGTAGCCCCCTCTTCCTCATGCTTGACCACGACCTCTGCCTCTCTGTCCATGCGACAGCTTGATACATTGTGAGGGCTGCTTGATGTGCCTCATTCTCTTTCCTCGTTCATTTTTTCTCTGATACAGTTCTCAGCTGTTTTTCAGAGTGGATGGAGTATTGCTAATTAGTGTTCATGGGGGCCGTTTCCTACCTGACACATAGCTTGCATACCTCTTTTCTGATTTCGTCTCGCAGACCGTTCATGAAGCTATGCGGAGGTGGGCTTCTCATGCTGAGACCTCAGCCGGTCCCACTGCCATCCTGTCTGGTCTTTCTATTCCACAGTGGGTAGTGTGGACTTCTATGAGTCTGCTAAGGTATTCTGCCACATTCTCCTCTGGCCCTTGTCTGCAGCCAGCCAGCTATAATAGCAGTGTTAATTCGTATTGAGAATGCCATGGTTGCACGTCCGTGGCTGACTATCGAGAGCAGCCGCGTGCATGGCTGCAATGGCATCATTGTAAGGGCCAGGTAGTCCTGGGTAGGCTGGGGGACAGACTTCGGAATAGGCTTGCACCACTGTCTTGCTTTGGCCTTGGCCTGAGTTGCCTCGGCTGTCGGCTTGGTCCCGATGCTGCAGCTCCTGTCACAGCCTCTTGTTCCTCTTCAGTCGGTGGTTGAACTGGCGTGGCGGGCACTGCAGGGGCTGCTGCTACAAGGGGAGCGTGAGGCATTAGTGGGCAGGAGTCGGTATCGCGGTCAACCTTGGAAACCTGCACAGACTGAAGCATCTGAAACATGTGGTTAACATCTCCCTCCCTCTTTTTCCTCTCTCTCTCTTCTGCCTTCCCCATCCAATTCTCCCATGGTCTGTAATCAGTCTTTTCTTTTCCGCCTCCCTCAGATTATACTACGTCGTAGTTTATTTATTCCCATACAACCTCCTCATGGAAACCCGCATTTACTCCATAATGTTATTTGAGCCGTTACGTCTGGCCCATATTTATTCTCATGCCTGTTCATAACTGTGACTTCCATTTTTGAGGCTGACACCCTGAAGGTGCAGCTGTTTCAGCTTTTTACTTTTATTGTCACTGCAACAATAATAAAGTCAAAATCAAGAGATCAATAAAATGTGTTGTTAACCGGTTGGTGTTAGAAAATAACATTATTCTCTCACTCTTTATTTTCTTTTTTCTACACAATCAGAGGCATCAAACAATCAATTTCATACCAACATTGGAAAGTTATTTACTACTTACTCTACATCAGTTGGCTTCGGTCATCTATACAACGCTGACACTGTCGTCCTCCATACTAAACCAAACTTTCCCGAGTGGCCCTGATCCGTGGCTCGTCGGAGTCAACTGTTTACCACTCGCGTCCGTCGACGGCAGGGGACTCTGATGTCACTGTTTCCTTATAGTCCACCTTTTGGAGTCTACACTTTTTTTGCCGCAGTGTCGTCACACAGCGCCTGGTCCCAGACGCTTGAGGTCCCAGACCTCCCTACAACAGTCGCCGGATCCGCCTTACCCTCGGTTCACTCTATGGTCGATTGCAGCAGTCCGGATCCTGCCTCTGGAACTCCTTTCTCCCTTCAGATATGGGGTTTAGGAGATGAGGATATTTATCTTTTTTCCTCATGGACATCTCCCTTTCAGTTGCGGGGTACGTAGCTGTGCAATCCTGCCGACTATGTCAAATTGTGGAGGAAAAAATAAATAGGACTCAAACCAGATGTGCAGATGAGTGAGCTTTATTGGTTCTGTCCCTTATGCATCAAGGGAGAGAAGCCTCAAACTTCTCTCTCACATAAGTTCATATACCCCCACCATTCCCCATTGTTCTCTCATGAGCTAATCTCATGACTCCAGGTGCCAGGCCTCCCAACCATCCTTGAACATTCTTTCCTGCTTAAAGCAAGTTTGTTACTCCCTGCTTCTGCACCCCTGCCCAGCAACAGTTAAGCAATAACTGTTGTCATACTCCATCACTTCTCTATTTGCTTTTCTTGCAGATGGATCAAGATGAGGGCAAAGATCACATAAAGGTCACATATTCCTTAGTCCTCCTTTAAGCAAGCATTAAACATTTTCCCTCACAACACGTTCAACTATATATAAATATATACATTACTTAATGACAAGAATTACACGGAGGAGCAGGAGATACAGAGTCTATCTGTTGTCAAATAAACTGATTATTTTATGGCCTAGCCACAGCACCTTCCATGTCCCAGGCATACAGTAACGAGGTAGGTAGTTTCTGGTTAGATCCATTATCTTTTACACTGATGAGAATGTGAATGATGAAGGTAGCCACCTCCTGTTTTCAGACCAGTTCTGCACACAGCTCCCCTTGAAGTCCCTCAATGATGATGTGCACTAGCACTGCTTATTCCAGCACATGAAGGCATCTAGAGACCTGAACTCCATTCTGTGCTATGCTGCTGAACAAGTACCCTCTTTCAGATGAAGCAGGACTAGACCGCAAATGCAACCTCATTGAGGATGATTGAAAAAAGCCTTCAGTTCCTGGATGAAGTCGCACTGGCTGGAAGGAGCACGGCACCCCTTCACAGTGATCACGGACCACAAAATCCTGGAGGACCTCCAACCCACCAGAGGCTGAATTTCAGGCGAGCTCGATGGTCCGTTTTCAATTCCCGGTTTGTGTTCCAGGTGACCTACAGACCAGGATTGAAGGATGTGAAGGGGGACCAAGAGTCAGTCCTTCCTCCTGCTTGTTTCAGTGGGGCTGTCAGCTGGGACGTTGATCAGCTGACCCTGACCCTCACTGCCCTCCACACTAGCTCTACACCTGTCTGTGAAGTCGCAGAACAGTCCTCACCTGGGTACACAGCTCCCTTGGCTTAGGACATCCAAGGTACACCCACATCTGACAGCACAATATTAGTGGCCAGCAATGCACAAGGATATTTTGTGCTGAATGTGCAGTGCAGCAAAATACCTCACACACCAACATGTTGGTAAGCTGCACCCCCTTCCTATACCACATCGCACATGGTCTCACCTGGCATTTGGTTCTGTCACAGACCCCCTGGTCTCTCAGGGCAACACGGTGCTCCTCATTATCGTCAATGCCTTCTCGAAGATGCTCCAGTTCGTTCCACTCCCGGCACTTCCCACTGCACTCAAGACAGGTAAGCAGCTCTTGCACCACATCTTTTGACATTTCAGGCTGACTGAAGACAGTGTTTCAGATCGGGGAGTTCCATTCACCTTCTGGATATGGCAGGGGTTCCTGGGGAAGCTCAATGTAATGGTGAGGTTGACTTCAGACTACCACTGTCAGGCCAAGGGGCTGTTAGAGAGAGCTAACCAGGAGCTATGAAAGTTCCTGTGCCTCCATTGCTAAGAGCATCCAGAAACCTGGGAGCACCTATCTCCCCTTGGCAGAGTATGTGCATAACACTCTCTGCCAAACACTTACAGAGCTCACCCCCTTCTAGTTTGTCCTGGGATTCCTAGTTTATCCCTGGATTTGTAACCCCCCAACCTTGGATCAGCCTGCTGTTTAGACGTTGTGCCAGCAGAGTGAGCAGGTCCATACCCCATCCGCCATCGTATCAATGAGAATGTAAATGGTCAGCTTGCTGGTGGGCAGCATATCTGACCTGATGCCTGTGGTTGTGGGACCCATTGAGGAGGTCAACACAACTTCCAGTTCACTGCTGTTGCAATGAAGCTTGAAGGATACAATGATAGCAGCATATGAGGTGAGTGCCCTGCTGGACTCACAACGTCAGTACTTGATTATTGCAGCCAGTACTTCATGGAGTGGGAAGGGAGGGATACAGAAGAGGGAAGCTGCGTGACTGCATCTCAAATCCTCTCAGCCAAATCCATCCGAAGCAGATCTTTTTCGGCCAGGCGGGCCTCACTCTTAGAGACCAAGAAGACCTCTGTGTTACATTAGGCACCCAGCCAAATGTTTTGTTTTAGCTTTTTTCCCAGCTCACCTTTGTGTTTGTTTATTCATGGAGTATAAAAACACTCCAAATGTGCAATTGTGTCCTCCACCCTACATGAAACTGGCACAAGGCTATTTACAATAATAAATGTTTCATTTTTAAATTAATTCATATTTGCTAACTTGCCTTCTGCCCACATTCATACATGTTTTTGTGTGTGTGTTCATATAATATTAAATAATTTAGAAAATGACACATATTCAAATAATAAAGTTAATTTAGATTAAAATAATATTTACAAATGCACAGGCCCTTCACCTTTAATCTGAAAACTTGGCCATGTTACTATCAAACTAGAAACATAAGGGTCATGGGTTACAAGTGCATACTCAATACAGTTTTACTTTTCTTTCTTAAGCTTTAAGCTTTACTATCTATTTATTCAGTCAGTCACCCAGTTTTGAGCACAGTGGCTCACTAAGACAAATGTGGCACTTTATTGTTGAAGATGGAATGAACCAGCAGAAACACAACATATCTTAAATATCAGAAAGCAGATGAACAGGGAATAGTCTTAGAGATTACAGAGTTACACAGCATCTCCTTTACAACACTGAATGTGCCAGAAAAAAAGATAATGTATCTAGACTTGAGTTAGGATTACAGAAGGGAAGAGAGCTAATAATCTAGATGATAGTCAGTAAGAGCTGAACGTTTCACTTCAGAGTACATGCGGTCTTCAGGCTGTCCTCTCTTCAGCTGCCCTCTTTTGGTTTTCCTCCCATTGAAATGAATGGCAGCATAATTCAACTCTTCAGCATCATGTCGCTGTGGGAATGACATTAATGTTTAGTGAACATTACTATCATTCTGATCCTTATTTAAAATATGACAACTAGTCTCAAACACAGAGACAGTGAGTTGCCTTCTCCTCCTCCTCTACAGCAGTGCAGTGTTGCATGTCTCATACAGCTCCACCACAATAGCTTCATGAATGCATGAGAGATGCTGTAATTAGACTACAGCTATAAACTGTATCAGCACCACAGATTTGAAACAGAGGAAGCTGAGCTGAGCAAAGCTAGAAACATTTTTAATAAAATATGTCATAGATTTAAATGAACATGTATATAATATGAGATACAGAAACTTTTAACAAGGTAGAGCTACATCACTAACTTTTACTGCTGTCATATATATGATTAGCATGTCGTTGAGCATCATAAATATTTCTATATTTAAACCTGGAGAAAGACGTTTTCCTAATAATGGCATGAAAGTACAACTGCACAAGTTGTACCTGACTGGTAGTTATCTCCATCACACTCACTTGTTGAGGTCTCTCTGTGGTAGGGGAAAATACAGCATTAATTGTAACTGGGTCAGGGAATATTACCTATAAGATAAAAATATAGAACATAAAAATAGTATGAAGTCATGAATTAGAATAAGGGCCCCCTGCCCTTTATGAACACTTACCATTGCCGTGTTCAGAGTTTTTCATCTTACAAATGATTATGGTTTGAGCGATGATAACAGCCACACACACTCCCAGCACTGCTCCAAGACAGATCTCTACAGGACCCACAGGCTTTACTGCAGAACAATCTTTATAAAATAATTTAATATACAAATTAAATTGAAAAGTGTGTGGTATGCGTCCACGATTCCAGACATTAACCAAATACTTCAACTATACCATGAATTAGAATAAAGATATAAAAGTTTGTAAAATCTTTGTACTGTGAATTTTTTGATCCTCAAAACAGCACCTATCATATATATATATATATATATATATATATATATATATATATATATATATATATATATATATATATATATATATATATATATACACATACGTTTGTGTGTGCGTGTGTGCACATAATTCTGTACTGGACTAAAGAGTCCACTGTTGCTTGGGGAACTGATTCTACTTCTGAATGTTGATGAACTGATCTGTATAATCCTTGATATCCTGACAAATATAAAACAAATATTCTAAGATCTAAGTATATCCTACTGTCATTTATATGGTTAAACTAGATTATTTTTTGGAACCTCCTTAAAATGCATATAGCTATCATTTCAAAGGGGAGGCTTCTGTGATAAATATTTTATTAAAGCAAAGATACATGAAGAGACTTGCCTGAATAAGATGGGTTTGATGGACCACACCCTGTTCCTGCACTGTCAGGATTTTTTGGGGTTAACTCTGTATGCACTTCTCAATAAAACACAATAAAACAGTCTCGGGTCTTAAGTCAGCTTGGTTTCCCTCACATGTAAAAAAAACACATGCTTTATACAAATACGCAAGTGTACTGCTGAAGAATTAACAAGTATTTTTATAAAATGTGTTTCTGCAGCACTTTGAAGTCTACTATATAAAAACTATACAGATTATAAAAAAAAAAAAAATTTTTTAATTTTCTTATTGAGAAAATAACTGGCTTTGACTTTAAGATTATGTGTTTTGTGCTTCAGTTGTAGTCCAGTTTTAAATATAAAGAAGTTTGAAAGTATTAGTTTAATTACCTGTATTGGACGCGTCCGTCCAATACCCATCAGAGGTAGCAGAGGTGAAGCTAACATTTGTTCCGTCTGTCACTCCACAGAAGTACAATCCTTCATCTTCTTCAGTAGCATTTAGAATAGTCAGAGAGATTCTGTCATCCTTCCACTTCATTATGAATCTGGAGTTGTTGAATGGAAATGACAGTATGCCGTCTTTATCTTTACGCACTTATCCTACTTGTTGAATCTCCTGCTCCCATTTGTGCTTGAACCAAAAGCAATCAGTGTTTTCTTTAATTGTGCAGTAATGAGTGATATTCTTCCCAGGTTCAGTCTGGACTGCTCGTTTAAATGGCTTTGTAGTTTGAACAGGACCTATAAAATGAAACCGAGCCAGAATCAATAAGAAAACAATTTGGAGAAAATTGTATCCAAAATAAATAATACATATTGATTATTAATCCAATATCAGAAAGAACTGTAACAAATGTAATTATAAATGCTGCTAAACATTTGTAACCGTACATGTCTTGTAGAGAAAAAATATAAGTATCCAGAATGGTATCATCATTGCAGAGTAACGCTCAGACCTCAGAGGAGATGTTTTGAAAAGAAGCAACTGACAAAATAAATAAACTTCATGAGCTTTCTGGTCTAATGACTCAAAATCTCATTGGCTAGAAAATGTCACAGGTCTTTTTCTGTCCTGTTGTCTATCAACCATGTTTGCACAACTGCAGTGTCAGATCACATTAAACCATGTTGAGCCCAACATCCATGTAAGTTAAAATAATAGAGCACCACTTGAAGAAAGGGGTGATTTGACAATCTAGTTTACAGTATTCAAAATTATTCTAAAGGTTTATTGTTATTATTATTATTATTATATTCTGGTCTCTTTTTCTTTTTTTTAAGACAATAGAAGTGTAACTCCTCATGTGCTACTGTCCTTTTAAACCAAACCTGATTAAAAGTTTTTTTCTCATATTTAATTTTAGAGAAAGAAACAAAACAAAAAGAATTATACTCTGCAATTATGAACTGTAGAAGTCTATGTTAGGATTATGAACTGTTTAATTCTATATTAGGATTATGAAATGTAGAAGTCAATTTACGGATTATGAACATATTTTATTACAACCCCAACTAGGCTGTGAGGACATAACAAGGAAAGTGAAATGTAAATAGCTAACAGAATGTAAATTGTAAAAAAATCAACAGCATCAAAACAAACAGAAGCCCAAATGGAAGTCTTCTTTTTGTTGTATTTCACAGTGGATATTAATTACAAGCAGTCTTACTGGTGCAATGTGATCAGGAGTGATCCAGGCCAAAACAATAAACAAAACCTACACTAATGAAAGAAAAATACAATAAATAATCCTAACAAACACAAGAAAGACACAACAGACACAATTTCCTGACTTTCTGACACAGAAACAGGCAAAACCCACACCCAACAAAAATGGCAATTACTCTCTACCACCAGTATCTGACAGCAAAATAGCAAACAAACCAATATTTACACTCTTTATACAACATCTATATGTATATATACAACTTCTACCAAAGCAGGTGGGATGAAGCCAAAGTACATCCAAAATGGGGAAAACAAGGTCATACACAAACATCATACAATATTTTAACCACAAGCCAAACAAACCAACAATTACCAAACTAACAAAACCATTGCTATTCTCTCCTCTCTTCCTCCTTCTCTCTTGTGGGAGGGGCCATTAAATAGTAGGAGCAGTTGTCTTGAAAACCCGGTGAGGAATGAGGCGGGGTCTCAAATGGAGGGAAATCCTGGCACTGAACCTTCAACACATACATTTACGCACATCCATCTTTCTGTAACACTTTGCTTCTGGAATTTTATTTTATAATCTGTAAACTAGTGGCAGCTGTGAAAGAATTATCAGAAGTAGCTGAAAGGACTAATCAGTGGTTGTGGGTGAGGAGAGCACAGGTTAGTTGGGGAAATGCATAAAACTGGAATGGCTGAGGTGTTCAGTGTTTCAGGTACATGGAGGACTGGACAGATGAGTGGGATGTTGTGTCATGTCATTGTTAACATTGTAGATCCAAATGAGCATGCAATAACAGTGCCAGTGAGGCTGGATATGACTTTAGTCCCCAGAGAGACCAGTATGGACCTGCTGTGTTGGGGAATGCTTGGTGGTGTAATACATAAAATTATTATGGACCTGACGACACTGAGTATGCAGTAACTATGCCAGTGGAGAAGGGGAAGGTCACTGGAGAGGACAAAATGGGTTTTACAGGTTATGAAGTGATTGGCTGCATGGGGACATTGCAGTTAGTAAGAATTTGGAGAGTAGTATGGACTGTTCTTTTTTAATTTCATGTTGTCTTGTGTTTTGTTGTTGTTGTTGTTGTTTGTTAGTACAAGGATAATGCATGAGTTCCCAGATTGTAGATAATGTTGGTAACTGTTTTCTTAATTTAAGTGTTTCTTGCCTAAGCATTAGCATTATTTTAGCAAAAAAAAAAAATGCCACACTGCATATGCACATAGTAAGTGTATTATCAGTCTAAACTTGTATTTGTGTTTTTTTTTCCTATGTCTATTTTCATAGTGACCACAAGGACTAAAACTCACACCATTCTCTCAGATAGCAGCTAAAGAGGAAAGTAAACGGAGGTTGGCACTGTACTTAAGACAAAGTGAACTGAGTATGTATAACAACCTTATAGAATAACCCTATTCCTGCACTGTCAGGCTCCATTTGGGTTAACTCTTGATGTCCTGGCCAATGAAATACAGTGTCATGTTTTAGAAATTGATGAATACACCAATCTCAGGAGATATATTGTCATTGGCTGGATGAAGTCTTCAGGTCTTGTTTATCTTATTTGGCCTTTATTGTAAAATTAGAAGTTCCCCTTTAGTTCCCCGTGTTTCATGATGCCGTACTACCTTAATGATCAAAAAATCTCTCCTAAGATACTTAAGAAAAAAAACATAAAAATGTTAAAAGTGTATATTTTACAGATGAATGAAATGATAATTGTAAATGGAACCATTATAATACCAGTTATAACCTAAAAAAATCATTTCAAAAGTAAACACAAACAAAATATCTAAGGTGTGTTAGCCTGCTGAATTCAAGAGTAAAAATAAATACATTTGGCAGGAGGAAAGTATGAGTGTGAGCACCACCCTGTTACTGGTGAGAGATCATTATCTGCACTTCTGTTTTCCATAGACTAGCAAAAATAACCAACAGGAAACTGTATTTGTGCTTTTTCTGAAAGAGTGTAAACCTTTAGGTGAAGTGTGACTAAATCAGATACAAGTCTCAGGTCATGTAAGGTCATGTGTCACGGTACCTCCCCTCCTGCAGTCTCCATATAATATCCTTTATACTTTTCTGTTGCTTCTGTTGCCTGTGCTATATGTTTAAGTTTTGTGCCACACCTCACACAGGTGGCAAGTGTTGAGTTTTATTCACCTGTGTCTTGTTATCTTGGTACGTTGTCCCTTTATAAGGCCTTAGAATGACTAACTGTCGGTCATTGATTTTGCTTTGGCTTTCATTATTTCATGTTTGTGCACATTGCTGTTCTTTTTCAGTTTCATTAAAGCCTTCAGTTGGAGACGATTGCTTCCTACTTTGTCGCACGATCTTCACATTGCAAAACATTCACACCATGCAAAACATTCAGTTCAGACTGCCATCAACATCAACTCAGACCGTTGGAGTACATTGTACATTGTGGGTCTGGCAGGAACTCTTGGACAAGTTCAACGTAACACTGAGCCTGAGTCCATCTGAGTGTGTCCCAGGGTTCCTGCCGCTATGACCTTGGAACTCTCCAATGTCCTGGTTCAACCAGTCCTGGTTGTGAGAGAGCCAGAAAGTGTGGGAGAAGATACACTGCCACCTGCAGAGGGCCATTGCAGCTTTCAAGTGGAAGGATGATCAGGGGTGACCACCATCTGTCAGCTGGGTGTGTGTGGCTGTGGGTAATGTGGGTAGCCACCAAAGAGGGGAAGACCGGCTCGAGAGGGAACGTTCACTCATAAGACATCCCAGTGAGGCTCAACAAGGTCACCTAGTAGGTCAACATAGTTGAGGTTCTTCTGCATTTTATGTGTCCTCCGTAAAACCTGTCATAATGGGTTCTCTAGACAATTCTGACTTTCTATCGTCCATCCAACACATCAACGTGACATCAACGGAGGACCCTCCTACATGGTTCACGCCCTCCTTAACTCCAGATGTGCAGAGTAAAGATTCAGTACCTGCTGGACTGAGAGGCGTAAGGTCCCAAAGAAGGTAGCTGAATACTGTTATGACCTCGTCTAGGTTCCAGGCCATAACAGGAAGTATGAGGATAATGGCAAATCAAATGTGTGGTGGAAATGAAGTAAGACAGAAATAGACCAAAGTAGTTCATTGATATACAGTGTATTGTACAACAGACAGTGTGATATACACAAGAGATAGTGTGACACTGGACTAGAACATCAGGAGTGACCTAGGCCAAAATAACAAACAAATACACACTAGAAACAAACAACCACTTGCTAAACCTACAGATACAAAAGAAAATACACACACAAGTACACTTACTCCCTAGGTGGAAAATACAGAGCAAACCACCTCCCCAAACAAAATGGCAGTCACTTCCTACTTACCAGTGAAATCAACAAAAGGATCAAAGTGAAATATATACAAATATACAGTGGCAAAACTAACTATTAGAGCAAAGTCAACAACAAAGTCAATATGGGAAGCAAGGTCATACACCAACTCAAATATCAAATACTATTAACATACATTTCACAGAAATATCACTGCCTTCCCCTCCATAGCGTCTTCCTCATTTTATTATTCCTCAGGGTGGGTGGAGTCTTGTCTCCTGATTTGCTGCAAACATGAACTCTGTAATGGAATCTGGAACTGGATCTAGAATCGAACACACACAGCCACACCAAAAGAACATAGGACGTAACAATACTGGTGAGTCAGATCCTGGATACCAAACTTATCAGCTCCTCCCACTGTGCCCATCCATCCAGGCACTCTGGCCCCAGTGGGCACTTTTGGGTGGTGGTGTACTGGCAGGCCCTGGCTGGAATCCAACCATCAAAGAGCACACACGGCAATCAGTGGGAGGAGCTGAAAGTTTCGTATCTTGGATCGGACTCAGCAGTATTTTTACGTCCTGTGTGTCCTATTACAAAGATATTATTAAAAATATTGTTTTGAAAAATGGTTTAATGGTTGTTTAGAAATATAGTTCAAAGATTTTCTGAATCTGTACAATCTGCCTTTTCAGTTTTGTCGATAGTAAGAATATAGAGCCTATGAGATGTTAAATATAGAGGTTAGATTATAGGGGAAGATACACGTCAGCTGCCTAACTTTGATATGAAACATATGGATATCATGGTATAAGTAAAAACAGAGGAAATGCCCTGAGATGTCCGAGTGTTAAACATAATGCTAAACATAATTCAGAGGTTTATTTCCCACAAAGGTCATAGTTCAGTGCTTTGCACTGAAGGTTCCTAGTGTGTACAGAGACTTTGCAAAACCTCTTTCTCTGCTTTTGTTTCTGTTTCTCTTTTTACTCTTTGTAATTTGCATTCTGTGTGTGTGTGTGTGTGTGTGTGTGTGTGTGTGTGTGTGTGTGTGCACGTGCATTCATTTTCAATAATTTAGAAAATAACACAAAATATGTTGAAATAATATTTACAAATACACAGGCCCTCAAACTTGAATCTAATCTAAAACTTGGCCATGTTATTTTCATACTATAAACATAAGGGTCAGGGGTTACATGTCCATATTCAATACAGTGTTATTCTTTCTTTTTTAACCTCTTAAGCTTTACAACCTAATTATTCAGTTTACGTTGAATCACTTTTTGTCTCAGCAAATTGTTTGGGTAGTTGTAGATTTATAAACTGCAATATCTGTAAAGCACATAGCTAGTAACAGGCTATTGATAATTGGTAGAGCAACTAAAGTAGGACAGAATAAAACAACCACAATTAAAATAAAATTTTGTAATATGAACCAGTATGATGAGAAAAGAAAATATACAGTATTAAATAGAATGTAATAAAAATAGTTTATATCAGATTTAATATTTAATATCTCATGCACCTGTTCTGTGTTAGGTGTAATCGTCTGGAGTGTATATATGTCTCCTGTGTTCTAATGCGTGTTGTTGGTGTTTGAGTTGTGTATAGCGTTTGAGGTTATCGTATATGTTGCATGTTTGTAAGAATAAATCTGTCATCGTGCCTTGTCCCTGCATCCTGCTTATCCTCAAAACGTAACAGTAGTATGAAGAGAAGATATAAAGATCAGAAAATCAACTATAACAACTAAGTAAACACAACACAATGCGTAGAGATCAAAACATTGTGGATATTCTTTATCAGACACCCAGTTTTGAGCACAGTAGTTCTTTAAGACAAATGTGGCACTTTTTTGTTGAAGATGGAATGAACCAGTTGAAATACAACATACCTTAAAGATCAGAAAGCAGATGAACAGAGAGTAAAGAATTAGAGATTACAGTTACACAGCACATTCTTTACAACACTGAATGCACCAGTAAAGAGACAATGTATCCAGACTTCACTTTGTATTATAGAAGAGAAGAGAGCTAATAATCTAGATGATAGTCAGTAGGAGCTGAACGTTTCACTTCAGAGTACATGCTGTCTTCAGGCTGTCCTCTCTTCACCTGCCCTCTTTTGGTTTTCCTCTCATTGAAATGAATGGCAGCATAATTCAGCTCTTCAGCATCATGTCGCTGTGGGAATGAACAACAATGTTTAGTGAACATTACTGTTATTCAGATTCTTATTTAGAATATGACTACTAGTCTGAAACACAGAGACAGTGAGTTGCCTTCTCCTCCTCCTCTACAGCAGTGCAGTGTTGCATGTCTCATACATCTCCACCACAATAACTTCATGCATGTGTGTCAATGATTCCATAATTAGACTACAACTATAAACTTTTTCAGCTCCACAGATATGAAACAGAGGAAGCTGAGCTGAGCAAAGCCAGAAACAAAGACGTCATAGCTTTCAATGTATAAATGGCAGGAATGTATAAATGGCAGGAAATTGCTTTTTAAGATTTACGGATCTCGTCATTGTTTATAATGATTAAATATGAAATATTAACAGCTTTTCTTCTGCTGTGTTCAACACCTGCTGTATCTGAAACAATGCAATTAAAAACATCCATCAATACAAGATACAGCACATTTTATCAACAAAAACTCCCAACACTCATAAATAGTTCTATATTTATGTTTGATTTTTTATGTCAACTGATTCATGCCACATTCTCTATAAAGACTATAAACCTGGAGAACAAAGTTTTACTAATAATCGCATGAAAGCATGACTGCACAAGTTTTACCTCATTGGTGGTTTTGTCCATCACACTACCTTGTTGCGGTCTTGCTGTGGACGGGAAAAAATACACTAATTGTAGCTGACTTAGGGAATACTATCTATATGGCAAGTGTACTGCAGAACAGTTATCAATATTTTTATTATTTCTTAAATTTAAAAATTGTATGAAATCATGAATTAGAATAGGTTGAGCCCCCTTCCCTTTTATGAACACTTACCATTGCCATGCTCAGAGTTTTTCATCTTACATATGATTATGGCTTGAGCAATGATAACAGCCACACACACTCCCAGCACTGCTCCAAGACAGATCACTACAGGACCCACGGGCTTTACTGCAGAACAATCTTTATAAAATAATTGAATATACAAATTAAAGTGAAAGGTGTGTGGTATGTGACCTTAATATCAGACGCTAATCACATACACTCTGAATTTGGATGCACTGATGTGTATAACCCTTGCTATTTGTAAACATATCAAAAATACTGAACACTCTTTATCTTTGTGTCCTTCACATGCTTATCTAGATTTTTGTGACTTGTGATGGTCATACAGGATTTTGAAAGCTGCTAATTATTTTATTCTGTGATAATCATTTAATTTAAAGCAAAATGACACAAAGTTACTTGCTTAAATGGCTGTTTTTGAGGGTATCCAACCCTCTTCTTCTATTATCAGTCTTTGTTTGGTTTAACTCTCGATGTCCTGGTCAATAAAACAGTGGCAGCTCTTAGTTCATTTTGGTTTCCCTCACATGCTGGAACAACAAGTGTACTACTGTAGAATTAGCAGGTTATGTTATAAAATGTTTTTCATATGTCGCTTTGCAGTCCACCGACTTTATTTATTCTGTATTTATAGTACAGTATAAAGAAATATTTTTTTCTACATTCTACATCATAAAATAACTGTGGCTTTGACATTCAGATTACAAGTGTTTTGTGCTTTAGTTATAATCTAGATTTAAATATTAAGAAGTTTAAAAGATATCATGTAATTACCAGTCACAGCAACAAATGTAACAGAGGAAAAGTGAACCTCCGATTTTTCTGCTACTCCACAGAAGTACGTTCCTTCATCTTCTTCAGTAAGATTTAGAATAGTCAGAGAGTTTGTGGTGTCATTACTCCACTTCAGTATGAATCTGGAGTTGTTGAATGGGGATGAAATCAAGCCCACCTTCTTTATTTTCGCTGTTCCTACTTGCTGAGGCTCCTTCTTCAGTGTTTGCTTGTACCAAATGCAAGCTATGTCATCATCCTTATTGGATGGTGCTTTAAATGTGCAGTTAAGAGTGATACTTATTCGGGCTTCATTCAGGACTGCTTGATTAACAATCTCTGTAGTTTGAACAGGACCTATAAAATTAAACAGATTCAGACCAATAAGGAAAAAAAAACTGAATCCAATGTATATTGCTTATTAATCCAACAACAAACTACAGTAACACATGTAATTATGAACACTAGTAAAGATTTGCAATCATACATGTCTTGTAGCTCAAAAATATAAGTATCCAGACTGGTACCATCATTTCAGAGTAATGATCCAACCTCAGAGGAGACAATGTGAAAAGAAGCAACTGACAAACAAAGCAAACTTCATGAACTTTCAGATCTTATGACTCAAAATCTCATTGGCTGGCAAAAGTCACATGGTCCTGTACTGTCCTGTTGTCTCACAAACTTCATTGGCTACCTGCAGTGCCTTATCTCTTTAAAACATGTTGGAGCCCAAAAAACTAAATTGCTGTAATTACTATTAATAATAATAATAATAATAATAATAATAATAATAATAATAATAATAATAATAATAATAATTTCCCCTTTTTTATACATCTTAGATTTTAGAGTGCAGATACTTTTGGCCATTGATTTTTAGCCAATTGAAAATTTGCTCAAAATTGGGCCCCTCGTTTTGTTTCTACTGTCAAACCACACCTGACAGAGCATGATTAATGTTATAGCAATGAGACACTCAAGATTTTATGAAACAGTATTGAAAAGGGTATAACAGCAGTCAGAGTAACTTAAAAAGGTTTTATTGTTTGTTGTGTCATATTTAATATTAGAATAAGAGATACAACAGCAAGAATTATATTCTGGAATATAGCTGTGGCAGTCTATGTTAAGATTATAGACTGTGAGAGTCTATGGAAGGTCTCTTTTGTTGGTCCTGTCTACATCGCTAAAATTCCTGAATATGCTGAATCTGTTGCAGTTGGTCGGCCGGCTAGCAGGAGGGACATGCCCACTCCTGCTAGGGATCATGCCCCTTACCTGCCCCGCTCACAGTTTCCGGAGTACTAATTGAACTCATCTGTTCATTAACCACAATCTGCTTATTTAAACCCACAGATCCCAAGAGACAGGGCTGCACATTAGAGGACCTAAGACAGCAGTCTCATTTGATAACTGTACTCACTCATAGAGAAGGACTGTTTGAGTTCTGTTTAAGTGTTGTTATCATCGCTAGATACCAATGGATAATAAAGAGCACTTTGCTGCAACCCTACCTCTCACTTCTTTCGTCGTGCAAACGTCACAGAATCACCTATGTTTTTGTCCACTGCAGAGTCACACACTCTCCCGGGGAAGGTCAACGGTACACAACACTGTGTATCACTGAGAGTACACTGAAACAGTGTCTTGTGCAGCTGTACTACAAGCTACACTGTACATTATTATTGTAAGCATGGCGACAGTAGGCATGTGTAGTAAAGTACTAAACATTACTACCTTTAACTCTTAAAAGGGAGCTGGGTGCTTTAAGACTGCTCCCCCCAGACACCCAACCAGCATGCAGTGGTAGTCATGAATGTGCAGTGAATCTAAATAGGAAGTGCAAGCATGGGCAAGAAATGGGTTGGACTTTTTGCAGCAGCACATGACAAATTGTGTTTACGCTCTTGAATATTAAAATTCACCTTGACATTTTCATCAGTAGATCCACATAACCACCTATGGATACATATTACTCATGTTTTACGTGTAGATGATGTTACATTTACACCAGATTACATTGGCTTCGACAGCTGTCTCATTGTAGATCTGCCCACAAAGTCCCAGAGTTCTATATTGCTGATGAATCATGTGAATGATTGAAGGTAGAAAACATGAGTCTCCAAAGTAAGGTTTTTTAAACATTTTTTTAAAGTAACGAAAATAAAACTGAACATAACAAGAAACATAATGACATACCTCCCAGGTGGTGTGTCTACTGATGCACAACACATGCCACCTGAGGGAAGCTTGGACTAGAATAAATTAGACAAGTGACAATTAACATAATGTACGCACAAGTCCACATACTGGACAACCGCTAAATGCCAGTAGCTAATAGTAGGGGAATGGCATGCGTGATATTTATGAGTAGTGAGTTCCTAATTATAGTATTGTAAAAACCATCTCTAGAAGAACTTCCTACCAGGTATTCACAGGACAAAGCTGAGATTGAATGGACCACCCAGTCTCAACATGGGCAGGACTGCTGCTGGTGGCCTCCGATGCACTGAGGAATCATCCATGTAGGCTGCTGCACCATCTGTGCTAGAAGCACAAGACCGTTCGGACTCACCCTGCAGACAAGCTGCTGCCTCCCTGTACCTGTGAGCGCCTCGTTTCACATAGCATTCGACTTTGTCACTGATCTCCTGGTTTCAGACAGTAATACCACCATCCTTTCCAATCAATTTTCTAAAACAGTCTGTATCATCTTTCTTCCACCTCATCCTACAGCTCAACAGACAGCCAACCTATATTTCCAACATATCTTTCGTCAATTCAGATTACTGCAGGATAGAGTGAGGGGTACAATTTACATCGCATGTGTGGCAACGAGCTGCTGGACAAACTCAATTTCAAGGTGAGGCTAATGTCTGGCTACCATCCACAGGTGAAGTTGGTAATTTTGCTGAATATGTATTCAGAGGTCTTTGCATTATTGCCTTATTGAAGACAGCTCTCAGGTACTTGTTAGTGCAGAACCAAAAAGAGTGCAACATAAAGCCAAAATCAGAGACGCACACTCTTCTGGAATTACAACAATTTTATTCCGTTTATGCCTAATATCCTTCACTTATTTAGTCTTCGGAATGTACAAAAATAAATCTCAGTGTAAATCAAACAGCAGGATCATGTTAGGGAGGTAAAAAAAGGAAAATTAAATGCATCACTTCTTCCCTAACTCTCTAAAATCAGTTGAAAAGGCAGAGGCCAAAAGAACATAATGGGAGAGCAAAGTAAGAACTCATAAGCCCCTACGTAAGCTACCTTTTACTGAGGGCATTGATTATAAACTCAAAGCCTTACAGTGTTGACTTCTGATCAAGATACCACAGCACACCATTACATGAGCAAACACATCAAGAGTTAATTGTCCCGTTGGCCAATCAGTTAAAACAAATTGTACAAAAATCAGTCCCACAATGTTCAATCCCACAATGATCAATTTAACTGGTGTCACTCCTGTGACCCAACTTTACAATGGCCATATCCCACCTCATCATTACTTGAACTTGAATTACTTGAAAACACGAAAGGGTAGTAAGCTGAGACATGAGGAAAATACAGAGGTGAATAAATACAAGAACTAAACCAATGGCAGAACCAGGACGATGACGGAGACAGCGACAATAACTCGAAACGTGATAAAACATACCAAAATAACTGAAACATAACTGAAAGACAAAACCCACAGATTAAATCACCAAGACTGATGAAACAAACCAGACACAGGTGAACATAATTACAGGCAGAGATACTGACCAGGGGGTGAGACAGACCAAAACCAAAACAAGGACTGGACAACAGGAACGGGTAAAAGCAATGACAGTCACAGAAAAAGACAAGACAGGGAAATATTGGAAACAGGGATGCCCGGAGGATGGACAATCGTGACAAAACTAATAAATTAAATTACAATAAACAGTAATAGTCCATTTATAATAATGTTTCATTTGTACATTATTAGTACAACATGTGGGGGGTGGTTTATTCTTATGGTGCACCAGGCACCTAGCCTGAGACACACAAACACACACACACACACACACACACACACACACACACACACTGCACCTGTCCCATTTCCAATCTACTGATAACTGATTACATGCACCTGTCTACACTACCATGTCAGAAGCTTCAAATCATTGTGGATATTTATCAGTCAGCCAGTTTTGTGCACATTGGTTCTCTATGACAAATGTGGCACTTTATTATTGAAGATAGAATGAACCAGTAGAAACACAACATACTTTAAAGAACAGAATGCAGATAAACAGAAAATCAAGAATTAGAGATTATAGAGTTACACAGCATCTCCTTTACAACATTGAATGTGCCAGTAAAGAGATAATGTATCCAGACTTCACTTTGGATAATAAAAAGGAAGAAAGCTAATAATCTAGATGATAGTAAGAGCTGAACAATTCACTTCAGAGTACATGCTGCCTTCAGGCTGTCCTCTCTTCACCTGCCCCCCTCACAGATATGAAACAGAGGAATCTGAGCTGAGCAGATCCAGAAACATTCTTAGTAAAATATGTCATGGATTTAAATGTATAAATGGCAGTAAACTGCTTTTTAAGCCCCCCAGATTTTGTGATTGTATATTAGACTGTAATTACTAAACATTACTAAAGTTCATCTTTACATCACCTGCTATATCTGTAACAAAGCAATTAAAGAAATGTACATAATACGAAATACAGCACATTTTATCAAGGTAGGCCTGCATCACTAACGTCTACTGCTGCCATATCTATGATTAATATGTTGTTAAGCATCATAAATATTTCTAGATTTAAGTATGAGTTTTAATACAGTATGAATTGTAATTGGATCAGGGAATATTACTTCTAATTCACAATTATTGCTGATTTTTTAAATCAATATTTTTAATTTTTCCTAAAGAGAGAAAATAAATGTATGAAGTCATGATGTATGAAGTCATGAATTAGAATAGTTCAAGCACCCTGCCCTTTATGAACACTTACCATTGCTGTGTTCAGAGCTTTTCATCTTAAAAATGATTATGACTTGAGCAATGATAACAGCCACACACACTCCCAGCACTCCTCCAAGACAGATCTCTACAAGACCCACAGGCTTTATTGCAGAAGAATCTTTAGAAAATAATTGAATATACAAATTAAAGTGAAGTGTGTGGTATATGACCATGATTTCAGACGATAACCACATACTGTAGCTATACGATGAATTAGAATGAAGATGTAAAGGTTTAAATGAAGTTTACTTTTCTCTGCCTACACATCTGCAATTTTGCACATAAAAAGTCTATCCTTGTACTCTGAATGTATTGATCCTCAAAACAGCACATATCACATATACATACATATGTGTTTGTTTGTGTGTGTGGGTATGTATATGTGTGCACATAATTCTGTACTAGACAAAATAAGGCTCGAGTCCACTGTTGCTTGGGGATCTGATTCTAATTCTGAGAGTTGATGCACTGATGTGTATAATCCTTGATATCCTGATAAATATGAAACAAATATTCTAAGATCTAATTTTATCTTACTGTCATTTATATGGTTAAACTAGGTTTTGGTTTTTTTTGGCAGGTGCTTAAAATGCGTGTAGCTATCATTTTAAAAGGGAGGCTCCTGTGCTAATTATTTTATTAAAGCAAAGATACATGAAGACACTTGCCTGAATAAGATGAGTTTGATGGATCACACCCTGTTCCTGCACTGTCAAGCTTTTTTGGGCTTAACTCTGTATGCACTCATCAATAAAACATAAAAAACAGTCTCAGGTCTTAAGTCATCTTGGTTTCCCTCACATGCAAAAACACACATGCTTTATATAAAATAAATAAATAAATAAATAGATAATTGTACTACTGAAGAATTAGTAGGTATGTTTATAAAATGTAGTTTTTTTTACAGCACTTTGAAGTCTATATAAACACTATATAAAAATTATACAGATTCTAAAAATCATTTTATTTATTTATTTTTAATTCCCTAATTAAGAAAATAACTGTGGCTTTGACTAAGATTATATGTGTTTTGTGGTTCAGTTATAATCCAGTTTTAAATGTAAATACGTTTTAAAGTAGTAGTTTAATTAGCTGTCAGAGTGGACATAGTAGATGTGAAGTTAACCTTTGTTCCATCTGTCACTCCACAGAAGTACAATGTTTCATCTTCAGTATCATTCAGAACAGTCAGAGAGATTCTGTCATCCTTCCACTTCATTATGAATCTGGAGTTGTTGAATGGAAATGAAAGTATACCATCTTTGTTTTTAAGCACTTGTCCTACTTGCTGAAGCTGCTGCGTCCATCTGAGCTTGAAGCAAAAGCAAAGAGTGTTTTTCTTTAAATGTGCAATAATGAGTGATATTCTTCCCAGGTTCAGTCTGGACTGCTCATTTAAAAGGCTTGGTACTTTGAACCGGACCTATAAAATGAAACCGAGCCAGAATGAATAAGAAAACAATGTGGAGACAAATAATACAGAATGTACATAATACATAATACATTCTGATTATTAATCTAATGTCTGAAAGAACAGTAACAAATATAATTATACATGCTGTTTAAAAATTTGGAACCGTACATGTCTTGTAGAGAAAAAATATGAGTATCCAGACTGATATCATCATTGCAGTGTAACGGATAGACCTCAGAGGACACGGTTTGAAAATAAGCAACTGACAAAATAATTAATTTCATGAGCTTTCTGGTCTCATGACTCAAAATCTCATTGGTTAGAAAATGTCACAAGTTTTTTTCTGTCCTGTTGTCTGACAACCATGTTTGGCCACCTGCAGTGTCTAATCTCTTTAAACATGTTGAGCCCAACATCCATGTAAGTTAAAATAATAGAGCACCACTCGAAGAAAGGGGTCATATGACAATCTTGTTTACAGTATTCAAAATTACTCCAAATGTTTATTATACTACTGTCCTTTCAAACCAAACCTCATGGAACATGATTGTACCACAGTTGTGCACAAGAAATTATGGGGCACTGTTGAAAAGTGTATGACAACAGAGTAACTTGAAAAGTGTTTAGTGTTTTTTCTCATATTTAATTTTAGAAAAAGAGATAAAACAACAATAATTATATTCTGCAATTATGAACTGTAAAAATCTGTTAGGATTATAAACTGTAGAGGTCAATGTAAGGATTATGAACATCTTTTGTAATGACCCCGTCTAGGCTGTGAGGCCGTAACAAGGAAATAGAAATGTAAACCGATAACAGAATGTAAGTTGTAAAAAGTGAACAGCAACAAAACAAGTGGAAGCATAAATGGACGCCTCCTTTTTGGTGTATTTCACAGTAGATATTAACTACATCTTACTGGTACAATGTCTACAGGAGTGATTCAGGCCACCACCACCAGGTTCCAACAGCAAAGTACCAAACAGAACAATATTTACACACTCTATACTATCTATAAATATACTCAAATATATACAATAGCTAAAGTAGGAGGGGAGAAGTGAAAGAACGAAGGCCAAACACTGCAATATTAGTGGCTAAACACTGCAATATTTCCAAATTGTTTTTATAGTACGGGAGGAACAGGTCCAAAAATGGGAAATCTTTCAGAGAAGTGTGAAATAATTTGGATTTTGGATCATGCCCCTAGTCATACGTATGGTATAAATGGTACCCCTGAGTATTCTGATAGTGCAACTGGTAAAATTACATATTCGAGAATTTCACCTAGTCATGGCCAAATCACCACTTATTGAGATGGTGTAGTGGTTCCTGATGTTTATTGGGTATGGGGACATAAATTATATTTGACCCTAGCAGCCAAATAGACAGGTTTATGTGCCCAAGTTATGCTAATAATGGCATTTTCTATGACTCCATTATGACTCCATAATTGCTGCAGGACTCAAATCAATTCTTTGATGGGTTAATATAAACAAAATGTTGATTGGATAAACTACATATAATATAGTCAACAGTGCTTTATTAATTATACTCATGATGCTTTAAAACAATTACAGGCTACTTCATTAATGACCTGGCAGAATCGGGTGGCATTGGGTATGTTATTAGCAGAAAAGGGAGGTGTTTGTGTAACATGCCATTTTGGTGTGATGACAAGAGGCTGACAATTCAGCAGATGGGCTCTGGGTTGAACATTCATGTAATGCTTCACTATCCTGCCTTGCGGTGCCAGCCATATGATGTCAGCTCCAGCTTCCTCCAGAGTGACTGGAATTTGGGGTACAAGTCCAAAGGTAGGCTGGACAGCCAATGACAGGTAAGATCCTGGCTAAAATACAGGACAACCTGAGGCAGGTGCAGTCGTGGCATATATGTCACCACTTACCAAATTATGTCTTTAAATTCATGTATTTGATATTGGGGGAAATGAGGAGGAACATGGATGCTACATTATGACTTTTTTCTTGATTTTTGTTTTATTTATTTTTTCTTGTTTTGTTTTTATTTCTTTACTACAATTGACTACATGATGACAATGGGTTAATATAAACAAAATGTTGATTAGATATACTATATATAATCAACAGCACTTTATTAATTATATGCATGATGCATTTTTGGCTGTGGCTGAATAATTACAGGCTACTTCATTAATGACCTGGCAGAACCGGGTGGCACTGGGTTTGTTATTAGCATAAAAGGGAGGTGTTTGTTTTCTGTTTGGTGAATCCCACTGTACATTCATTCCAAATAACACAGACTCGAGTGGTTCTATTCTGTAGCACTGTTCATAGTGGAATCTTTGAGAAAAGAAGTCGCCAGCAACTCTGAGGTCGATACAAATGTCACTGGATGGTTTGTTAGCTTGTGGTAGGAATTGTTTTGCTGGCATTCTGTGGGAGTTGTCTCATTCCTTGTATTAGAGGTTTGATTATATGTATAGTGGATAAATCAGTGTCAACTCAAATGTATGTTGGGTATCAGCAGTTCACAACTTATTTGCCATGATGTTTTGTTTCAGTTATACATTTGGTCCTCATGTGACTTGCCTTGCTACTGCCTTCATCTGCCTACTTTGATAGTTTGTGTCACGGGATGCCCCCCCCCTGCCCCCACAAGTCACATGGTACAGCCTGCCGCGTGCAGGGGGCGGTTCACTCTTGTTTATAGCCACACCCCCGTGATGGCACATACCTGCACGGGGTTTAACGTTGAGTGTTTGTTCATCTATTTAAACATCCGTCAGTGTATGCCTCAGTGTTGGTCATAGTTTGTTAGCGTAACGTTAGTATCCATATTTGTGTAGTCATTGTTATTGTTTGTATAGCCTATGTTATCGTTAGCGTTAAGTGTGTTTATGTCCACTGTTAATGTTATGTGTGAGAGCCATTAATGTCATTAAATGTTTCACAAATTTGAGGGCGTCCTGTTCCATGCCCTGCTGCACCAGGGCAATGTTACAGTTTGATTGATGCATTGTGTCCTGGTACGCTCCCCCAGGTGTCCTGGTACGCTCCCCTTGCCACTGGTCACGTGGTACGGCCCACCGCATGCAGTGGAAGTCACTTTGTATTGTTTGTAACCACGCCCCCATGATGGCACACACCTACACCTGGTTTAAAGTTGTGTGTATTTAAACCCCTGTTGGTGTGTGCGTCAGTATTGGTCACTGTTTGTTTGGTTAGTCACACGTGTACTTATGTTAACCGTTTATGTTTGTGTTGCCCTTGTTTGTGTTCATGCCAGTGTTATGTGTATTCATGTTAACCGTTTATGTTTGTGTGAGTGCCTTCGTCATATGCGTTACATGTCAATAAACTTCTGTCAATGTCGAGAGTCTGGACGTCCTGCTCTGCATCCTGCGGCGCTCTGGCCGTTATAACAGGACAAGCTAAGGCAGGCGCCATCATGGGACTTTGTGTCACCACTTACCAAATTATGTCCTTAAATCTGTATATTTCATATTTGGGAAAATGAAGAGCGTGGAGGCTACATGATGGCTTTATCTTGTTTTTTGTTTTGTTATTATTTCTTTATTCTGACTACATGATGGCTTTTTCTTTGTTTTATTCTTTTATTATTTGATTTTTCTTTGACACCTCATTCTATTTTCAGGTTTTTTCAGTTTTTTTCTTTTTTCATTTTACAGACATGAGGTTGTTTTTGTTTAAGGTACGGGCTGAATAAAATGTTTAGCATGACCATTCATGATGATGCAGTAGATTTTTTTATAAATTAGAGTGATGGTTACTGTCTTGTCTTGCTGTCAGTATATACATTTATCTCCTACTTGATGGTGGTTTATGTTTTTATTTTATCTTATGTTGTTTTTTGTTCCTACTTACCTTGCATCCTACTTACTTCCGTTTTCTTTTACTCTGCTTTATACATTATGTCTAATCATCCATTGTAAGGAATCAGCAATCATCCAGTATATTTACTTTACTATATTTAGTTGTAATGGCATACGACAAGAGAACCTTCCTGACTTCATAGATGGTTAGTAGTGTATTAAGCTTGCATACAGCAGTTCATATTAATATGTTAGATACTCATAGTATTAGTAATATTATATTTACATGAGATATGATGTTGTGAAAATATAGTAGAAATAACAACAAAATGTCTGATGATGATTAGATATGAGCTCTGCTGACAGAGATAGCCACCTTGCATACAAGGTATAGTTAAGACGGAATGAAAGGTTGGGGATAGTCAATTAACCTACACTATTATATATATATATATATATATATATATATACACAGTATATAATCAAACTATTAAAACACTATCAATAAAAGCATTTCACTGATAGGTTGCAGACAAAAAGGCTGGTTATAATGGGTTCATGACAAAAGTTATGAAAGGAGAGAAATGAGATAATAAAATGATATTGTAAGCAGAAAAAAATGGATGGTCCAGAATAAACTGGTTTCATGCAGGAAAGGCCTCTGTAGATTTCAACATAAATCCTCAAAATTTGAGAGGCCTCTAGGGGCTCCACTCAAGGGGGGTGCCTTGGTTCAAGGACGGGACATCCCGGCCTAGTACCCGAAGAAACAATATGGCCATCACCGGAAGAACCAATATGGCCATCCACTGATATAAAGTAAGATCCCCATTTATAAAAAATAGAAATAGCTCAGATTGAACATAATGGTTCCTGTTATGGTGAGCTGTAAGGAGGCAGATGCATGTGTGGAGAAAAACGAGATTTATTTGGGGCAAATCCAGCCCAGGGTCATAGATCCAATACAGAGCATACTGGGACAAACAAAACACACAAAGGCAAACACTAGAAGCAGGTTATAACAAAGGCTAGGAAACACAAAGTACAAAATTAACATATAGGCAGATATAAGCTTTCAGACATTCCTTCAAACACAATGAACCTAACAATGAACACAGGGAACATGACAGGGTTTAAATACATGAACTTAACAAGGTAGAAACAATGGACAGGTGTAAGCAATCAAAGTAGGGATGGAGAAAATGAAACTATGGAATGGATCTGAAATACACAACACGGGGAAAACATGGGAGAAGGAAGCTGGGAGGGACTAATCGTGACAAGATCGATGTCTAAATGTATGTTATTTTACAATATTGCTACAATAGGGAATTTAGATAGCTATGGTCACATTTAGGCACAATGTCTGCTACTAGCTAGCCAGCTAAATGCTGCTTATGTACAAAATTCACGAAATTCACTAAAGTTTTTTTGTTTGAAAGTAAACTACCATAGTATAGATGAATGAATATGTTTTGGCCATAATGAATACTGTGCAGCTGAGACTTGTGGCTGAGAAATGTTTGGGTAGTTGTTGATTTACAGACTGTAATATATGTAAAGCACATATTTAGTAAGAGGATCTTGGTATTCTATAAAACAACTAAAGAAGAATGGAATAAAATAACCTTAAATAAAAAAATATTATGCAATATGATGTATGACAAGAAAATAAATCATGCAGTATTAATTATGTAATAAAACTGTTTATATCAAATTTAATATTGGTTATCTATAATACTACTACTACTACTACTAATAATAACAATAATAGTAATAATAATAATATCAGATGCTAAGCAACAAAAACAGGCACAATGCAAACATTTAGTATGAAGAGAAGATGTAAAGGTCAGAAAATCAACAGTCATAACTAAGTAAACACAACACAATTGGTAGAGATCAAAACATTGTGGATATTCTTTCTCAGTCATCCAGTTTTGAGCACAGTAACTGTGAGCAGCAAGGAGGCGGACACGTGAGGAGAAGAATGAGATTTATTAGGGGCAAATCCAAAATCAGAGTCGTAGTTATAGTCCAGGGGCATAGTACCAATACGGAGAGTCTGAGAATATATGATAAACAAAACAAATACACATATGCAAACAGGAGAAGCAGGCTATAACAAAGGCTAGGGAAAACTCAGGACAAAGAAACACAAAGGCTAGGTAGAATACATGGAGTACAAACCAACACAAGCATACAAACACATTCAATGAACGGCAAAAACACAGGGATCAAGACAGGGTTTCAATGCATGAACTAAACAAGGGACAGGTGTTGAAAATCAAATGAGGGGAGGAGAAAATGAAACTAAGGAACATAACTAAAAAACACAAGACAGGGAAAATACTGAACTGAACCTGGGAGGGACTGATCATGACAAGCACAGTGGTTCTCTAAGACAAATGTGGCACTTTATTGTTGAAGTTGGACTGAAGCAGCAGAAACACAACACATCTTAAATATCAGAAAGCAGATGAACAGGAAATAGAGATTTAGAGATTACAGAGTTACACAGCACCTCCTTTACAGCACTGAATGTGCCAGTAAAGAGATAATGTATCCAGACTTCATTTAGTATTATAGAAGGGAAGAGAGCTAATAATCTAGATGATAGTCAGTAAGAGCTGAACGTTTCACTTCAGAGTACACGTGGTCTTCATGCTGTCCTCTCTTCACCTGCCCTCTTTTGGTTTTCCTCTCATTGAAATGAATGGCAGCATAATTCAGCTCTTCAGCATCATGTTGCTGTGGGAATGAACAATAATGTTTAGTGAACATTACTATCATTCTGATCCTTATTTAGTATATGACTACTAGTCTGAAACACAGAGACAGTGAGTTGCCTTCTCCTCCTCCTCTACAGCAGTGCAGTGTTGCATATCTCATACATCTCCACCACAATAGCTTCATGCATGTGTCAATAATGCTGTAATTAGACTCCAGCTATAAACTATATCAGCACCACAGATATGAAACAGAGGAAGCTGAGCTGAGCAGAGCCAGAAACATTCTTAGTAAAAGACATATTTAAATGTATAAATGTATAAATGGCAGTAAATCGCTTTTTAAGACTCACAAGTCTCATCATTGTTTAGAATTTGACTAATATTACAACAACATGTCTTCTGCTGTGTACATCACCTGCTATGTCTGAAACAACACAATTAAAAACATGCACATAATGTGAGATACAATCTGATGTATCAGGATAAACCCCTAACACTCACATCTACTGTTGTCATCTATGATAGGCAAGTTGCTAAGAATCAAGAATCAAGCTAAGAATCAAGTATCAAGAATCAAGTTTTTATGTCAACTGATGCATGCCACATCCAAGATCAAGAACATAAACCTGGAGAATGAAGTGTAAATAATGGCATGAAAGCACAACTGCACAAGTTGTACCTGATTGGTGGTTTTCTCCATCACACGTCTTTATTGAGGTCTCACTGTGGTTGGTGAAAATACAGTATTAATTGTAATTGGATCGGAATATTACCTCCATGCCAAAATGTTTGCTGATTTTTTTAATCAATATTTTTAATTTTCAAAGCCATGAATTAGAATAGTTCCAACCTCCTGCTCTTTATGAACACTTACCATTGCCACTTTCAGAGCTTTTCATCTTACAAATGATTATGGCTTGAGCAATGATAACAGCCGCACACACTCCCAGCACTGCTCCAAGACAGATCACTACAGGACCCATGGGCTTTACTGTAGAACAATCTTTAAAAAATAATTGAATATACAAATTAAAGTGAAAAGTGTGTGGTATGCGAACAAGAGATCAGATGCTAATTAGACAGCTATAACCAGCACAGCTCCAAGGAAGATCACTACATAATTAAAACATTTCAAAAGGGTCAGCCTGAGCACCCTCTTATGCCACCATTATGTCAGACATTAACTACACAGCTCTGCTATGAATTAAAATGAAGAGGTAAAAGTATACATGAACAAAGATTAAGTTTAGTCTGCCAAAACAGACTGTTTCCCTGTATACACAAATGTGTGTGTGTGTGTGTGTGTGTGTGTGTGTGTGTGTGTATGTGTGTGTGTGTATGTGTGTGTGTGTGTGTATGTGCGTGTGTGTGTGTGGTGTGTGTGTGTGTGTTAGTAAGAGAGAAAAGTGGGAGAGGTGTGTGTGTGTAAAAGAGAGAGAGGTTTCTTCTTGTCTAACAATAAGGTTCAAGTCAGCTATTGCTTGAGGAATAAACTCTAATGCTGAATTATGATGCAGTGATGTGTATAAACCTTGATATCCTGGTAATTATAAAAATACTGTACACTCTTAGTTTATCTTGGTGTCTTTCACATGGTCAAGCTAGATTTATATAAGAAAGGCATTTCCTTTATAAAACACTTGTGGCTGTTATATAGAACCTTGAAGAGCAAGTTTCTATGATGATCACTTTATGCAAACCAAAGAGGCGCAAAGATATTTGCTTGACTGGGCTGTTTTTTGGCTTCCTGACCCTTTTCCACTACTGGTAGGCTCTATTGGGTTGAACTCTCCATGTGCTGTTCAATAAAATACACACAGTTTCTGCTTTGATTTCATCTTTATTTCATCCCTCTCATGTTTAAACAAGTGTTCTACTAACGAATTAGCAGGTTTTATTAAAAACATGGGTATCTTAGAGCACTTTGCAATCACACAGACTGTAAAAATCATTATATATATTTTTTTCAGAATAAAGACATTTAATTCAACTTCAGAAAATAACAATAGCTTTGACATTAAGATTAGAAGTGCTTTGTGTTTTAGTTATAGTCTAGTTTTATATTTTAAGACATTTACAGGAAATATTTACCTGTCACATTGATGAATGTAGCAGAGGAAAAGTGAATCATTCTTCCGTCTGTCACTGCACAGAAGTACGTTCCTTTATAATCTTCAGTAAGATTTAGAATAGTCAGAGAGTTTGTGGTATCATCCCAAATAATTTTGAATCTGGAGTTGCTGAATTGAGATGAAGGTATGGCCTGTTTATTTTTTAGCACTTCTCCTACTTGCTGAGGCTCCTGGTTCGGTCTTTGCTTGTACCACATGGAAGGATTGATATCATATTTTTCTTTAAATGTGCAGATAAGAGTGATATTTTCTCCAGGTTGAATCAGGACTGCTTGATTAGCAAGGTTTATAGTTTGCACAAGACCTATGAAATGAAACAGATTCAGATCAATAAGGAAAAAAAATGTTAACAAAATTGAATCCAATAACATGTAATTATGAACACTAATAAAGATTTGGAACTGTACATGTCTTGTAGCTCAAAAATATAAGTATCCAGACTGGTATCATCATTGCAGCGTAATGCTCTGACCTCAGAGGAGACGGTTTGAAACAAGCAACTGACAAACTAACTATACTTCATCAACTTTTGTGTTTCATGACCTAAAATCTCATTGGCTGGCAAAAGTCACATGGTCTCACAACCTTGTTTGGCCACTATCAGTGCCTGATCTATTTTAAAACATGTTTATACCAAACATGCATGTACATTATTTTATGTACTTATGTGACTTTGAATTTCAAACATGTTATAGACAGGCATTTGTAGTGTTAGAAGTCTTACTGATACAGCGTAGAGCACTTGCCCCAATGAGGTTTGAACTGCAGTCGCCAATGAAACAGTCAGTATTGTTATATAGTACAATTTACCACACATGATGGTAAAAAATGATATAAAAATCTTGCTTACAATCTTGTTTGCAAATTTGCTCAAAAAGGTTTATTTTTATTATTATTCTGTTATCTTTTTTCTACATCTTAGATTGTTAGTGTTAGAGTGAGCTTTTTTATAGACAATAGTAGAGTCACTCAGAAAGTGTGCCCTTGCTCCTGTGCTACTGCCCAATCTATCCATGCCTGATGAAGTGTGATTGGCTAATGCTGTAACACAGTGATGTTCACTATTTTATGGAACACTACTGAAAAGTGTATGACAACAGTCAGAGTAGTTTAAAAAGGTTTTATTGTGTATGTCGTCTCATGTTTAATTTTACAGTAAGGACAAAACAACAAGAATAATATTTTAGGATTATGAACTGTAGAAGTCTATGAGATGTAACTTTTGTTGGTGCTATTTAAAGTCCTAAAAATGATCTAAAAATTCAATCAGGTCTACATTAATAAGGGGGATGAGGAATTAAATATTACTAATTCAAAATAAACAAACGTATTGCTGCACTCAGTTAAAATATCATTGGCCACCAGAATTCCCAAGATCCTCTAGCGTCTTTTCTTTCATATAGTCTGTTTGGCCACCAGCAGTCATTTGGGCTCTGTGAACCTTTGTCCCTTGAGAAACCTTACCTTTTCTATAGTTTTGACAAATTGGTGTAATATGGTGTATATAATTTATAGAAAGTATTTTTTTTTTTAAATATTTACCTTATATTCTTTTGAAATGTAACTATGTTTTACTGTTATGGGTCTTAGGCGGTTTTGCAGAATTTTTTTGTTATCTGTCATTTACAGTCATTTTTGTATCTGCTAGTACAAGGTTAATATATGAGCTCCCATGTTCCTGGAAATTTATTGTTATTGTAGCACTGTTTTCTTTATGTATGTATGTATTTCACCAAGCATTAGGATATTTTAGTTACGTTAGGCACTTAGACAAGGGACATGCCCACGACCACAGAAACTCAAACACACACACACAGACACACACATACACATACACAACGTTCCCCATTTCCAATCCACTAATTAATGATTACATGCACCTGTTCCTTGTTAGCTTTTTTGTTTCTCCCTCTATTTAAGCCCACAGGAACACTAATCCAGTGCTGTACATTGTTTCTTTGCAGGTGTGTTGGCCTTTTTTTTTTTAAATAGCTTTTTTGCCAACTCACCTTTGTGTTTGTTTATTCAGGGAGTATAAAAACACTCAAAATGCGCACTTGTGTCCTGCACCCTACTTGAACCTTTAATAAGGGTATTTACAATAATAAATGTTAATTTTTTAATTATGAATTAATATTTGCTATTTTACCATCTACCACATTCATACATGTTTTTGTGTGTGTTCATATAATATTCAATAATTTAGAAATGACACACAACTTATTCAAATAAAATTATTTTAGATTAATAATAATATTTGCAAATGCACAGGCCCTTCATTTAATCTGAAAACTTGGCCATGTTATAATCAAACTAGAAACATAAGGGTCAGGGGTTACAAGTGCATATTCAATAGAGTTTCATGTTTCTTTCTTAAGCTTTAAGCTTTACAACCTTTTTATTCAGTCAGTCACCCAGTTTTGAACACAGTGGTTCTCTAAAACAAATGTGGCACTTTATAGTTGAAGTTGGAATGAACCACCAGAAACACAACATACCTTAAATGTCAGAAAGCAGATGAACAGGGAATAGAGATTTAGATTTTACAGAGTTACACTGCACCCCCTTTACAACACTGAATGTGCCAGTAAAGAGATAATGTATTCAGGCTTCACTTAGGATTATGGGATCACTTAGGATGGGAAGAGCGCTAATAATCTAGATGATAGTCAGTAAGAGCTGAACGTTTCACTTGAGAGTACATGCTGTCTTCAGGCTGTCCTCTCTTCACCTGCCCTCTTTTGCTTTTCCTCTCATTGAAATGAATGGCAGCATAATTCAGATCTTCAGCATCATGTCTCTGTGGGAATGAACAGCAATGTTTAGTAAACATTATTGTCATTCTGATCTGTAGACTACAGCTATAAACTATATCAGCACCACAGATATGAAACAGAGGAAGCTAAGCAGAGCCAGAAACATTCTTAGTAAAAGATGTCATGGATTTAAATGTATAAAAATGAGTGAATTGCCTTTTAAAATGTACAGATCTTAATACTGTTTTTGATTAGAGTAATATTATAGTAGCTCATCATTCTGCTCTTTACATAAGCTGCTATGTCTGAAACAAGGCAATGAAACAAATGTACGTAATGTGAGATACAGCATATTTTAACATGGTAGACCCACATCACTAAATAGATATCCTTACTTTCAGATCTTGACTTTTCTATTATGGGGGGGGCATGTCATATTATGCTAATTAAAACAGTAGCTGATTTAACATCTACTGTGGTTATGTCTATGATTGCCTAGTTGCTAAGCATTATATTTATATATTTAATGGCATGAAAACACAACTGCACAAGTTGTACCTGATTGTTTTTTTCCATCACACTACCTTGCTGAAGTCTTGCTGTGGTTAGGGAAAGAATGCAGAATAAAAATGTTATTGGATCAGAGAAAAATACCTGTATGCCAGGTTTGTTGCAAAATTCTTATGAATAATTTCAATATTTCTTAAAGATAAAAATAGTAAGAAGTAATGAATTAAAATAAGGGCCCCCTGCCCTTTATGAACACTTACCATTGCCATGTTCAAAGTTTTTCATCTTAAACATGATGATGGCTTGAGCAATGATAACAGCCACACACACTCCCAGCACTGCTCCAAGAGAGATCACAACAGGATCCAAGGGCTTTACTGGAGAACAATCTTTATAAAATAATTTCATATACAAATTAAAGTGAAAAGTATGTGGTATGTGACCATGATTTCAGACGTTTCAGACAGATCGCTACAAGATTTACTTTAAAACAATTTTTATAAATATTAAGTTGAAGATAAAATTAAAGTGAAATGAAATTGTATATATATGTATGTGTATGTGAATATATATATATATATATATATATATATATATATATATATATATATATATATATATATATTCTTCTAGAATGTAAGGCTTGAGTTGACAATTCCTTAGTTTTTCTTGGTGATATTCAGATTATTCTACTAGATTTTTTCTGACTTGTGACTATCATACAGAACCTTGAATGATATAAAAAATACCACAAATATACTTGCTTGACTGGTCTGTTTCTGAGGTCTCCAATCTGCATTGTCCCGCACTGTCAGGGTCTGTTAGGTGGGGTTGTTGCCCTGATCAATAAAACATAAACAATGTTAGCTCTTAGTTCATATTGGGTTCCCTCACATGCTTGAACAACTTCACTACTGAAGAATTTGCAGGAACTTTTATAAAATGTATGTTTATCTTATATCACTTGGCAGTTTATAGAATGAAATGTCTTTGTATTTATACAGGATTTTAATTCACGGCTTTATAACTCATCTATGGCTTTGATATTAAAACAATAAGTGTTTGGTGCTTTATTTATAATCCAGTGTTAAGAAGTTTAAAATAATACATTTAATTACCTGTTACACTTCCAAAGGTAGCAGAGGAAAAGTGATCTATTGTTGCATTTGGTATTCCACAGAAATAAGTTCCTTCATCATGTCTTGTAGCATTTTGAATAGTCAAAACGTTTGTGCTATTAATCCATGTCATTTTAATTCTGGAGTTGTTCAATGAAGAAAAAAGTATGGCCTGTTTATTGGTTTTCATTATTCTTTCTTGCTGAGGCTCCTGATTCAGTCTTTTCTTGTACCGAATGTAAACAACATCACTGGATGTTGCTTTCAATATGCAGTTAAGAGTGATATTTTTTCCCGGGTACATTTATGACTGCTTGTTTAGCAGCGTTTGTACTTGAATAGGACCTATAAACTTAAAATAAGTCAGATCAATAATGAAAAAATGTGGACAAAAGTTTATGCAAAGCAAATAATATATATTGATTATTAATCCAATATCATAAAGTACAGTAACAGATAAAGATTTTGGAATCGTATGTCTTGTAGCTCAAAAATATAAGTATCCAGACTGGTATCATCATTGCAAAGTAATGCTCAGACCTCAGAGGAGACACTTTGAAAACAAGCAACTGACAAACTAAGTAAACTTTCAGGTCTCATCACTCAAAATCTCATTGGCTGGCAAAAGTCACATGGTCCTGTTCTGTCCTGTTGTCTTACAACCTTGTTTGTCCACCTGCAGTGTCTGATCTCTTTAAAACATGTTGAGCCCAAAGTCCATGTAAGTTAAAGTAACAGAGCACCACTTGAAGAAAGGGGTGATATGACAATCTTGTTTATAGTATTTAAATTTCCTCTAATTATTTGTTTTTTTAAGAATTATTTTTTAGTTATCATTTTTTGTACAGCTCAGATTGTTTGAGTGCAGATACCTTTGGGCATTTATTTATCCAATTGAAGAACAACTGAAAAAAATGTGCCCCTCCTGTTGTGCTAATGTCCTTTCAAACTTCGCCTGATGGAATATGATAAAATAATGCTGTACCACAATGACACTCAATATTTTATGTAACAATATTGAAAAGTGTATGACAACAGTAAGAGAAGCCTAAAAAGGTTCTAATTAGTTTTATATAGTGTTTTAGTGTGTCACATATTTAATTGCTAAGACATAAAACAGCAAGAGTTATATTCTTGGATTATGAAGTGCCGAAGTCTATGGAATGTCAATTTTGTTTGTCCTTTCTGTAACTTCTCACTGCCACATCTTTCCTTTAGGAATTAGGCTTTAGGATTTGTAAACTAAATGTAACTATCAGGGAATTATTGGAATTAGATGAAGTGACTAGTCATTGGTTGTGGGTGAGGAAAGTCCAGGCTAGTTGTGGAAATACATAACGCAAATGGAACCACTGAATATTGCATTTGCAATACCACTGAACATGCATTAAATGTACTAGTGAGGCTGGACATGGCCTTAGTCACTGTGGAGATCAGCATGGAACTGTTGTGTTAGGGAATACTTGGTGGTGTAGTGCATAACATCCATATGGACCTGTCAGCGCTGTGTACACATTAACAGTATCAGTGGGGCTGGGTATGACTTTAGTCTCAGGGGAGACCAGTGATGAATTTTATAGGTTATGAAGTGACTGACTACATGGCGGCAGTACAGTGGGTAAATGTATGTAGAGTAACACTGTGTTTGCTGGAGGTTTAGAGCGTAAAGCCACACATAACTTACATGTGTTGTGGAATTATAACCTATGGAACCAGGATTAAGCTGTCAGTGAAAAATGAAGTTCTATTTTAGAAACTGAAATACTCACTAGGACATTCCAAAAAAAAGCTCCATTTTATGCTATGCCTCAAAAATTAAAATCTCATTGGCCATCAAAACTCAAGATCCTTTTCTGTCTTTTTTTGCATTATTGTCAGTTTGGTCACCAGAGTTCATTTGGGCTCCATTAACCTCTGACCCTTGAGAAGCCTTACCTTTTCCTTAAAGAGTTTGTATAAATTGGTGCAAACATGAGTTCAGTCTGTGGCATTGCAGTGTACATCACAGTTACTTGGGGCTGCTGATGGAGAACATCAGTTGCTGTGGCTCCTCCCACATCCTGACTACCTCCCCTACTGTGACTCCTCCCCCCAAACAAAGAGAAGCTCTAGACTGTCTGAGTGACTTTTCATGGGTCTTTCCTGCTCTAGATGGATTTCAACAAACTTACATTCTGTGAACCCAGACATTGACCAGAGGATGATGGGCTCTCCTTTGATTCTTGGTTCCTCTCAACATTTCTTGGGCAGTTTTTCCTTGTCAGTGTTGCCTTTGGTTTACTCACTGTGGGTTTGGACTCTCACATCTTTGTGACGATGTGGTAGTAAAAAGTGCTATAGAAATACATTTGTCTTTGAAACTTGACTTAACTTTACAATCTACTGTTTTATTTTATATCTGAGTACACACTCAAATCTGACAAGTCAGTCTCTGTACTTCCACATGTATCCTCTTTAAACTTCAACTTCATTTATTCTTTTCTGCATTTATATGTGATGTTTCTTGTTATTTGTTATGATGAGATATTCTAAAACATATATAATGTTTTAAATGATTAAGGCCCTTTCTTAAAAAGTAACATATTTTGTACATATTTAACCTCATATGCTTACGCTATGGAACTAGATGCTCTTTTACAATTCCCTTGTAGGTGTTGCTATGTTTTACTCTGATGGTTCTTGTTTTTCAAGAATACTTTGCTATCTTCCAGTCCATGGTTAATTCATGAGTGTCCATGTTATTAATAATGTTTAATAGATAATCTATGTATTTAATGTATGTATTTCTTGCCAGTAAGCATTAGCAAATCTTAAGAAAGAAAAAAAAAGGTTTCCGTACACTGTATTTGCATAAAGGACTTGTATTATCAGACACTATCAGTCAGAGCTTGTGTTTTTTTTTTTCTATGTGCATATTCGTAGTGATCACAAGGTCTAAAACTGTGTTCTCACACCATTCTTTCTCAGATAGCAACTAAACAGGAAAGCAAACTGATATTGGTACTGTATTCATGACAAAGTGATGATGACCTTATAAAATAACCCTATTCCTGCACTGTCAGGCTCTGTTTTGTTTAACTCTGCATGTCCTGGCCAATAAAATAAAGTGTCATGACTTTAAAAAATTATGAATGTGCCAAACTGCATTACTCAGGAGATAAATTCTCATTGGCTAGAGGAAGTCTTGAGGTCTTATTATTTTTAATTTGGCTTTTACTGTAAAATGTTCCCCTGTTGTCCTCTATGTTCCATGACGACTTTCTGCATTAATAATTTAAAAGCTGGCAAATAAAATAGATTTATTATTATACTGATAATATGTTTGCCAGATTAATGCAACTTTCAGGCAGCACTATGTGAGGCTTAATAAGGCGATAGAACTGAGTGGTTAGAGTTGAGCACCTCTGGTCAAATATAATCCAACCAGCACCCCTCCACCACCCTGTTTCATAGAGAGATCATTATCTGCACTTCTGTTTCCTATAGAGTAGCTTTAACAACCAACAGGAAATCAGGCCCCAATCACATTTAGAAGTGCTGCTCACATTTAATGAATAGTATACACATAGTTATGATACTGTTCAACATTGCTTTTCTTTAATAGTTTCTTTTTATTTGCCCAGAGGCTGTGAATAGTGTACATGTACTAAGTCACAATATAACGTTTTAGTCTCAGTGCTGCCAAAAAACATTACACATGCTTTGATACATCATATATGAAAGAATCAGTATTTCTTAATGCCAAACTACATAACTCCATTACTATATAGATACTAATATAAGGATAGTCACCATTAATAACTGCAAGACTGACTGAAGTTACATGCTGCCATAAATAAATACAACTATTTTTTTTTTTTTTTTTTTGTCAGCATTTTGCCAAGCATATATTCTCCATCACAAACCAGTTTAGGTCCCACCATTACCAGGTTACCACTGTTGGGCCCCTGACCAAGACCCTTAATCCTCAGTTGCTCAAATTGTGTTCAGTCAGAGTTGTAAGTCACTTTGGATAAAAGTGTCAGCTAAGTGATGTAAATGTAAATGATGTTGGTCTAAGTGTATCTTTTGTAATTGATTTTGGTTTTGTAATTGTTCTGGGTTTTAAAAAAGCCAACCACTACACTTCCTGTTGTCAGTATCACACATCCAGTTGGCTTGTGTTGGCACTTGTGCTGTACCACCTAAGTAACACTTGTAACACCTACAGTATTAAATATTTAATAAAAATAGTGTCTATCAAATTTAATATTGGTTATCTTTAATTGTCACGGGACAGCCTGCTGCGTGTAGGGGGGTTCATCCTTGTATGTAGCCACACCCCCGTGATGGCATGCACCTGCACAGGTTTAATGTTGAGTGTTTGTCCATCATTTAAACCTCTGTCAGTGCCTCATTGTTGGTCATTGTTAATATTCCTGTTCATGTTAGTTTCAATTTTCTTACTGTCTCTGTTAATGTAAATGTTAAATATCCCTGTCTCTGTTAGTGTTCAAACTGTTTGTATGTTTATGTTCACTATAGTCCCTATAGTCCCTATGTGTGAGTGCCACCATTGTTCGTGTTTTATGTTATTAAATGTCTCACCATGTCAAGGGAGTTTGTGCGTCCTGTACCTCAACCTGCAGCACTCGGGCCACCGTTACAATAATAATATGTTTAAATTTTTATATGTGATATTTAATATCAGACACTAAGCAACAAAGACAACAGGCACAATGCAATCTTTTAGTATGAAGAGAAGATATAAATGTCAGAAAATCGACAGTCATAGCTAAGTAAATGAGTAGAGATCAATACATTGTGGATATTATTTATCAGTTACCCAGTTTTGAGCACAGTGGTTCTCTAAGACAAATTTTGCACTTTATTATTGAAGCTGGAATGAACCAGCAGAAACACAATATACCTTAAATATAGTTAAAATCAAAACTCACAATAAACTGTTCTATCTTTTTTTTCCCTTATAGTCAGTTTGGCCACCAGAGATCATTTGGGCTCCGTTAACCTCTGACCCTTGAGAAGCCTTATCTTTTCCTTAAATAGTTTGTACAAATTGATGTAAACATGAGTTCGGTCTGTGGCACCGCAGTGTAGATCTCAGTTACTTGGGGCTGCTGATGGATAACCTCAGTTGCTTTGGCTCTTCGCCGGTCCTGATCACCTCCCCTTCTGTGACTCCTTTTCTGTGACTTTTCTTTCTGGGTCTTTCCTGCTCTAGATGGGTTTCAAACAAACTTACATTCAGTGAACCCAGACTAGGACTTCTAGAAACCTGGAATAGACTTCTCTTACTTTTGTTCATTATTGCTTGTTTTCTTCCTGTTGTGATGTCTGGTGTTGACCAGAGGACGATGGGCTCTATTTTGATTCTTGGTTCCTCTCAATGTTTCTTCTTCATGCTCTTTGATAGTTTTTCTTCATCAATGTTGCCTTTGGCTCAGTCACTGTGTGCTTGGACTCTGACATGTGTGAAGCTGCTTTGTGACAATATCTGTTGTAAAAAGTGCTATATAAATAAAATTGACTTTGAATCTTGACTTAATGTTAAACTGTACTGTTTTATTTTATATCTGAGTAGACACACTGCTCTGACATGTCAGTCTCCCCACTTCCACATGTATCCTCTTTAAACTTCATTTGTTATCTTTTATGCATGTATGTGTGGTTTGTTGTTATCTGTTATGATGAGGTATTCTAAAACATATAGTCTTTAAAATGATTATGGTCCTTTCTTAAAAAGTAACATTTTTTGTACATAGTTGTTATGTTTTACAGTGATAGTTCTTATGTGTTTTTGCAGAATGTTTTTTTTTTTTTTCCAGTCCATGGTTAATTCATGAGATGCAATGTTAGTTGTAATGTTTTATAGTTGCAGAGCTGTTAATTTATGAACTTTATTTATGTATTTCATGACACTAAGCATTAGCATATCTAAATTTAAAAAAAGGTTTCACCACACTGTATTAGCATAAAGGAAGTGCAGTATCAGATGCTATCAGTCTAAAACGGTATGTTTTTTTTTCTGATAGGCATATTCACAGTGACCACAAAAGCTAAAACTGTTCTCACATCATTCTTTTTCAGATAGCAGCTAAACAGGAAAGTAAACTAATGTTGGTACTGTATTCATGACAAATGATGACCTTTTAAAATAACCCTATTCCTGCACTGTCAGACTCTGTTTGCTTTAACTCTGCATGTCCTGGCCAATAAAATACAGTTTCATGTCATAAAAATTGAGGAATGCACCAGTCTGCATTACTCAGGAGATAAATTCTTATTGGCTGAAGCAAGTCTTGAGGTCTTATTTTTATTTTGTCACAGAAGCTCTTATGACAGTGGCAGGGAGAGAGTGAGATGTGAGTGCAGTTTAGGATAATTTTTATTCTCCATAGTAATAAAGATAAACACAAATGCACAAGGCTGGTTAATGACAAAACATAACCAAAAGAAACAAATATGCTGGTAGGAAACTCACAGCACAGTGGCAGCAAAGAGAAGGATACAGTCGACATCATCTTAGGTGCTGTCAGCAAGCAATGAATTCTGGGAAAGCAACCATGGGCTTTAAATAGAGGGAGGGCAAATAAGGCACAAGTGCTGGTGATTAGTAATCAGGTGATTCAGAGCAGGGCAGGTGCAGTGTGTGTGTGTGTGGGGGGGGGGGGGGGCATGACTCTCTTGCTCTAAGTTGTGTTAACCTCCTGAATTCAAGAGTTAAAATCACATTTATCAGGAGGAGAGTATGAGTGTCCTAATAATGTAATATCTATGTTAGACAGACAAGATGATTTAGGGGGATGAGAACAGGATGTGTTTTTAAATTGCACTTTGATATTTTATAATTTTATAACTTGGATGTTTTTGTTTTTATTGTTGTGAATATCTTTCCCCCGTGTAATGTATGTAATTAATATTAATGAACCTTGTGTTCCTGTGTGATACCTGGAGCAGTTTTCAAACATGACAGACTAAATAATCCAGTGCCAAAAACACATACTGGAAAATAAAAGTGATTTATTACTACACTGATAATATGTTTGGAAGGTTTATTTTCGGTTTCAGTTTTCAGGCAGCACTATGTGAGGCTGAATAAGGTGATAGAACTTAATGGTTTGAGTTGAGCACCTCTGGTCAAATATAATCCAACCAGCACCGCTCCACCACCCTGTTTCCAGTCAGAGATCATTATCTGCACTTTAGTTTTCCATAGACTAGCAAAAATAACCAACAGGAAATTATATTTGCATTTGTGCTTTTTCTGAAAGAGTGCAAACTTTTAGGTGAAGTGTGACTAAATCAGACACAAGTCTCAGGTCATGTGTCATGATGCCTCCCTTCCTAAAGTGTCCAAATAATAGCCTTTATACTTTTCTTTTGCTTCTGTTTCAAGTGCTATAGGTTAAAGTTTTGTGCCACACCTCACACAGGTTGCAAGTGTTGAGTCTTATTCACCTGTGTGTAGTTATGTGGTCCCTTTATACGAACTTCCTGTTAGTATGTATGACTGTAGGTCATTGATGTTACTTTGGCTTTCATTAGTTCATATTTGTGCATGTTGATGTTCTTTTTCATTTTTATTAGAGCCTTCAGTTAGAGACGATTGCTTACTACCTTGTTGCATGATCTTCGCATTTGACACCATGAAAAACTTTCAGTTCAGACTGCCAGAGCACATCAATTGAGACCGGTGGAGTACAATATACATTGTGGGTCTGGCAGGAACTGCTGAACAATCTCAATGTAACCTGACTCCATTTGAGTGTGTCCTAGGCTTCCTGCTGCTGCTATAACCCTGGAACTCTCCATTGTCCTGGTTCACAGCAGCAAAGAGGGAAAGAGGCCAGAAGGCTAGGTATGTTACTATATGCTTGTTAAACTGTACCTGGATCAGTTTTAATTGAACCAAATTCACACAGCTGAGTTGCACTTTTTTTTTCTTTCTACGGGCTGCAACACAACTTCCCTTGTCTGTGTGAAAAGGATCCCAGTACTAAAGAGTTCTGTTATACTACATTACAGGTCTCTGAGGACAAGATGCAGAAAACCGGGCATCAAGAAAATGAATACACCCATGTGACATTCTGGCCTGTTTGAGTACAGCCCAGTTTAGTGTTCAGTTCAATACATAAAAGAAAATAAATTATACTGTGTGGAAGTATAGTCCAGAGTGTGTGAATAATATTACTACTTTATCGTATCCTTTAAGTTATCTTGCCAGTACAGAATGTTTAATCTTAGTTACTTTTCCCCCTGTGCTGTAGGACTGTAGCAATAGTTTACTGTACACCCCACATGCTGATATGGTTATAAATGTAAACATTTGTCAATAAAGAAGTTTAATTCACTTTCCATAAGCTCCTTTTGATGCTACACTGTCTTTTTACAAACAATGTAAAACCTAAAATTTAAAATTCCAAGATGAAATATAAGTAGTCTAAAATGAAAATAAATTAAAATAAAAATCTGCCATAAAAAGTAACTAAGTGAATATTGTTCAGTTAATCAGTTCACACATAATTAATCAGCCACGCTGATGGTACAACTCACATTAGTAGTCTAACCAAAATCTCATGTGGCCGTGCATTCACATTGGCAGTGACACAGTGTCATAAAGCAGCCCAAAGGAAGCGGCTGTTTAGAGTGACAGGAGGCGGAGCAACTGTTGGCAAAGTGTGAGGGACAGGCAGGTCAATGAAACTGAAAACTTTATTTAACTTTATACAAATGATCAGCAATTTAATACAGTCACTACCAGTGGAAGTGAAGACAGCAAGTTCTAATCCTATCAGTTATTAGTAGCTAATTAATAATGGGAGAATAGCCATATCAAATATTTTAGGATTTCTTGTATTGAATCCTAAAGCAAAATTATGTTTGCTTGTAATCCTGTGGAGGACAGTGCTGTACAAACAGTGAGGAGGAGTGTGTAGGGCTCTGAAGATAATCACGCACACACACACACACATGCACACACACACACACACACACACACACACACACACACACACACATACACACATAAACACACACATACACGCATGCAAGCACACTCTCACGCAAGCAAACAAATACATGCACATGCACAGACACACGCGCAGACACATGCACACACAGCTCACCATGCCTGACTGCTAGGACACAGCACATACCTGTTTCATGCGCCGAGTTTTGAGAGAGAGGGAGAGTGAGACAAAGGGAGCACTGAAACAAATATAACCAGAAATTGCCTGTTCTGTCAGCCAGCCTATTTGATCCTCTATTGCCAACAGACTACCACAAACATGTAGATCTAAATGTCAAATTCTATGCAACCAAAAAGATACTTCATACATTTCATCATTCTCTTTGATGGTTATTTCAGAAGTTGATAGAAGACTGCTCCTTTCAGCTACTTCTGATAATTCCTTCACAGCTGGCACTAGTTTACATTTACATATACATTTACAGCATTTGCAGACGCTCTTATCCAGAGTGACTACAAAAGTGCTTTGTCATTTACTCATAGAATATCCTAGTACAGTAGGTTAGAGTTCATCATACCAATGAACTAGAATACTGTAGAATACAGGCATCATTACTGATACATAGAAGTACAACATACATAAGGTCTATCTTAAACAATGATAAGTGCAATAAACAATAAGTGCTAGAGTTTGTTAAACAACATAAACAATGCCCTACAATAAATATTAAATTACTCAGCCAATATGGGAGCAGTGTCAGTTGTCCTTTAAATATTCTGCAGATAGATGGGTCTTCAGTCTGCGTTTGAAGACTGCAAGGGACTCTGCTGTCCAGACAGCAAGTGGGAGTTCATTCCACCATCTTGGAGCCAGGACAGAAAATAGTCTCGATGTCCATGAATCCTGAAGCAAGGTATTTCAAGCTGAGCTGTACATGAGTTTCGAAGTACTCGAGGTACGGATCCGGCTTTGACCATTTACCTCATGTATGAAGGGGCTGGTCCATTTTTGGCTTTGTAGGCAAGCGTCAAGGTTTTAAATCTGATGCGTGCAGCTACAGGGAGCTAATGAAGGGAACGCAGCAGTGGAGTAAAGTGTAAACTTTGGAAGACTGAAGATCAGTCGTGCTGCTGCATTCTGGACAAGTTGTAGAGGTTTGATGGCTCTTAGAGGAAGACCAGCAAGTAACGAGTTGCAGTAGTCTAGCTTTGAGATCACAAGAGACTGCACAAGCACCTGGGTAGCTTCCTGCGAGAGAAAGGAGTGAATCCTTTGTATGTTACAAAGGAGAAATCTGCAAAACCTGGTTAGATTAGAAAAAGTGTAGCATGACTACTGGTTGTCCAAAGTTATACGCAGGCTATGGGCAGCTTCAGATTGTGATACCAAGGAGTTCTCAAAGGAAACTGTGATGTCATGGTAAGGGTTGGGAGTACCTGGGATGAACAGAAGCTCTGTTTTACTGGGGTTGAGCTTCAAGTGGTGGGCTGTCATCCATGACGCAATGTCAGTCAAGCATGCTGAGCTACGTTCCGAGACCTCTGTGTTAGTGGGTGGAAAAGAAAGAAATAATTGAGTGTCATTGGCATAGCAGTGGTAGAAGAAACCATGAGAAGATGTTAAATCACCAACAGAACCAACAGCGTATACAAAGAAAAGAGAAGGGGGGCTAATACTGAGTCCTGTGGAACACCAGTGGAGAGTCTACACAGTTTGGATGTGGATCCTCTCCATTTCATCTGATAGGACCGTCCCTTCAGATAGGACTGAAACAAACTCCAAGCAGAGCCAGTCACACCAAGCCTGGAAAGAACAGAGAGAAGAATGTTGTGGTTCACTGTGTCAAAGGCTGCTGAAAGGTCTAGAAGAATCAAAACAGATGAATGTTTGGCATCTTTAGCAGCATTAAATTTTTCCGTCACTGCTATGAGGGCAGTTTCTGTAGAATGTGCCGGTTTTTAGCCAGACTGATTGGGATCAAGCAGCTGGTTCTGGGTGAGGAAAAGAGACAATTGATTATAAACTGCTCTTTTAAGGGCTTTTGAGAGGAAAGAGAGAAGTGATTCCGGTCTGTAGTTGGTAACGCTGGAGCCATCAAGTGTGGCCTTCTTGAGGATTGGTAACACCCTGGCAGTTTTGAATGCAGTTGGCAAGTATCCAGAAGATAAGGAGTTGTTGATTATGACAGAGATGAATGGAAGCAGATCTCTTGCAATTTTCTGGAACAGAGTGGAAGGAATTGGATCCAGCTAACAAGTAGTCAGATTGCTGGAAGTCAGGAGTTGAAGAATTTCGTCTGAGGAGAGAGGAGAAAAAGAAGTCAGAGAGTTGGATGTTTGGGAATGCACATTGGTTGGAGGAGTGGAAACAGGAAAATGACTGGCAGATTGCTGCAACCTTCTCCTCAAAGAAGTTGATAAAATCCTCCAGAGCAACAGATGAGGAAGGAGGGGGAGGGGGAGGATTCAGGAGAGAAGAAAAAATAGTGACGCGCTTGTGTGGATCGGATGGTGATGATTCAAACTTTTCTCTGTAGTAGGATGACTTTGCAGATGTTACTTCCAGTGAGAAATTGGAAAGGAGAGACTGGTATGATCTGAGGTCTGAATCTAGGTGAGATTTCCTCTATCGCCTCTCTGCAGTCCTTAGTTCTCTCCTGTGGCAGCAAAGTGTTTCTGTTAGACAAGGGGCAGGTCTCTGCTTGAACTTAGCAGGTCTAGAGGAGAAAGGACACAGAAAATTCATTGATGAGGAGAGTGTAGAAATGAAAGAATTAGTAACTGTATCCAAAGTGAGAGAAGACAGAGTCAGGGTGAGGAAGGGTGGACAAAATAGTAGAAGTAAGGGAAGAGGGAGTTAAGGAGTGCAGATTGCGATGGAAGGAGGAGGAACACGTTGGGGAGAACTGGATGGAAAGAGAAGGGAGAGAGAGAAGGATAAAAAGTGATGATCCCAGAGGTGGAGGGGGGTGACTGTGATGTCCGATGTTGTATTGGTGCAGGTGAAGATATAGCCTGCTTCCCATGTGCCTTCATGTGTTTGTTTTGTTTAATCATGTTTCCCCGTACTCCATGTTGGGTCTATGACCCTGGACTATGACAATTACTCTGATTTTGGATTTGCCCTGAATAAATCTCACTATTCTCCGCACATGTGTAGACCTCCTTACCACTCAACGTTACAGAATGAACTGCCCAGCAAGGACACAGCGAGTGAACGAGACTCTAGGAGGTGGTTTCACTGGAACAAAACTCTGGCTATTTCTACACAATGACTTTTTTTTGTCCTCAGTCTGGTTCTGTTGGTTCTGCTTCTGCTTCCACATCTGTTCTTGCTTCTTTGGCTGTCACTCCTGTTCCTTTGGTTTCTGTGTCTTCTCCTGTTACCCTGGTTTCTGTGCTTGCTCCTCATCATGTCCTGTGTTTGGTTCCTGTTTCTGGCTTGTCTGCTCCTGTGTCTCATCTGGGTCCTGTCCCAGGTCCGTGTCTTGCCTGTTCTGTTCCTGTTGGTGTCTTGTCCTAGCCTTGTTTTGGTTTTAGTGATTCTTGTTTTTGCACACCCCAGTGTTGTGTGCTTTGGCGGGGGTACTGTCACAATCAGTCCCTTCCATGTTCCATGTCTTCTGTTCCATTCATTTTGTCCTCACCTCGTTTGATTGCTTAGAACTGTCCCTCGTTTCTAGTTTTGTGAATTTCATGTATTTAAACCCTGCTGTGTGCCTCGGTCGTGGCAGTTCATTGTTTGACTGTTTGAATTATTGTTTAACTCTTTGAATTATTGTTTGAATTTGTTTTCATTACAGTTGTTTCTTTGTACCCGGTGCCTTTCTGTTTATCCTAGCCTTCATGTTTGCCTTGACATAGTTATAGCCTGCTTTCCCATGTGCCTTCATGTGTTTGTTTTGTTTAATCATGTTTCCCCATACTCTCCATGTTGCCTCCATGACCCTGGAGTACGACAACGTCTCTGATTTTGGATTTTCCCTGAATAAATCTCACACATGCATCTGCCTCCTTACCGCTCAATGTTACACAGTGCAGCAAAACACATTGCACACCACCTGTCGGTAAGCTGCACTCCTTCCTACACCACATTGCACCTGGTCTCACCTGGAAGTTGGTTCTGTCACAGACCTCCTGGTCTCTCAGGGCAAAATCGTGGTCCTCTTTATCATCAATCCCTTGTCAAAGATGGTCCAGTTCATTCCACTCCCAGCACTTCCCACTGCACTCAAAACAGGTAAGTTGCTCTTCCACCACACCTTTTGACAGTTCAGGCTGACAGAAGACAGTGTTTCAGATCGGGGAGTTTTATTCACCTTCTGGATATGGCAGGATATAATTCCTCAATATAATGGCGCGGTTGACTTCAGACCTCCACCCGCAGGCCAAGGGGCCATTAGAGAGAGATAACCAGGAGATATGAAAATTACTGTGCATCCATTGCTAAGAGCACCCAGAAACCTGGGAGCACCTATCTCCCATTGGCAGAGTATGCGCATAACACTCTCTGCCACATTCAGTGCTCACCCCCTCCTAGTGTGTCCTGGGTTTCCATCACCCGCTGTAACCCCCGACCTCGGCTCAGCCCACTGTCCAGACGTGGTGCCAGCAGAATGAACAGGTTCGTACACCATCCTCTGCCATATCAATAAGACATGGTCAGCTTGCCGATGGGCAACATCTCTGACCTGATGCCTGTGATCACGGAACCCACTGAGGAGGTCAACACAATTTCTGGTTCACCACTGTTGCCATTGGAGCTTGAAGGATACAAGGATACCGACATACGAGGTGAATACCTTGCTAGACTGACAACAACCATGTTGTTGGTTATTGTGGTAAGTTTTGTTTGTTTAGTTGTGTGCAGTTGCTCTCACGATCTCTGTCATTGTTTAGTTTGCTCTCGGGATCTCTGTCATTGCCCTTGTTCTTTCTTTGCCTAGTTAATTTATTTCTTTGTATAAGTGTTTTCCCCATGTGGCTGTTTATTAGTCTCCTGTGTTTTTGTTATCCTCACTCATTAAACTGTCTCCTGCATTTCTGTTCTGCCTCTCGCATGGTTCTTACTAGAAACATTACAGAATAACCGACCCTTTAACGAGAACGCAGCAGGATGGCCTCATTGTCACATCATGTTCCATCCGCTTCGGTTCAGCTACCTTCACACCACACTACAAGAGACACTGGTTTACTCCCAGAAGAGGAGTTTGATTATATCAAGGCTCTGCTCCACGCTTAAGGAAGGGAAGCCTTTGGTTTTGCACTCAAATATGGAAACTCCAAGTGAGTATGATGGGAAGGATGAGTCAATTGGGAGATTTATTATGCAGTGCCGTATATACTTTCAGCACCTGACCTGTCCTGATCCCCCTAAACTGGTGAAGGTGCTGTTCATGAAAACCTTTCTTTGAGGTAAAGCACTGGAGCGGGCTGAGATAATAATCCAGAAGAGAGCTCAGGAGGCTAGAACTGTGGAAGGATTCTTCTGGCTGTTAACAGAACAATTTGCTGCAACCCTACCGAACCTGTCTTCTGTAGCTACTTCCCTCTCAGCCACTCAGCCAGTACCTGCCTCCAGTGTTCAGGACGCCACCCATCCTGATCCAGTCCCTGCCTCTGGTATGGAGGAAGCCACTTGTCCTGGTCCAGTTCCTGTTCCTGGAGTGAGTGACACCACCCATCCTGCTACTAATCATAGAATGGCGAATGCCGCTCATCTGACTCCTGTTCCCGGCCTAGTGAAGGCCAGCCCCACTCCGGACATCCCTGCAGCACCGCTGACCCTGAGGCCACGCCTCCAGACCTCCCTGCAGCGCGCTGACTGAAATAGCTGGTCCCCTGGTCCTTCCTGGCCCGTGGTTTGCGACAGCTGCAGGTCCGGACCAGCCAACCACGGTTATTGCACTGCTGGAACTCCAGCCTGTTCCTGGAGTAGAGGACGATACTGTACCAGTCCCTGCTTCTGGAGTGGATGAGGCCACTCTGCTTGTCCTGGTGCCATGTGCCAGGCCTGTCCCCACACTTCGTGCCAGGTCTCTGCCTGTGGTTGCTCCTCGAGACACCCCTGTGGTCCTGATGGCATCTGCAGGTGGGGCCCCCGTTACACTTAGGACTCCTTCAGCTACACATCACCGCAAACCAGTTACCCTTAAGGCCTTTCTTTTGGCCTCCTGGACCCATACTAATCCTATCTATGCCTGGTGTCTCTTCTGTAACTCGTCTGCCCCCTGAGGCTGCTGCGCCAGCCCCCATTACTGCCCCCTTGTTTGCTTGCGGTATCTCTGTCCTCGTCCATGCTCTTTCTTTTGCCTAGTTCATTTATTTCTTTGCCTCTGTGTTTTCCCCGTGTCTCTGTGTGTTTCTTACCTTCAATCATTAAACCGCCTCTTGCAGTTGTATTCTGCCTCTTGCCTGGTGCCTACTAGAAATGATGCTTTGTTACACTTAATGTACCAGTCGATTTGTCCCCTTTGTGTCTTTGCCTGTTCCCATCAATGTGTTCGTCCCGGTGTCTGTCATCGTCTTGAACATGGTCTTCCTCTCCTCTGTCCTGCTCGCGCTGGCCCGTGTCGGGTCGCTCGGTCCTCCAGCCTCGCCAGTTGGCATGTTTGCACACATACAAGCAAACACTCAGACCCACACTTGACACCATCTCATCCAGAAAAATTGCAGTTTTTTGGGGGAGGGTGACAAATTAATATATATATATATATATATATATCAATAATTCAAAATAGTTGTTTTAACGCTCTCTGAATTATGTTTAACTGAAATAAAATGTGACTGAACAATGACTTTATATTACATATCAAGCTTCATGTGTGCAAGTGAAAAATTAGCATTACAACCATACAACCATTCAATCATCTATAATATACTTGCTTACTCTCAAACAAATAAAATGTAACAAAGTAAACTTTTACTAATGGACAGTTAATTTTGTCAAACAAAATTCATGACAAGTGAATTTCATGAATTTTGTACAGAAGCAGCATTTAGCTAGCTAGATAGTAGCAGATATTGTGCCTAAATATTACTATAGCTAATCCATTATTGTAGCAATATTGTAAAATAACATTCATTTAGCCATCAATCTCTTTTTTTTTCATGTTCTTCTTCATCAAAGGAAACAAACCCCTTAGGCTCTAAGGCTTTATTACCTTCGTCACTAATTTCCAAAATTGCTGCTACTTCACCAGCTGTACACTTGTTACATTTTAGCTACTGGCTAGCTATATGTCGATTGAACAAGGAAGGAAATGTTTCTGACATGAAGGGTAAATCCTTATTGATTTTTTGATTGTTTATTGGTTAATTTCATATAGATTGACACAAATTCATCGCTCACACGTGTGATTAGATGGATAAGACTGACAACATTGAAAAGGCAGATTTAGGAAATGTTTGAACCATGTATTCTAAGCTGTAATATCACCAGGACATTATTAAAAACATTGCGAAACAATAACACCAACGATGCGCTAGTATGTGCATCTACCACAATGGGTTAAAGAGCGAAACAAATAAGGAACACGTGTGTAAAAATTCAATATGTGAGTGATTGGGACACGGGAAGTGATTGAGTGCCGTGATTGCTGTGTATGCTCTGTGAGAATTGACTGGATTCCCTCCAGGGCCTGCCAGTACCCCACCCAAAAGTGCCCACTGGGGTCAAAGTGCCAGAATGGATGTGCACAGTGGGAGGAGTTGATAAGTTTGTTATCTAGGATCTGACTTGCTAGTATCCAGCTCCTTTCTGCAAGCCCATACTCCTCCCAGTCCACCAGGTACTGAATCCTTCCTCGGCACATCTGGAGTTGGGAAGGGACTGAACCATGTAGGAGGCTCCTCCATCGATTTCACTTGGAGTTGGATGGATGACAGTGAGGTCAGCATCATCTAGAGGACCTGTGGCGAAGGGCTTGAGCGAGGACACATGAAATGCAGAGGACCCTTGGTTACGTTGACCCGATAGGTGACCTTGTTGAGCCTCACCAGGATGTCTTATGGGCCAACATACCAGGTCAAGTTTCAAACTGGTGTTCACAGTGACTAAGGCTAAGTCCAGCCTCATTAGTAAATTTAATGTATGATCAGTGGCACTGGTTCCATTTACATTATGCATTTCCCCATCTAGACTGTACTATCCTCACCCACAATCACTGACTAGTCCCTTCAGCTACTTCCAATAATTCATTCACAGCTACAATTAGGTTACAGATCCTAAAACCAAATTCCATAAGCAAATATGTGGCAGTGAGTTATTACAAACAGGACCAGCAAAAATTACATTGCATAGAGCTCCATACTTCATAATCCCAGGATATAATTCTTGCTATTTTGGATCTTGTAAATTTTGATGACCAATGAGATTTTACATGAGCTGAGCAAGATAACATAGTGTGATGCTTTTGTCAGTTACTTCCTAGAAAGCTTTCCTCTTTCCCTCAAGATATCAATTTATATTTTTTGTTTATTTTGAATTAGTAATATTTATTTCCTCATCCACATAGATTTGATTGAATTTTTTTAGATCATTTTAGGACTTTACACAACATATATTTCTGAAATAGCAATTGTATCTGCTAAGTTTTAGGAAAATGTTGCTCTAAACACTGTAAGGCCTCCATTCCACGTTTATTTATTTCCCCAACTAACCTGCTCTCTCCTCATCCACAACCACTGATTAGTCCTTTCAGCTGATAATTCCTTCAGAGCTGCTCCTAGTATACAGATTCTAAAATCAAATTCCAGATATAAGATATTGTGGAGTTAAAGACGGGACCAACAAAAGAGACCTAACATAGACTTCTACAGTTCATAATTCCAGAATACTATTCTTGTTGTATTGTCTCTGACTCTAAAATTAAATATGAGACAACATACACAATAAAACCTTTTTAAGCTACTCTAACAGTTGTCATACACTTTTAAATAGTGTTCCATAAAATATTGTGTGCCACTGTATTACAGCATTAGCCAATCACATTCCATCAGGTGTGGTTTGAAAGGACATAGGAAGATGCGTATATTTTTTGAGTTACTCTTCTATTGGTTAAATGAATGCCCAAAAGTATCTGAACTCAAACAGTCTGAGCTGTACAAAAAAGAGCAATTTTGAATACTGTAAAAAATATGGTCTCATCAGCCCTTTCTTTGGGAGGGTGCTATGTTACTTTAACATTTTTTTGAGTTACTCTTCTGTTGGATAAAATAAGAGAAAGAAACATATAGATCTGAATAATAATAATAATAATAATAATAATAATAATAATAATAATAATAATAATAATAAACCTGTAGAGCAATTCTGAATACTGTATAGAATTGAACACAGTACATTTTCATATCTTTGAGTGCGCGCTCTGTTACTTTAAATTACATGGATGTTGGGCTCAACATGTTTTAAAGAGATCAGACACTGCAGGTGGCCAAACATGGTTATAAGACAACAAGACAGAAAAAGACCTTGTGACACTTTCCAGCCAATGAGATTTTGAGTCATAAGACCTGAAAGCACATTAAGTTTGGTTAGTTTGTCAGTTGCTTCTTTCAAACCGTCTCCTCTGAGGTCAGAGCATTACGCTGCAATGATGATATCAGTCTGGATACTTATATTTTTGAGCTACAAGACATGTACGCTTCCAAATCTTTACTAGTGTTCATAATTACATGTGTTGCTGTACTTTCTTGTTGGATTAATAATCTTTATATAGGATTAAAATATATATTTGATTCAATTTTGTCCCCATTTTTTCCTTATTGATCTGACTCGTTTTGATTTTTGACTCATTCTGATTTCATTTTATAGGTCCTGTTCAAACTATAAACCTTGCTAATCAAGCAGTCCTGACACAACCTGGAGAAAATATCACTATTAACTGTACATTTAAAGCAAAAGATGATGACATTCTTTGCTTGTGGTACAAGCAAAGACTGAACCAGGAGCCTCAGCAAGTAGGAATATTGCTAAAAAATAAGATGCCCATACTTTCATCTCCATTCAGCTACTCCAGATTCAAAATGATTTGGAATGAGGACAGAAACTCTCTGACTATTCTAAATCTTACTGAAGATTATAAAGGAACATACTTCTGTGGAGTGACAAATGGAACAATGATTCACTTTTCCTCTGCTACATTTGTGAGTGTGACAGGTAATTAAATTAATTCTATTAAACTTCTTAACATTTAAAACTAGATTATAACTAAATCACAAAAAACGTGTTATTTTATGATGTAGAGAGTTAAAAAATATTTTTTTATATTGTAGTATAAATTATATTTTTTGTTTTGGATAAAAATGTTTGTCCACATTTTTTTCATAATTGATCTGACTTGGTTTCATTTTATAGGTCCTGTTCAAAGCACAATGACTGCTAAACGAGCTGTCCAGATTGAACCTGGAAAAAATATCACTCTTAACTGCACAATTAAAGTAAAATCCACTGACAACTGTTGGTGCATTTGGTACAAGCAAAGACCAAACCAGGAGCCTCAGCAAGTAGGAAGAATTCAAACAAATATACAGGCCGTACTTTCATTTCCATTCAACAGCTCCAGATTTACAATGACGTGGATTAATAGCACAAACGTTTTGACTATTCAAAATGCTATGATACATGATGAAGGAACTTATTTCTGTGGAATACCAGAAAGAACAATGGTTCACTTTTCCTCTGCTACATTCCTCAGTATGACAGGTAATTAAACATTTTCTTTTAAACTTCTTAACACTGAATTATAACTAAAGCACAAAATACTTATTACTTCAATCTCAAAATTATAGTTGGTTTAGGATGTAGAAAATTAGAAATATTTCTCCTGAATAAATACAATGTTTGTTTTTGGGGTTTTTTTCTGTATACAGACTGTAAAAAGTGTTATTATTTTTTATTTTTACTAAATGTGTATCATAGACATGTATAAATTATGCACATTTTCTAAATGTATCTGCTAATCCTTTAGTAGTGCATGTGTTCAAACATGTGAGGGAATCCAAGATGAACTAAGAACTAACACTGCTTATGTTTTATTGACCAGGACAAAAACCCAACCTAACTGGGCCTGAAAGTGTAGGAATAGGGTTGGATTCCTCAAAAACAGACCAGTCAAGCAAGTAGATGTTATTGACTCTTTGCTTTAAAAAAATTGATCACAAAAGCCTACACTGCGAGTTTTATCTATCGAGTGCTTTTTAGTACAGAAGCATATATATTTGTGTCTGTTTGTGTTGTTTGTTCTGTTGTTTTGTTTTCCCTAAAATATCTGACTCACAATTGCATCCTCCTCTGTTTCTTGTCCTGCCCAGTAACATAAGATATGAATGATTATTTTTTCTGTAGCTTTTCCTTTAAAACTTCTTCTACTTATGTACAACACTATCTTTCATTATGCATATCTGTTACATGCTGTAGATATTCACTATCACCATGGTGTGCTGGTCATTAGCATGGGTCTGGTACTGGCTGTGTCTGTAGTCTGGAATCTCACTGTTTGCACCAGCAGCTGGACAAGGAAGAGCTGCAAATGTGAGTTAATTCAGGTCAACAAAACTGTCAGTGATTTATTAACACTTGGTTGAATATCTGACATCTGTTTCCTTTTTCATGAATGTTAAGGCAATGGCAAAGAGGGAGCGAGAATACAAGGTCAGGTATGTTGCTGTATGTTTGTGGTAGCTCAGTGGTTATGGTGCTTACCTACTCATCAGAAGGTTGTGAGTTCAAGACTCACTACTACCAAGTTATCACTGTTGGGCCCCTGAGCAACATCCTTAACCCTCAAGTTGTATCCATTTATAAGTGTAAGTTGCTTTGGATAAAAGTACCAGATAAATGTTGCAATATATGTGGATCAGTTTTCATTGTCCCAAATTCACCCAGCTGAGTGGCACTTTTTTCTTTGTTACCTATGGGGCTGCAACACAATTTCCCTTGTCTGTGTGAAAAGGATCCTGTTACTAAAAAGTTCTGTTATGCTGCATTACAGGTCTGTGAGGACAAGATGCAGAAAACAGGACATCAAGAAAATGAGTACACCCATGTGAGATTCTGGCCTGTTTGAGTACAGAACAGTTTAGTGTTCAGTACGTAATAGAAAATAGATTATACTGAGTGAAAGTATAGTCCAGAGTGTTTGTATAATATTAGTACTTTATTGTAGCCTTTTAGTTATCTTGCCAATACAGCATGTTTGTTCTGAGATACTTTTCACCCTGTGCCGTAGGGCTGTAGCACCAGTTTATTGTATGCTCCACATGCTGGCATGGTTATAAAATTAAAAATATGTCAAAAAAGAAGTTTTGTTCATTTTCCATAAGCTTCTTATTGACGTAATATTGATATGTTTTGCACAAAATCATTTACAAGTAATCTAAAACCAACTAAAAGTCCAAAATAAAACATACAGAGTCACAAATGAAAATAAACTAAAAGAAAAATGTCATGTATCACAAGAAACCAGAACTGTAGTACTATAGTAACAAATAAAGGCTTGTTCAATTTCTCAGTTCACACTCACAAATGATAAATCATAAGCAATTCCTGTAATTCATCCTTCAGGCCCTGTTCAGACATATCACACTCTCCCGTCTGCTCTGTGAGAGAGAAAACACTGTCTGTCTGTGCATGCTGTTCATGTCCCAGTTCACCAACAAACACATACAAATGTAAATACACCAGTTTGTGTTTACGTATTTATATGTCGATAATCCCTGTCTCTATTGTCATGTATGCCCAAGTGAACAACGCAAGTACTTTGCTAATCTGGATGGGTGCAAGCCAACTGGATGTGTGATACTGACAAGAGGTAAAGTGTAGTGGTAGGATTTTTTGAAATCCAGAACAATTACAAAACCAAAAAAAAATAAAATAAAAAATACACTTTTACAAACACCAATCAAATGGATACTTCTAAAACTAAAATTATTGACCTAAGATTTAGAAATTGATCGATTTTGTTTTACTTTCTGTCTTCTGTTTTCTATGAAGACCACAATACCAGGAGTGTGTATAGCACCAACAGTTTCAATTTCCTCCAAAGACCCTGTAAGACTCTGTAAGAACTCTTATAAACTGTCACTTCCCTGAAGAGCAGCATGCCTTGGGTGGAGCCTTGGGTGCCAGAGCTTCATCACTCTTGGAATCTGCTGACCCATGGATCCTCTTGAAGGGCCTCCTCCACCTCTATTGCTGGATCCTCCAAGCAGTTGACTGCTAAGTCCGACCGGGGGCTGATGTCATAGAACTCCTCACTCTGTCCGTAATCCCCATAACCCTCTCGATAGTCTTCATAGGGATAATTGAGATAATAGGACCCTGCAGAGTCCAACCCTGGATACTGGTTCTCATCTTCCAGTAGTCCAGTTCCAGTAGTCCGATGGTGGTCTGTAAGACTCTGCAGAGTCTGACCCTGTTCTACACTCAGGGCCCCCCCAAAATTCTCCAAGGGCTCTTGTGCCAGTGGAGAGTGTGCCCAAGAGTATGGAGGGTTTCCCCGCAAGGGCGGGAGAGGAGTGGACATACATATAAGTATAATAATAAATCACTTTTTTTTTTTTTGCCAGTATGTGTTTTTGGCACTGGATTATTTAATGTTATGTTAGAAAACTGCTCCATGTATCACAGAGGAACACAAGGTTTATTAATATTAATTACATACATTACACAGTGTTAAAAACTGGTTCAAAGTGACCAGTACTTCAGGTTCGATCTCCTCCAAGTTAACCTCTGCCCTCAGTCCTCTGTAGCTAGATCCAGGGAAGTCAAGAGACACTGACACCATGGTAGTGAATCAAGAGAGTTCCACTTTATTGAGGAAAACACAGCGTATATATGTGTCCTATATCTACTATCTAAATCGACAGGATGACAGGATCTACAGGATGCATGAATGAGCCAAGAGCTGCTCCGGTGGCAGCCATAAGCCACTCCTGTGCGCAGAGAGAGACCGTGAGAGAGAGAAAGAGAAAGAGAAAGGGAGGCGTAAAGGAGACAAGAAGAGGGAGTGGATGACCTTGGGCGACAAGCTAACGGTCAAGCCATCATGTCATGGCTGATAAGCAGAGACCTTGTGTTGAATGCCTGAAGACAGAAAGCCTCCAGTGTCCAACACACAGGGCAAAGCTATACAAAGTGATTAAAACAGAAACATCCAAACTCTAAAAGTAGCAAATGCCTAAGTGCAATTTTAAAACACATCCTGTATTCATCCCCCTAAATCATTTTGTTTGTGTAATATAGATATTACATTATGAGTACACTCATACTGCCCTCCTAACATATGTGTTTTTATCTCTTGACTGCAGCAGAATAACACATCTTAGAGCTGTCACAGTGTGCAGGGTTCCCAGCAAGTCATGGGTTCCCAAAGAGGCATGCACATTTTAAAAAAGTACCTGCTAAGTCTTTAGAAGAGAACTTGTTCAAACATGTGAGGTAACCCAATATGAACTAAGAGCTGACACTGTTTGTGTTATATTGACCAGGACAAAAACCCAACCTAAGAGAGCCTGACAGTGCAGGACAGTGCAGGTTGGATTTCTCAAAAACAGACCAGTCAAGCAAGTACATTTTATTGTCTCTTTGCTTTAAAAAGTGATAATAGAAGCCTACACTTCCAAGAGTTTTGTCAATCAATTGCTTTTTAGTACAGATGTATATATATATATATATATATATATATATATATATATATATATATATATATATATATATATATATAATGTTTGTACTGTATTTGCTCTGTTGTTTTGTTTTCTCTAAAATCTCAGTCGCACTTGCATCCTGCTCTGTATCTTGCCCTGCCCAGTCACGTGAAAATCACAGCTATGACTGATTATTTTGTCTGTACTTTTGTACAACACTATCTTTCATTATGCATGTCTGTTGCATGCTGTAGATATTCACTACCACCATGGTGTGCTGGTCATTAGCATGGGTCTGGCACTGGCTGTGTCTGTAGTCTGGAATCTCACTGTTTGCTCCAGCAGCTGGACAAGGAAGAGCTGCAAATGTGAGTTAATTCAGGACAACAAAACTGTCAGTGATTTATTATCACTTGGTTGAATATCTGACATCTGTATCCTTTTTCATGAATTTCAAGGCAAAACAACTGTCAGACAACATCAAAGAGAGAAAGAGGCCAGAAGGCCAGTTATGTTACTATATGCTTGTTAAACTGTACCTGGATCAGTTTAATTTTTTCAAATTCACCCAGTTGAACTGCACTTTTTTTCTTTCATACGTACTGGGCTGCAACACAACTTCCCTTGTTTGTGTGAGAAAGATCCTGGTACTAAAGAGTTCTGTTATGCTGCATTACAGGTCTCTGAGGACAAGATGCAGAAAACAGAGCATCGAGAAAATGAGAAACCCCTGTCAGATTCTGGCCTGTTTGAGTACAGGCCAGTTATATCACAAAACAAGCAAACGCATTTGGTCTAATGATAAATTAGCCATTCTCTAAAATACCATCATTCTCAAAAATACAGTTCTCAGATGGAGACACCTGTAATTCATCTTACAAAATCAGGCCCTGGTTAGACACACTACACTCTCCCATCTGCTCTGTGAAAGAGAAAACATTGTCTCTCTGTACATGGCTCAGTTCACCAACAAACACAAACAAATGTACAGACAACTTGTGTTTATACTTGATGTATATGTGGATAATCCCTATCTCTATTGTTATGCATGCCCAAGTTTACTTAGGTTCTACAACACACGTGCCAACACAAGCCAACTGCATGTGTCATACTGACAACAGGAACTGTAGAGGCAGGCTTTCTTAAAACCCAGGACAATTACAAAACCAAAATAAATTATAAAATACACTTACCAGCATAATTTACATTTTCAGCACTTAGCTGACACTTTTATTCAAAGTTAATAACAATTCTGACTGAACACAACTATAGCAATTGAGGTTTAAGAGTCTTGCTCAGGGGCCCAACAATGGTAACCTGGTGGTGGTGGGACTTAAACTGGCAACCTTCTGTTTACTAGTCAAGTACCTTAACCACTGAGATACCATCAGTCAAATGGATAGTTCTACAACTACACGTATTTCAGTAAAAATTACAAATTGATAAAATATTTTGCATTTACTTGGAGTAATCTTTTTTTCTATGAAGACAGCAAAGCTGGGAATGTGGACATCACTGTGAGTTTTTGTTTCCTCTAATGACCTTTTACAAATTTGCCACTACCATCAATCACTGAATCACCGCTGACATTCCAGTTTAGTCAAAAGCTTAATCTATGAACACAGCTGGCTCTGAAGAGGTGTAACCCAATACTAGAACTGTTCTCTAAAAGAGCACAGTAACAACACAAAAAGCTATTGATTGATAAATATAAGGTTTGTGATGGAGAATATATGCTTGGCAGAATTCTGACAAAAATCAACAAAATAAATACAATTTGTGTACAACAGCCAGGAACTTCAGTCATTCTTGCAGTTATTAATGGTGACTGTCCTTATATTAGTATCTATATACTAATGGATTTATGTAGTTTGGCATTAGTAAATGCTGATTCTTTCATTGCTGAGGTATCAAGGCATGAGTAACTTTTTTCTGGCAGCACTGAGACTAAAATGTTATATTGTGATTTACGAGATGTACACTATTCACATCCTCTGGGCAAATAAAAAGAAACTATTAAAGAAAAACAATGTTGAACAACATCATAATTATATGTATACTAATCATTAAATGTGAGCACCACTTCTAAATGTGATTGGGGCCTGATTTCCTGTTGGTTGTTCTTGCTATTCTATAGGAAACAAAATTGCAGATAATGATCTCTCACCTGCATGAGGGTGATGGAGGGATGCTGGTTGGATTATATTTGACCAGAAGGGCTCAACTCGAACCACTGAGTTCTATCACCTTATTCAGCCTCACATAGTGCTGCCTGAAAACTTAAATACACCTTCCAAACATATTATCAGTATAATAATAAATCACTTTTATTTGCCAGTATTTGTTTTTGGCGCTGGATAATTTAGTCTGTCATGTTTGAAAAATGCTCAAACATGTATCAGACAGGAACACAAGATACATTACTCCCGTACATCACACAGGGGAAACAATACACAGAAACATCCAAGTTATAAAAATAGAAAATACCAAAGTTCAATTTTAAAACATATGCTGTAATCATCCCACTAAATCATCTTGTCTGCATAATATAGATATTACATTATGAGCACACTCATACTCTCCTCCTGACAAATGTGTTTGTAACTCTTGAGTGCTGCAGGCTAACACACCTTACAGCTGTCACAATGTGCAGTGTGCATCCCAGCTAGAGAGGCATTCACACACAAACACTGCACCTGCCCTGCTCTGAATCACCTGATTACTAATCACCAGCACCTGTGCCTTATTTGCCCTCCCCCTATTTAAAGCCTATGGGTGCTCTCCCACAGTTCATTGCTTGCTGACAGTGCCTAAGATGATGTCGCCTGAGGTATCATTCTCTTTACCGTCACTGTGCTGTGAGTCTTACTGCCGGCATATTTGTATATTTTGGTTACATTTTGCCGTTATCCAGCTTTGTGCCTTTGTGTTTATTACTAGAGAGAATAAAAACTCTCCTAAACAGCACTCACATCTCACTCCCTCTGTGCCACTGTCACAAGAGCTTTTGTTTTGATACCTTTTGAAACTTTTGCATTAGTTTATTACTGGTTCTTCTTTGATGATGGTACCAGATACAAATATTATTTCATTTTTCTATAAAATATGCACTGTTTTTGATGTTTAAAATATTTTCTTTGTCTTTGGAGTCTTTTTTTGATTATTAATGCAGAAAGACATCATGGAACACAGGGGACAACAGGAGAATGTCTGGTTGTACAATAAAAATGAATAAAAATGAGACCGCAAGACTTCCTTCAGCCAATGAGAATTTATGGCCTGAGTAATGCAGTTTGGAGCATTCATCAATTTCTCAGAGCTGACACTGTATTTTATTGCCTAGGATTATCCAGAGTTAAACCAAACAGAGCCTGACAATGCAGGGATAGGTTTATTTTATAAGGTCATCATCACTTCACATCATCATAAGTACAGTACCAACATCAGTTTACTTTCCTGTTTAGCTGCTATCTGAGAGAATGATGTGAGAACAGTTTTAGACTTAGTGGTCATTGTGAATATAGACATAGAAAAAAAACATACAAGCTTAAACTGACAGTGGCTGATAATACACTTCCTTTATCGATAAGCTGCGACTCCTTTCCTGTTCCACATCGCACCTGGTTTCAACTGGCAGTTGGTTCTATCACAGGCCTCCTGGTCTCTGAGGGCAATATGGTGGTCCTTGTGATCGTCAATCCCTTATTGAAGATGGTGCAGTTTGTTCCACTGCACACAAAACAGGCAAGCGGCTCTTCCACCACAGCTTTTGACAGTTCAGGCTGACAGAAGACAGTGTTTCAGATCGGGGAGTTCCATTCACCTTCTGGATATGGCAGGAGTTCCTGGGGAAGCTCAGTGTAATGGTGAGGTTGACTTCAGACTATCACCCTCAGGCCAAGGGACTGTTAGAGAGAGCTAACCAGGAGCTATGAAAGTTCCTGTGCCTCCATTGCTAAGAGCCTCCAGAAACCTGGGAGCACCTATCTCCCTTTGGCAGAGTATGTGCATAACACTCTCTGCCACACAGTAACAGGGCTCACCCCCTCCTAGTTTGTCCTGGGATTCCATCCCCTGCTGTACCTTTGTAACCCCCCAACCTTAGATCAGCCTGCTGTTTACACATGGTGCCAGAGTGAGCAGGACCGTATACCATCCGCCACCGAATCAATGAGAACGTACATGGTCAGCTTGCCGGTGGGCAGCATCTCTGACCTGATGCCTGTGGTTGTGGGACCCATTGAGGAAGTCAACACAACTTCCTGTTCACAGCAGTTGCCATTGAAGCTTGAAAGATATTACGATAGCAGCATATGAGGTGAGTGCCATGCTGGACTCACAACGTCAGTACTTGATTATTGCAGCCAGTACTTCATGGAGTGGGAAGGGAGGGATACAGAAGAGGGAAGCTGCATGCCTGCATCTCAAATCCTGTCAGCCAAATCCATCCAAAGTAGATCTTTTTTGGCTGGGAGGGCCCCGCTCTCAGAGGCCAACAAGAACTCTGTGGGGGGATTACATTAGGCACCCAGCCAAAGGGACATGCCCACTACCACAGAAGGTCAAACACACACACACACACACACACACACACACACACACAAAATGTCTCCCAATTCCAATCCACTAATTATTGATTACATGCACCTGTTCCTTGTTAGCCTTTTTGTTTCTCCCCCTATTTAAAGCCCACAGGAACACGAGTTCAGTGCTGTGCTTTATTTCTGTGCAAGTGTTTTTGCCATTTTTTTTTTTGTTTTAGCTTTTTTCCCAGCTCACCTTTGTGTTTGTTTATTCATGGAGTATAAAAACACTCCAAATGTGCAATTGTGTTCTCCACCCTACACGAAACTGGCACAAGGCTATTTACAATAATAAATGTTTCATTTTTAAATTAATTCATATTTGATAACTTGCCTTCTGCCCACATTCATATATGTTTGTGTGTGTTCATATAATATTCAATAATTTAGAAAATGACACATAACATATTCAAATAATAAAGTTAATTTAGATTCATAAGAATATTTACAAATGCACAGGCCCTTCACCTTTAATCTGAAAACTTGGCCATGTTACTATCAAACTAGAAACAAAAGGGTCAGGGGTTACAAATACATATTCAATACAGTTTTACTTTTCTATATTAAGTTTTAAGCTTTATAACCTATTTATTCAGTCAGTCATCCAGTTCTGAGCACAGTGGTTCTCAAAAACAAATGTGGCACTTTATTGTTGAAGCTGGATTGAACCAGCAGAAACACAACATACCTTAAAGAACAGAAAGCAGATGAACAGGGAATAGAGACTTGGTGATTATAGAGTCACACAGCACCTCCTTTACAACACTGAATGTGAACAGTAAAGACATAATGTATCCAGACTTCATTTAAGATTATAGAAGGGAAGAGAGCTAATAATCTAGATGATAGTCAGTAAGATCTGAACGTTTCACTTCAGAGTACATGCTGTCTTCAGGCTGTCCTCTCTTCACCTGCCCTCTTTTGGTTTTCCTCTCATTGAAATGAATGGCAGCATAATTCATCACTTCAGCATCATGTCGCTGTGGGAATGAACAACAATGTTTAGTGAACATTACTGTCATTCTGATCCTTATTTAGAATATGACTACTAGTCTGAAACACAGAGACAGTGAGTTGCCTTCTCCTCCTCCTCTACAGCAGTGCAGTGTTGCATGTCTCATACATCTCCACCACAACAGCTTCATGAATGTGTGTCAATGATGCTGTAATTAGACCACAGCTATAAACTATTTCAGCAACTGCACAAGTTGTACCTGACTGGTGGTTTTCTCCATCACACTCCCTTGTTGAGGTCTCTCTGTGGTAGGGAAAAATACAGCAATAATTGTAATTGGATCATGGAATATTACCTGGAAGATAAAAATATAAAAAATAAAAATGGTATGAAGGCATGAATTGGAATAATGGCCCCCTGCCCTTTATGAACACTTACCATTGCTGTGTTCAGAATTTTTCATCTTACAAATGATTATGGCTTGAGCAATGATAACAGCCACACACACTCCCAGCACTGCTCCAAGACAGATCTCTACAGGACACACAGGCTTTACTGCAGAACAATCTTTATAAAATAATTGAATATACAAATTAAAGTGAAAAGTGTGTGGTATGCGTCCACAATTCCAGACATTAACCAAATACTTCAACTATACCATGAATTAGAATAAAGATATAAAAGTGTAAATGAACAAAGCTTTATTCTGCCTACACATCTGAAATTTTGCGTGTAAAGAGTTCATCTTTGTACTGTGAATTTTTTGATCCTCAAAACAGTACATATCATATATATATATATATATATATATATATATATATATATATATATATATATATATATATATATATATATACATACATGTTTGTGTGTGTGTGCACATAATTCTGTACTGGACAAAATAAGGCTTGAGTCCACTGTTGCTTGGGGAACTGATTCTACTTCTGAATGCTGATGAACTGATCTGTATAATCCTTGATAATCTGATAAATATAAAACAAATATTCTAAGATCTAAGTATATCCTACAGTCATTTATATGGTTAAACTAGGTTCTTTTTTGGAACCTCCTTAAAATGCATATAGCTATCATTTCAAAGGGGAGGGTTCTGTGATAATTATTTTATTAAAGCAAAGATACATGAAGATACTTGCCTGAATAAGATGGGTTTGTTGGACCACACCCTGTTCCTGAACTGTCAGGTTTTTTTGGGGTTAACTCTGTATGCACTTCTCAATAAAACAAAATAAAACTGTCGGGTCTTAAGTCAGCTTGGTTTCCCTCACGTGTAAAAAAAACACATGCTTTATACAAATACCCAAGTATACTGCCGAGGGAATTAACAAGTATTTTTATAAAATTTGTTTCTATAGCACTTTGAAGTCTACTATATAAAAACTATACAGATTATAAAAAAAATATTTTCTTATTAAGAAAATAACTGTGGCTTTGACTTTAAGATTATGTGTTTTGTGCTTCAGTTATAGTCCAGTTTTAAATATAAAGAAGTTTGAAAGTATTAGTTTAATTACCTGTATTGGACGCGTCCGTCCAATACCCATCAGAGGTAGCAGAGGTGAAGTTAACCTTTGTTCCGTCTGTCACTCCACAGAAGTACAATCCTTCATCTTCTTCAGTAGCATTTAGAATAGTCAGAGAGATTCTGTCATCCTTCCACTTCATTATGAATCTGGAGTTGTTGAATGGAAATGAAAGTATGCCGTTTTTATCTTTAAGCACTTTTCCTACTTGCTGAAGCTCCTGTTGCCATCTGAGCTTGAACCAAAAGCAAACAGTACTTTCTTTGAATGTGCAGTAATGAGTGATATTCTTCCCATGTTCAGTCTGGACTGCTCGTTTAAAAGGCTTTGTAGTTTGAACTGGACCTATAAAATGAAACCGAGCCAGAATTAATAAGAAAACAATGTGGAGAAAATTGAATCCAAAATAAATAAGGCATTCTTATTATTAATCCAATATCAGAAAGAACAGTAAAAAAATGTAATTATAAACGCTGGTAAAAAATTTGGAACCGTACATGTCTTGTAGAGAAAAAATATAAGTATCCAGACTGGTATCATCACTGCAGCGTAACGGATAGACCCCAGAGGACACAGTTTGAAAAGAAGCAACTGGCAAAATAAATAAAATTCATGAGCTTTCCATTCTCATGAGTCAAAATCTCATTGGCTAGAAAATGTCACAAGTCTTTTTCTGTCCTGTAGTCTTACAACCACATTAGGCCACATGCAGGGTCTGATCTCTTTAAAACATGTTAAGCCCAACATCCATGTAACTTAAAGTAACAGAGCACCACTTGAAAAAAGTGGTGATATGACATTCTTGTTTACAGTATTCAAAATTGCTATAAATGTATTATTATTATTATTTTTATTATTATTATTATTCAGGTCTCTTTTTTTAAGCCAATAGATGAGTATCTCCTCCTGTGCTACTGTCCTTTCAAACCAAACCTGATGAAACATTATTGACTAATGAGTACCACAGTGGCACTCAATTATTTATGGGCATTATTGAAAAGTGTATGATATCAGAGTAATTTAAAATGTTTTAGAATGTTTTTTTTTTCTATTTAATTTTAGAGAAAGACAAAACAACAAGAATTATATTCTGCAATTATGAACTGTAGACATCTATGTTAGGATTATGACATTTGGAATTCTATGTTAGGATTATGAACATCTTTTGGTACAACCCAGCCTAGGCTGTGAGGCCGTAACAACAAAAAAGAAATGTAAACATATAACAGAATGTAAGTTGTAAAAAGTGAAGAGCAACAAAACAAACAGAAGCCCAAATGGAAGCCTGTTGTATTTCACAGTAGATATTAATTATAAACAATCTTACTGGTGCAATGTCTTCAGAAGTGACCCAAAAGAAGAAACAAACAAAAGAAGCATACAACAGAATTTCCTAACTTCCTGACACATAAACAGAGGCAGAACCCACACCCAACAAAAATGCCAATCACTCTCTATCACCAGTATCTGACACCAAAGAACCAAAGAACAGTATTTATGCTCTTTATACAATATCTATATACAACAGCTACCAAAGCAGGAGGGGCAAAACCAAAGAACGAAGTCCAAAAATGGGGAAAACAAGGTCATACCCAAAGTCATATAAAATGTTTACCACAAGCCAAACAAACCAACAAATTCCAAACTAACAAAACCATCTCTTCTCTCTTCTCTTCTTCCTTCTCTCTTGTGGGAGGGGCCATTAAATAGTAGCATTTGTCTTGAAAACCCGGAGAGGAATGGGGCGAAGTCTCAAATGGAGGGAAATCCTGGCACTGAACCTCCAACACATACACTCACACACATCCATTTTTCTGTAACACTTTGCTTGTGGAATTTTGTTTTAGTATCTGTAAACTAGCAGCAGCTGTGAAGGAATTATCAGAAGTAGCTGAAAGGATGGTTGTGGATGAGGAGAGTGCAGGTTAGTTGGGTAAATGCATAAAGGTGGAATGGCTGAGGTGTTCAGTGTTTCAGGTACATGGAGGACTGGACAGATGAGTGGGATGTTGTGTCATGTCATTGGTAACATTGTAGATCCAAATGAGCATGCATTAACAGTGCCAGTGAGGCTGGATATGGCCTTAGTCCCCAGAGAGACCTGTATGGACCTGCTGTGTTGGGGAATGCTTGGTGATGTAATAAAATTATTATGGACCTGATGACACTAACTATGCATTAACCATGCCAGCAGGAATGGGTAAAGTCACTGGGGGGGGCAAAAATGGGTTTTACAGGTTAGGAAGTTATTGCATGCATGGGGCATAGCAGTGAGTAAGAATTTGGAGAGTATTGTTGTTTTTGCTGGTGGTTTACAGTGTAAAGCCCATATGTAACAGGTGGCACTGATTACACATTAACTGTGTCAGTGGGGCTGGATTTGACTGAAAACTTTAATACATATCCAATTGACTGTTCTTTTTTAATTTCAAATTGTCTTTTTTTTTTTTTTTTTTTTTTTGTTAGTACAAGGTCTTGACAATATGAGTTCCAAGGCTGTTGTTAATGTTGGTAACTGTTTTCTTAATTTAAGTGTTTCTTGCCTAAGCATTAGCATTATTTTATTAAAACAAATTCCACCCTGCAATTGCAAATAGGAAGTGTATCAGACACTAACAGTCTAAACCTGTTTATATTCACAGTGACCACAAAGTCTAAAACTGTGTTCTCACACCATTCTCACAGAAAACAGCTAAAGAGGAAAGCAAACAGAGCTTGGCACTGTACTTGAGACAACATGATCTGAGTATGGTAGGATGACCTTATAAAGTAACCCTATTCCTGCACTCTGAGGCTCTGTTTGGTTTAACTCTAGATGTCCAGACCAATGAAATACAATGTCACGTCTTAAAAATTGATGAATGCACCAATCTGAATTATTCAGGAGATACATTCTCACTGGCTGGATGAAGTCTTCAGGTCTTGTTTATCTTATTTGGCCTTTATTGTAAAACTAGAAGTTCCCCTTTAGTTCCCTGTGTTTCATGATGCTGTACTGCCTAAATGATTAAAAAGTCTCCTGAGATGCTTAAAAAAAGAAAAAAAAAAGAAAAGGAAAGAAAATAATCTGTAACCTTTTTAAACATTAAATGTAAAATGTTTATATTATACAGATAAATGAAATGATCATTGTACCTGGAGCCATTATAAAACCAGTTATAACCTGAAAAATCATTTCAAAACTAAACACAAACAAAATATGTAAGGTGTGTTAGCCTGCTGAATTCAAGGGTAAAAAAACACATTTGTTAGGAGGAGAGTATGAGTGTACTAATAATGTAATATTTATATTACACAGACAATATGATTTAAAGGGATTAGTACAGGATGTGTTTTTAAATTGCACTTTGGTATTCTCTACTTTCAACTCACTGGTTTGAGTTGAGCACCTCTGGTCAAATAAAATCCAACCAGCACCCCTCCTCCACCCTGTTTCCAGTGAGAGATCATTATCTGCACTTCTGTTTTTCATAGCAAAAAATAACCAACAGGAAATTGTATTTGTATTTGTGCTTTTTCTGCAAGAGTGCAAACCTTTAACTGAATTGTGACTAAATCAGATACAAGTCTCAGGTCATGTAAGGTCATGTGTCACAGGGCCTCCCCACCTGCAGTCTCCATCTCTTTTGTTTATGTTGTACATTTCTGTTGCTTCTGTTACGTGTTATATGTTTAGGTTGTGTGCCACACCTCACACAGGTGGCAAGTGTTGAGTTTTATTCACCTGTTATGTTGTTACATTGTCCCTTTATAAGGCCTTCCTGTTAGTATGACAGACTCAGTCATTGATGCTGCTTTGACTTTCATTAGTTCATGTTTGTGCACGTTGATGTTCTTTTTCGTTTTCATCACACCCTTCAGTTGGAGACAATTGCTTCCCACCTTGTCGCATAATCGCTGCATGTGATAGCATGAAAAATGTTCAGTTCAGACTGCCAGAGTACATCATCTCAGACCAGTGGGGTACAGTGCACATGGTGGCAGGAACTCCTGGACAAGCTCAATGTAACAGTGAGCCTGACTCCATTTGAGTGTGTCCTAGGGTTCCTGCTGCTATGACCCTGGAACTCTCCACCCTCCTGGTTCACAGCAGTTCATTCCTGGTTGTGAGAGAGTCAGAAAGTGTTGGAGAAGATGCACTGCAACCTGCAGAGGTCCATCGCAGCTTTCAAGAGGAAGGCTGATCAGGGAGAGACCACCATCTGTCAGCTGGGGGTGTGTGGGTGTGGGTACTGTGGGTAGCCACCAAAGAGGAGAAGATGGGCTTGAGAGTGAACGTTTGCCCGTAAGATATCCCGATGAAGCTCAACAAGGTCACCTAGTAGGTCAATATAATTGAGGTTCCTCTGCATTTTATGTGTCCTCTTTAAAGCCTGTCATAATAGGTCCTCTAGACAAAGTTGATCTTGCTGTCGTCCATCCAACTCCAAGTGACATCGATGGAGGACCCTCCTACATGGTTCATGCACACATCCTCAACTCCAGATGTGCAGAGTAAGGATTCAGTACCTGGTGGACTGGGAGAGGTATGGGCCTGAAGAAAGGAGCTGGTTACTGTTACGACCTCGTCTAGGCTTCAGGCCGTAACAGGAAGTGTGAGGAAAACGGCAAATCAATTGTGTAATGGAAATGAAGTAAGTCAGAAAGAGACCAAAGTAGTTCAATAATATACCATGTATTGTACAACAGACAGTGTGATTTATACAAGAGATAGTGTGACACCCACACTATAATGTCATGAGTGACCCAGGCCAAAATAACAAACAAATACACATTAGAAACAAACAGACACTCACTAAACCTATAGAGACAAAAGAAAATACACACACAACTACACTTACTCCATAGGTGGAAAATACAGAGCAAACCCACACCCCAAACAAAATGGCAGTCACTCCCTACTTACCAGTGAAATCAAGAAAAGGATCAAAGTGGAATATATACAAATATACATTGGCAAAACTAACTATTAGAGCAAAGTCAATATGAGAAGCAAGGTCATACACCAACTCAAATATCAAATACTATTAATACACATCTCACACACATATCACTGCCTTCCCCTCCATAGCTTCTTCCTCCTTTTATTACTCCTCAGGTTGGGCGGAGTCTTGTCTCCTAATTTGCTACAAACATGAACTCTGTAATGGAATCTGGAACTGGATCTGGTATGAAACACATGCAGCCACACCAAAAGAACACAGGACGTAACAATACTGGTGAGTCACATCCCAGATACCAAACCTTTCAGCTCCTCCCACTGTGCCCATCCATCCTGGCAGTCTGACCCCAGTGGGCACTTTTGGGTGAGGGGGTACTGGCAGGCCCTGGCTGGAATCCAACCCTCAAAGAGCACACATGGCAATCACAGCAGAGCACAGTGGGAGGAGTTGATAACTGGTATCTAGGATCTGACTTAACAGTATAAACAAAGATATTATTCAAATCATTGTTTAGAAAAATGGTTTAATGGTTGTTCAGAAAAATGGTTCAAACATTTTCTGAATCTGTAGAAACTGCCTTTTCAGTTTTGTCGATATTAAGAATAAAGAGCCTATGAGAGGTTAGATACAGAGGTTAGCTTATAGGGGAAGATACACGTAAGGTGCCTCACTTTGATATGAAACATATGGATATCATGTTATAAGTAAAACCTGAGGAAATGCCCTGAGACGTTAGAGGGTTAAACATAATGTTAAACATAATTCAGAGGTTTATCTCCCGCAAAGGTCAGAGTTCAGTGCTTTGCGCTGAAGGTTCCTAGTGTGGGCAGAGACTTTGAAAAGCCTGTTTCTCTGCTTTTGTTTCTGTTTCTCTTTTTTCTCTTTGTAATCTGCATTCTGCCATTAAAAGTTCATCACTCAAATTTTGCTGCAGCTTTGCAATGTCACATGTAAAATGTTTGAGTGTTTGCTTGAGAGTGTGTCTCTGTGTGTTTGTGTTTGTGTGTGTGTCCGCACAAGCATTCATATTATTCAGTAATTTAGATAATTACACAACATATACTGAAATAATATTTGCACATACACAGGCCCTTAACCTTTAATCTAATCTAAAACTTTGACATGGTATTTTCATATTACAAACATAAGGATGGGGGGTTCCAGACTACAGACACAGTCGGTTCCAGACCCATGCTAATGACCAGCACACCATGGTGGTAGTGAATATCTACAGCATGTAACAGACGTGTATAATGAAATATAGTGTTGTACAAAAATAGATGAAGTTTTAAAGGGAAAAACTACAGGCAAAATAATCATTCATGTCTTAGGTTACTAGGCAGGACAAGAAATGGGAAGATGCAAGAGTGACTGAGATTTTAGGGTAAACAATATATATATATATATATAAAACTAAAGAAAGTGTGTGTGACCATGGGCTCACTCAGAGGGCTCACTCTCTTTACAGTTACTCTGTAAGAGAGACTGAGTCCCTTGTGCACAAAGGTATTAATAACAGGGATGAGGAATTAAATATTACTAATTCAATATAATCAAAAATGATAAATTGATATCTTGAGGGAAAGAGGAAGGTATCACATTATGGCCCCTCCCCCCGAACGTCTCCTTGTGCGGGTGTGTGTTCATTAATGTGGCCACGCCCTCCCTGTGTCTCAACCTGCTCCTCATTGTGTCATTAGTATACGTGTATAAATGTCTATCATTTACATGTCTGTGTTGTCTGTGTTATTGGTGAACCCAATAGGCTGTGTGATATGTCATATGCGTTATATGTGCAAATAAAATGTGTATTCTTGTTTATGCGACTTGCCCGGAATCCTGCTTAACCACATCGTCACAAAAGGCTTTCTAGGAAATAACTGTCAAAAGCACCATACTATGATATCTTGCTGTGCTCAATTCAAATCTCATTGGCCACCAGAATTCCCAAGATCTTCTACCATCTTTTCTTTCATATAGTCTGTTTGGCCACCAGAGGTCATTTGGGCTTTGTTAACCTTTGACCCTTGAGAAGCCTTACCTTTTCTATAAAGAGTTTGGACAAATTGGTGTAAACATGAGTACAGCCTAAAGCATTGGAGTGTATTTCACAGTTACTTTTGGTTGCTGTGGCTCCTCCCACTTCCCCTTTTATACCCCCCCCCCCACCAGAAGAGAAGATCTATTCTGACAGGTTGACTTTTCCTGGGTCACTTCTGTGCCAGATGGGTTTTAAACTAACTTACACTCAGAATAGGATTCCTATAAACCTGGAATAGACTTCTGTTACTTACTTATTCTTATTACTGATTTTGTTCTTTATTGCTTATTTTGTTCCTGTTGCGTTGTCTGGTGTTGAACAGAGGATGATGGACTCTTTTGAGTCTTGGTTCCTCTCAAGGTTTATTCTTCATGCTCTTTGAGAGTTTTTCCTTAACGCTGTTGCATTATCATTGCTCACTGGGGACTTGGACTCAGACATCTGTAAAGTTGCAAAATGTACTATATAAATAAATATGACTTTGAAATATGATTTGCTGTTACATTGAACAGTTTCATTTCATATGAGAGTACATGTACTACTCTGGCAAATCAGTGTATCTACTTCCACATGTACACAAACTTTATGTAAACTTCAGTTATGATCATTTATACATTTAAATGCGATCTTGTTATCCATTATGATGGGATATTCTAAAATAAAAAAAAATAAAAAAAAAATTTAAAAAAAATATATATATATTTATAATGGTTATGTAACTCACAAAAATATCTTTTTTTTTTTACATATTTACCATATATTCTTATGCAATGTAACTTGTTGTTGTCTTACAATCTCCTTATAAGTATGCTTAGTATGTTTTACTGTTATAGGTTTTAGGTGTTTTTGCAGAATTTGTTGGTATCTGTCATTTACAGTCATTTTGGTATCTGCTAGTACAAGTTTATTTGAGCTCCCATGTTACTGTAAATATATTATTATTATTATTATTATTATTATTATTATTATTATTATTGTTGCACTGTTTTCTTTATGTATGTATTTCATGCCACCAAGCATCAGAATATTTTAGTTAAAAAGGTTTCACCACACTACATTTGCACACAGGAAGTGTATTATCAGACACTATCAGTATAAATGTGTTTGTTAAATTTGTCTGTCTATATTCACAGTAACCACAAGGTCCAAAACTGTGTTCTCACACCATTCTCTCAGAAGGCAGCTAAACAGGAAAGCAAACTGAGGTTGGCATTGTACTTGAGACAGTGATCTGAGTATGCATGATGACCTTATAGAATAACTCTATTCCTGCACTGTCAGGCTTTGCTTGGTTTAACTCTGGATGTTCTGGCCAATATAATTCAGTGTCATTTCTGAAAAACTTATGAATGCACCATCTATATTAATCCAGAGATAAATTCTCATTGGCTGCGGGAAATTTTGAGATCTTCTCTATCTTATTTGATCTTGATTGTAAAACCAAAAATTCTGCTATATTAGCCTTTGTTCCATGATGCTTTCCTTTCTTATTGATCAAAAATAACTCCCAAGACATTTCAGAAAAAAGAATAATCTGAAACATTTTTAAACTTTAACATCTGCTTATTTTATAGAGGAATAAAAATATCATTGTAACTGGATCCATCATCAAACAAGTACCAGTTGCACCCTGAAGCAAAAGTTTCAAAAATAATAAATAACAAAACTTCTGTTAACCTTTTACATGCAAAAGTTAAAAACACATATAGCAGGAGGAGAGTATGAGTGCCCATTTTATGTAATATCTATTTTATACAAGTGTAGACTTTGGTATTTTCTACTTTTAGATGTCGTTCCAAGAGCTTCCCAAGTTCAGGACTGTTTACTAAATACACAATAAATAGAAATAAAGATGCAGACTCTGGAATTAAGAGAATAGCTGTTCCCGTCTTTATTCTGAGCTCAGTGTTACAAACGAGGTATTGTCTGGAGAATGTCTAGCAGTCTTAGGTGGGCTCACCTTTATACATTTTCTGACACTTACATTTTTCTATGACCCTTACATAACCATTATTTTTTTTCATACTTCTCCAGGTTGCCACTATTATGTTCAAACCATACATTATTCAATATATGCAAATTGATATTCAACACTTACACCAACCGGTTCTTGGTACCATTATGTTCAACCTGAACTACTTCTATTTTTTAAAACATGATCCTACTTCATATCACCGGGTGCCCATATTGTTTGTTCCAGTGCTTGGCTGAGGATTTACGCTGAAGCCTACAGAGGCCTTTCCTGCATGAAACCAGTTTTTTTTGGACCATCCATACTTTTCTGCTTACACAATAATTTAATAACCTCAATAACTTGGATGTTTCTGTTTTTATTGTTTTGTACAGCTTTCCCCTGTGTAATATATATCATTACGATTAATGAAGTTTGCATTCCTGTGTGATACACTGAGAAGTTTTCAAACATGGCAGACATAATCCAGTGCCAAAAACACATACTGGCAATTAAATAAAACTGCACACTAACTAATCCTAACAACACAAGAAACATACAACAAACTTTCCTAACTCCCTAACAAAAAACAGAGACAAAACCCACACCCAATTAAAATAGCAGTCACTCACTACCACCAGTGTCCAACACCAAAATACCAAAAAAACAATGTTTACACACACACACACACACACACATATATATATATATATATATATATATATATATATATATATATATATATATATATATATATATATATATACACATACACACACAAGTACCGAAGCAGGAGGGGCAAAGCCAAAGATGAAGTCAAAAAATGGGGAAAAACCTACACAAAACATCATACAAATGTTCAATTCAGCAAAACAACTCCAAACTAACACACAATCTCCTTTCTCTCTCTTCCTCTCTTCTGGGAGGGGCCTTTAAATAGCCGACACAGTGGGCTGGGAAGCCCGGCAAGGAACTGGGCAGAGTTTCAATAAGGGTGGAAATCCTGGCAGTGGATCTGGAACACTGGAACATTGTTGTTCCTTCCCACAGCGACATGATGCTGAAGAGCTGAATTATGCTGCCATTCATTTCAATGAGAAGAAAACCAAAAGAGGGCAAGTGAAGAGAGGACAGCCTGAAGACAGCATGTACTCTGAAGTGAAATGTTCAGGTCTTACTGACTATCATCTAGATTATTAGCTCTCTTCCCTTCTATAATCCTAAATGAAGTTTGGATACATTATTTATTTACTGGCACATTCAGTGTTATAAAGGAGGTGCTGTGTAACTCTGTAATCTTTTTATTTTCTTTATATTCCGTTCATCTGCTTTCTGATATTTAAGGTATGTTGTGTTTCTGTTAGTTCATTCCTGCTTCAACAAAAAAGTGCCATATGTCTTACAGAACCACTCTACTCAAAACTGGGTGACTGACTGAATAAATATGGTATAAAGTTGAAATCTTAATAAAGAAAAGTAAACCTTTATTGAATATGCACTGACCCCTGACCCTTATTTTTCTAGTTTGATAATAACATGGCCAAGTTTTCAGATTAAGTGAAGGGCCTGTGCATTTGTAAATATTATTATTAATCTAAATTAATTTTATTCGAATAAATTGTGTCATTTGTAAATTATTGAATATTATATGAACACACACAAAAACATATATGAATGAGGACAGAGAGTAAGTTAGCATACATGAATTAATAATTTAAAAATGAAACATTTATTATTGTAAAAGGCCTTGTGACAGGTTCATGTAGGGTGGGGGACAGAAGTGCACATTTGGAGTGTTTTGATACTCCATGAAAGAACAAACACAAAGCACAGAGGTGAGTTGGTAAAAAGCTTTAAAAAAATTAAAAATAAAGGCAAAAACACATGCACAGAAACAAAGCACCGCACTGGACTAGTGTTCCTGTGGGCTTAAATAGAGGGAGAAACAAAAAGGATAACAAGTAACAGGCACATATAATCAATAATTAGTGGATTGGAAATGGGGGACATATTTTTTTTGTGTGTGTGTTTGTGAGAGAGTTTCTGTGGTAGTGGGCATGTGTTAAGGAAAAACTCTCAAAGAACATGAGGAATAAACCTTGAGAGGAACCAAGACTTGATCCTCTGTTCAACACCGGACATCACAACAGGAACAAAATAAGCAATAAACTAAATCATTAATAAGAATAAGAAAATAACAGAAGTCTATTCCAGGTTTCTAGGAGTCCTAGCCTGAGTGTAAGTGTATTTAAAACCCATCTGGCACAGAAACAGACCCAGGAAAAGTCACCCAGTCAGCCTAGAGCTTCTCTTCTTCGGGGGGGGGGGGGGGGGCATAAAAGGGGAAGTGGGAGGAGCCACAGCAACCAAAAGTAACTGTGAAATACAGTACAATGACTTAGGCTGTACTCATATTACACCAATTTGTCCAAACTCTTTATACAAAAAGTAAGGCTTCTCAAGGGTCAAAGGTTAACAAAGGTTAACAAACTATATGAAAGAAAAGACGCTAGAGGATCTTGCGAATTCTGGTGGCCAATGAGATTTTAACTGAGTTCAGCAAGAATTTTGTTTATTTTGAATTATTAATATTTAATTCCTCATCCAACTTATTAACTGAATTCTTTAGATCATTTTTAGGACTTTACACAGGACCAACAAAAGTGACATATCATAGACTTATACAGTTCATAATCCCAGAATATTATTCTTGTTTTGTCTCTTACTGTAAAATTAAATATGAGATGACATACACAATAAAACCTTTTTAAACTACTCTGACTGTTGTCATACACTTTTCAATAGTGTTCCATAAATAGTGAACATCACTCTATTACAGCATTAGCCAATCACGCTTCATCAGGCATGGATAGATTGGGCAATAGCACAGGAGGAGGGGTGCATTTTATTTGAGTGGCTCTACTATTGTCTATAAAAAAAAGCTCACTCTAGCACTAACAATCTAAGATTTAGAAAAAAAAAGATAACTGAATAATAATAAAAATAAACCTTTTTGAGCAATTTTGCAAACAAGACTGTAAGCAAGATTTTTACATCATTTTTTTACCATCATGTGTGGTAAAGGTAAAGTGTAGTATATAACAACACTGCCTGTCTTGTTGGCGACTGCAGTTCAAACCTCATTGGGTCAAGTGCTCTATGCTATATCAATAAGAGTCCTTGGGCAAGACTCCTAACACTACAGCTGCCTATATTAAACATGTTTGAAATTCTAACTCACTCTGGATAAGAGTGTTTCCCAAAAGCATAAAATAACATACATGCATGTTTGGTATAAACATGTTTTAAAAATAGATCAGGCACTGATAGTGGCCAAACAAGGTTGTGAGACAACAACAGAACAGGCCCATGTGACTTTTGCCAGCCAATGAGATTCTGAGTCATGAAACACAAAAGTTGATGAAGTTTAGTTAGTTTCTTGCTTCTTTCAAACCGTCTCCTCTGAGGTCAGAGCGTTATGCTGCAATAATGATACCAGTCTGGATACTTATATTTTTGAGCTACAAGACATGTATGTTTCTAAATATTTACTAGTGTTCATAATTACATGTGTTATTGGATTCAATTTTGCCTACATTTTTTTTTCCTTATTGGTCTGACTATGTTTCATTTTATAGGTCCTGTGCAAACTACAAACCTTGCTAATCAAGCAAACCTGATGCAACCTGGAGAAAATATCACTCTTAACTGCACATTTAAAGAAAAATATGATGACAATACGTGCATGTGGTACAAACAAAGACTGAACCAGGAGCCTCAGCAAGTAGGAAAAGTGCTAAAAAATAAACAGGCCATACCTTCATCTCCATTCAGCAACTCCACATTCAGAATGATTTGGAATGACACCACAAACTCTCTGACTATTCTAAATCTTACTGAAGATTATAAAGGAACGTACTTCTGTGCAGTGACAGACAAAACAATGATTCTCTTTTCCTCTGCTACATTTGTCAATGTGACAGGTAAATAAGTTGTTTCCTTTAAACGTCTTAAAATATAAAACTATACTATAACTAAAACACAGAGCACTTCTAATCTTAATGTTAAATCTACTGTTATATTATGAAGTAGAGAACTGAATGTCTTTGTTCTGAATAAATACAATGATTTTTAATCTGTGGATTGCAAAGTGCTCTAAGATAATTAGATAATGCTAATTATTTAGTAGTACAGTTGTTTAAGCATAAGAGGGAAACCATGATGAACAAAAAGCAGACACTGTGTGTTTTTATTGAACAGCACATGCAGGGTTAAACCTAACAGAGTCTACCAGTAGTGGAAAAGGGTCAGGAACCCCAAAAACATCCCAGTCAAGCAAGTATATTTGTACCTTTTTGCTTTAAATAAAGTGATCATCATAGAAGCTTGCTCTTCAAGGTTCTAAGCCATAGCCACAAGTGTTTTATAAATCAAATGCCTTTCTCATAAAAATCTAGCTTGACCATGTGAAAGATAACAAGAAAAACTAAGAGCATATAATATTTTTTATAATTACCAGGATATCAAGGTTTATACACATCGTTGCATCATAATTCAGCATTAGAGTTTATTCCTCAAGCAATAGCTGACTTGAGCCTTATTGTTAGACAAGAAGAAAGCTCTCTCTCTTTTACACACACACACCTCTCCCACTTTTCTCTCTTACTAACACACACATGTTTGTGTATTAAGGACAAAATTCTTTGTTGGTGGACTAAACTTAATCTTTGTTCATTTATACTTTTACATCTTCATTTTAACTCATAGCAGAGCTGTGTAGTTAATGTCTGACATAATGGTGGCATAACAGGGTGCTCAGGATGACCCTTTTTAAATGTTTTAATTATGTAGTGATCTTCCCTTGAACTGTGCTGGTTATAGCTGTCTGATTAGCGTCTGATCTCTTGGTTGCATACCACACACTTGCACTTTAATTTGTATATTCAATTATTTTATAAAGATTGTTCTACAGTAAAGCCCGTGGGTCCTGTAGTGATCTGTCTTGGAGCAGTGCTGGGAGTGTGTGTGGCTGTTATCATTGCTCAAGCCATAATCATTTGTAAGATGAAAAACTCTGAAAGTGGCAATGGTAAGTGTTCATAAAGGGCAGGAGGTTTGAACTCTTCTAATTCATGACTTTGAATATTAACAATATTGATTAAAAAAAATAAGCAAACATTTTGGCATGGAGGTAATATTACCTGATCCAATTACAATTAATACTTTATTTTCACCAACCACAGCAAGACCTCAAGAAAGAAGTGTGATGGAGAAAACCACCAATCAGGTACAACTTGTGCAGTTTGCTTAAACGACTTTATTAGTAACACTTTGTTCTCCAGGTTTATGCTCTTCATCTTGGTTGTGGCATGCATCAGTTGACATAAAAACTCTGACTTGATGCTTAGCAACGTGCCTATCATAGATGACAACAGTAGACAACAGTGTTAGGGGTTTAACCTGATACATCAGATTTTATCTCGCATTTTGTGCATGTTTTTAATTGTGTTGTTTCAGACATAGCAGGTGATGTACACAGCAGAAGACAAGTTGTTGTAATATTAGTCAAATTCTAAACAATGATGAGATTTGTGAGTCATAAAAAGCAATTAAGTGCCATTTATTCCATTTAAATCTATGATATCTTTCACTAAGAATGTTTCTGGGTCTGCTCAGCTCAGCTTCCTCTGTTTCATATCTGTGGAGCTGATATAGCTTATAGCTGTAGCCTAATTACAACATCATTGATATTCATGCATGAAGCTGTTGTGGTGGAGATGTACGAGACAGGTAACACTGCACTGCTGTAGAGGAGGAGGAGAAGGCAACTCACTGTCTCTGTGTTTGAGACTAGTACTCATATTCTAAATAAGGATCACAATGACAGTAATGTTCACTAAACAATGTTGTTCATTCCCACAGATACATGATGCTGAAGAGCTGAATTACGCTGCCATTCATTTCAATGGGAGGAAAACCAAAAGAGGGCAGGTGAAGAGAGGACAGCCTGAAGACAGCATGTACTCTGAAGTGAAACATTCAGCTCCTACTGACTATCATCTAGATTGTTAGCTCACTTCCCTTCTATAATCCTAAGTGAAGTCTGGACACATTATCTTTATTCCCTGTTCATCTGCTTTCTGAACTTTAAGGTATGTTGTGTTTCTGTTGGTTCATTCCAGCTTCAATAGTAATGTGCAACATTTGTCTTATAAAACCACTGTGCTCAAAACTGGGTGTCAGATAAAGAATATCCACAATGTACCCATTCTGTTGTGCTTACTTAGTTATGACTGTTGATTTTCTGACCATTATATCTGCTCTTCATACTACAAGATTGCATTGTGCCTGTTGTTTTGTTGCTTAGCATTTGATATTACATTTCAGCTATAAATATTAACATATATAAGAATGTATTATTATTTCTTCTTATTATTATTATAGATAATCAATATTAAATTTTATGTTGTAACATTGAGCGGTAAGGAGGCAGATGCATGTGCGGAGAAGAGTAAGATTTAATTGGGGCAAATCCAGAATCAGAGTCGTTAATGCAGTCCAGGGTCAAAGAGCCAACACGGAGAGCACGGAGATACATGAATAAATGGAACAAGGGCTAAGACACACGAGTAACTAAACACAGAAGTAAACAAGGGAGCAGGTTATAACACAGACTGACGCTAGGATTACACAATGGTGCAGAGTAACAACCATTAGAATAAACCTGCAAACAATAAACTAAACACATTCAAATAAACAGCACCTAAAACACAAGGCTCAAGACAGGGTTTAAATATGAGAACCAAAGGCAGAAACGAGGGACAGGTGCAAGCAGTCAAACGAGGGGTGGAGAAAATGAAACTAAGGAACGGAACTAAAAAATACAGAACCTGGGAGAGACTGATCATGACTGATGTGTACTTTTTTTAATGCATTCTATTTAATACTGTATGATTTATTTTCTTACCATACTGATTCATATTACAACATCTTTTTTTTTTTAATTTGTATTTGTTTTATTCCATCCTAATTCAGTTCCTCTACCAATGATCAATAGCCTTTTACTAACTATGTGCTTCACAGATATTGCCATTTGTAAATCTATAACTACCCAAACATTTTGCATAGACAAAAAGTGATTCAACGTATACTGAATAATTAGGCTGTAAAGCTTAATAGGCTAAAAAGAGAAGAATAAATCTATATTGAATATGGACATGTAACCTTCGACCCTTATGTATGTAATATGAAAATAAAGTTTAAGGGCCTGTGTATATGTAAATATTATATCAGTATATGTTGTTTTATTTTCTAAATTACTGAATAATATGAATGTGTGCACATAAACAAACTCAGACACTTTAACACTATCACAGCATAAGTAAATACAGTCTGATAGTCAGTAGGGTGGGAAATGAATAAATATGTATTAATAATTTAAAATATTTATTTTAAACACAATAATAATAACATGAAACTTTTATTTTTGTAAATAGTGTGACATCGTGAAGCTGCGGTAAAACGTGAGTGATGAACTTTTAATGGCAGAATGCAGATTACAAAGAGAAACAGAGAAACAGAAACAAAAGCAGAGAAACAGGCTTTGCAAAGTCTCTGCACACACTAGGAACCTTCAATGCAAAACACTGAACTCTGACCTTTGTGGGAGATAAACCTCTGAATTATGTTTAACCCTCTGACATCTCGGGGCATTTCCTCTGTTTTTACATATCATTTTAAATTCACTTTAAAGGTTTTTATGTATAACATGATATCCATATGTTTCATATCAAAGTGAGGCACATGATGTGTATCTTCCTCTATTATATAACTTCTATATGTGACCTCTCATGGGGTCTTTATTCTTACTATCGACAAATCTGAAAAGGTAGATTCTACAGATTCAGAAAATGTTTGATCCATTTTTCTAAACAATGATTTTAATAATATCTTTGTGATACGACACACAGGACATAATAATACTGGTGAGTCATATCCTAGATACCAAAGTTATCAGCTCCTCTCGCTGTGCTGTGCCGTGGTTGCCGTGTGTGCTCTTTGAGGGCTGGATTCCAGCGAGGGTCTGCCAGTACCCCATCACCCAAAAGCGCCCACTGGCGCCTGAGTGCCAGGATGGATGGGTAAAGTGGGAGGAGCTGATAAGTTTGGTATCTGATATGTGACTCACCAGTATTGTTACATCCTGTGTTCTTTTGGTGTGGCTGTGTGTGTTCCATTCCAAATCCAGTTCCAGGTTCCATTACAGAGTTCATGTTTGCAGCAAATCAGGAGACAAGACTCCACCCACCCTGACGAGTAATAAAAGGAGGAAGAAGGTATGGAGGGGATAGCAGTGATATTTTTGTGAGATGTGTGTTAATAGTATTTGATATTTGAGTTGGTGTATGACCTTGCTTCCCATATTGGTTTTGCTATTGTATATTTGTATATATTCCACTTTGATCCTTTTGTTGTGTTCACTGGTAAGTATGGAGTGACTGCCATTTTGTTTGGGGTGTGAGTTTGCTCTGTATTTTCCAGTAAGTGTAGTATTTTCTTTTGTCTCTGTAGGTTTAGTGAGTGTATTTTAGTTTCTAGTGTGTATTTGTATGTTATTTTGGCCTGGGTCACTCCTGACGTTATAGTCCAGTGTCACACTATCTCTTGTATATATCACATTGTCCATTGTACAATACATTGTATATCATTGAACTACTTTGGTCTGTTTCTGTCTTACTTCATTTCCACCACACATTTGATTTGCCATTTTCCTCACACTTCCTGTTACGGCCTGTACCCTAGTCGAGGTCGTAAGGGTATCCGGCTCCTTTCTTTAGGCCCATACCTCTCCCAGTCCTCCAGGTACTGAATCCTTAATCTGCACATCTGGAGTATATTAGATAATGTAGATGTTTAAATTATAACATTCATTCTATGGGGTTCTAAAGTTCCAAGAGTGTAAACTGGTTCTTTTTCTTAAGTTTCCTGAATTAATATCATGTGAAAATCCCAGCAGAAAAGCAGTTTCTGAAATACTCAGACTAGCATGGCTGGCATGAGCTGTTGCATACACTCATACACACTTGCATGCACATAAGTATCTAAATGTATAACACTTGTACACTAGATTAACCTGTCAGTTACCACGGCATCCAGCTACATGTTCTGATACGGTTTTCTCCTGTTTCCATCATCGTCCTGTGTTGTCATTCCCCCTACATTATCATTTCCAGGTGTTGTTTCTTTTTCACTATTAATAAGGCTGTCAAGTTGATACAGAGAGTCATATTTACATATATTCAATTGCCAGAAACATTGAGTATTCTGTTCTTTTTGTTTGGAGTTGTAAGGGTGGGTGCTGTGTTTTTTGCCGCCTTGTATTTCTGTTTTTGTGAGATGGTAAGAGTGATGCATTTTATTTTGTTTTGTTTTAGGGAAGTTAGCATTTGTGTTGCTATAGTTCACTGTTGTTAAATGTGTTGGCAAAAAGCCCACCCTGAAAAAAACATTCATGTTTTAAATTTGCGTTGTTGTTGTTAGTATATATTTTTGTATGTATGTTTTTGTTACTGTAAATAAAAAGAAATGATAATACATCACTGAAAACCCTGTGTATGGCAGTGGTAGCTCAGAGGTTAAGGTACTTGACTTGTAACTGGATGGTTGCTGGCTCAAGCCCCACCTGCCAGCTTGTCACTGTTGGGCCCCTGAACAAGGCCCTTAACCCTCAATTGCTCAAGTTATCCTCAGTCATAATTGTATGTCACTTTGAATAAAAGTGTCAGCTAAATTCCTTGAGTGTAAATGTTTGGTGTGTGTCTCCATGTTTCTTTTTTTAAGTTGTGCACTTTTTGGTCCTAGAATTTGAGCTCCCGATAGGTGCAGGTAACAGGGTTGTAATAGTACAAAAATCTGTTGATTAACATAATGTTTGGCGGTAAGGAGGCGGACGAATGTGTGGAGAAGAGCAAGATTTCTTCATGGAAAATCCAAAATCAGAATCATTGTCGTAGTTCTGGGTCAACACAGAGAGCACATGGATACATGACTAACAAACAAAAACACACAAAGGCAAACTGGAAAGCAGGCTATAACTAAGGCTAGGAAAACCCTTGGGGATAAACAAGACAGGCTAACAAAAATGAAGGCTTTGGAACACCGATTCAAGAAATTACTACAAGGAAACGCATTCACAAATTAATTCAATGAACAGCAAAAACACTGGAATGCAGACAGAGTTTAAATACTTGAACTTACTACTAGAAATCAAATGAAAATCAAATGAGGGGAGGAGAAAAGGAAGCCATGCAATGGAACCAAAAAACACAAGAGATGGAAAACACCGAACACGGGAGGGACTGATCGTCATGATAAACAAGCATGTGGTTTGTTACAGAGAATATATGTGTGACATGACAGAAAAAGTCAGACACTTGCAGACCTTTAAAGCTTCTTTATTCTCAGTGGTGTAATCCATAGTCATAGTATGTAACAGAAGGAGGATCAGAACCATAAAATACAAGAAGACAAATCCAAATGACCTCCAAATTTACAATTAAAAACAGTCTGAGGCAAAACCAGAGAGGCACAAGAGACACACAGACAAAATCACAAGGAGCAGGCAAAGGAAACAGTGCACAGTTTTGGGGAAGTTCTGTTTTCATCCTAATTTAGGTTTCAGTACAAGCTGCACAATATCACAGACAGTCTGAGATCTCTCTTTAAATGTGACTGGGGCCTGATTTCCTGTTGGTTGTTCCTACTCTAAAGAAAATAGAAGCATAGATATAATCTCTCACTGAAAACATGTGGGGTGTGTATGAGGGTGTGTGTGTGTGTGTGTGGGGGGGGGGGGTTATGGTCAGATTATATTTGACCAGAGGTGCACAACTCTCCAGGATTATTTGCCAGTATGTGTTTTTGGCACTGGATAATGTCTGCCATGATTGAAAACTGCTCAGTGTATCACAAATGTGTTTTTAATTTTTGTATGTAACAGGCTATCACAACTTAAATCTTTTATTATTGATTATTTTTGAAACTTTTGCTTCAGGGTACAGCTGGTGCTTGTTTGCTGATGGATCCAGTTACAATGATCTCTTTATTACTCTATACAATAAGCAGATTTTAAAGTTTAAAAATGTTGCAGATTATTATTTTTTATTAAATGTCTTGGGAGTCATTTTTGATCACTAACACAGGAAAGCATCATGGAACAAAGGGTACAATAGCAAAATTTCTGTTTTTACAATCAAGGCCAAATAAGATAGACAAGACCTCAAAACTTCCCCCAGCCTATGAGAATTTATCTCTGGATTAATAGAGATTGATGCATTCATCAATTTCTCAGAGCTGACAATGAATTATATTGGCCAGGACATCCAGAGTTAAACCAAACAGAGCCTGACAGTACAGGGAGAGGGTTATTTGATAAGGTCATCATGTATAATCAGATCGCTGTCTCAAGTACATTGCCAACCTCAGTTTACTTCCCTCTTCATCTGCTTTCTGGGAGAATGGTGTGAGAACACAGTTTTAGACCTTGTGGTCACTGTGAATATAGACATAGGAAAACAAAACGCATACAAGTTTAGACTGATAGTGTTTGATAATACACTTCCTGTGTGCATATGCAGTGTGCTTAAAGTTTTTAACTAAAATGTTCTAATGCTTGGTGGCATGAAATACATATATAAAGAAAACAATGCTACAATAATAATAATAATAATAATACATTTCCAGTAACATGGGAGCTCATATATTAACCTTGTACTAGCAGATACCAAAATGACTGTAAATGACAGATAGCAAAAAATCTGCAAAAACACCCTAAGACCCATAAGAGTAAAACATAGTAACAATATAGCAAGGAGACATTGTATAAGAATAGAATTTGTAAATAAAGATGTTACTTTTTATAAGTTACAAAACCATTAAAAAATAAATAAATAAATTATATATATATTTGATTATCCCATCATAAAGGACAACAAACAAAATCACATGTAAATGCATAAATGATCATTACTGAAGTTTAGATAAAGTTTGCGTACATGTGGAAGTTGAGAGACTGATTTTCCAGAGTAGTGTATATAGTCTGACATGAAATGAAACTGTTCAATGTAACAGTAAGTCAAATTTCTAATTTCTATTTATATAGTACATTTTACAACAGCCATCGTCACAAATCAACCTTACAGATGTCTGAATTCAAGCCTGCAGTGGGCAACCAAAATGCAACAGTGTTGAGGAAAAACCCACAAAGAGCATGAGGAAGAAACCTTGAGAGGAAACAAGACTCAAAAGAGGAGTCCATCATCCTCTGTTCCACACCGGAGATCACAGCAGGAACAAAATAAGCAATAAAGAATTAAATCAGTATTAAGAATAAGTAAGTAACAAAAGTCTACTCCAGATTTCTAGGAGTCCTAGTCTGAGTGTAAGTGAGTTTAAAACCCATCTGGCACAGAAACGACCCAGAAAAAGTCACCCAGTCAGCATAGAGCTTCTCTTCTTGGGGGGAGGGCCACAAAAGGGGAAGTGGTCAGGATGTGGGAGGAGTCACAGCAACAAAACTGTGAAATACACTACAATGCTTTATGCTCTACTCATGTTTACACCAATTTATCCAAACTCTTTCTATAAAACGTAAGGCTTCTCAAGGGTCAAAGGTTAACAGAGCCAAAATGACCTTTGGTGGCCAAGCAGACTATATGAAAGAAATGGCAATAGAGAATATTGGGAGTTATCTTGTCCAATCAGATTTTAAGTGCAGCAAGAATTTTGTTTATTTTGAATTATTAATATTTAATTCCTCGTCCACCTTATTAACGTAGACCTGACTGAATTATTTACATCATTCTTAGAACTTTACATGAGACCAACAAAAGTGGAAAATTATAGACTTCTACAGTTCATAATCTCAAAAAATTATTCTTGTTGTTTTGTCTCTTTCTGTAAAATTAAATATGGGACAACATACACAATAAAACCGTTTTAAACTACTCTGACTGTTATACACTTGTCAATAGTGTTCCATAAAATAGTGAACGTCACTGTGTTACAGCATTAGCCATTCATGCTTCATCAGGCATGGATTGATTGGGCATTAGCACAGGAGGAGAGGTGCATTTTTTGAGTGACTCTACTATTGGCTATAAAAAAATCTGGTTACTTATATTTTTGAGCATCAAGACATGTATGGTTCCAAATCTTTACTAGAGTTCATAATTACATGTGTTACAGTACTTTTTTGTTGGTTTAATATTCAATATTGGATTCAATTTTGTCCACCTTTTTTCCTTTCCGTTTCCTTTATTTTAGTTCATGGTAGAGCTGTGTAGTTAATGTTTGACATAATGGTGGCATAACAGGGTGCTCAGGCTGACACTTTTTCACTTTAATTTTTGGATTCATATTTTAAAATCATGTAGTGATCTTCCTTGGAGCAGTGCTGGTTATAGCTGTGTGGTTAACATCTGATATTATGGTCACATACCACACACTTTTCACTTTAATTTGTTTATTCAATTATTTTATAAAGATTGTTCTGCAGTAACGCCTGTGGGTCGTGTAGTGATCTGTCTTGGAGCAGTGCTAGGAGTGTATGTGGCTGTTATCATTGCTCAAGCCATAATTATTTGTAAAATTAAAAACTCTGAACATGGCAATGGTAAGTTTTCATGAAGGGCAGGAGGTTCGAATTGTTCTAATTCCTGACTTCATATATTTTTTATCTTTATGAAAATTTGAAAATATTGATTAAAAAAATCAATAATAAAATCAGCAATAATTTTGGCATAGAGGTAATATTCCCTGAGCCAATTACAATTAATATTGTATTTTCACCAACTACACTGAGACCTCCAAAAGGTAGTGTGATAAAGAAAACGACCATTCAGGTACAACTAATGCAGTCGTGCTTTCATGCCTTTATTAGTAAAACTTCTTTCTCCAGGTTTACGGTCTTCATCCTTGATGTGGGCTGTATCAGCTGACATTAAAACTCATACTTAAATATAGAAATATTTATAATGCTGAATAACATGCTAATCATAGATATGAAAGCAGTAGTCAAGTGAAGCAGCCCTACCTTGATAAAATCTCGTATTATGTACATTTGATAATTTGCTTTGTTATAGACACAGTAGGCGATGTAAAGAGCAGAGGATGAGCTATAGTAATGTTTGTCTAATCACAGTCTAATCAACAATGATAAGATCTCTAAATCTTAAAGAGCAATTTTTGCCATTTATACAATTAAATCTATGAAATCTTTTACTAAGAAAGTTTCTGGCACTACTCAGCTCAGCTTCCTCTGTTTCATATCTGTGGTGCTGATATAGTTTATAGCTGTAATCTAATTACAGCATCATTGACACACATGCATGAAGCTATTGTGGTGGAGATGTATGAGACATGCAACACTGGAATGCTGTAGAGGACGAGGAGAAGGCAACTCACTGTCTCTGTGTTTGAGACTAGTAGTCATATTCTAAATAAGGATAGGAAGGACAGTAATGTTCACTAAAGATTGTTGCTCATTCACACAGCCACATGATGCTGAAGATCTGAATTATGATGCCATTCATTTCAATGAGAGGAAAACCAAAAGAGGGCAGGTGAAGAGAGGACAGCCTGAAGACAGCATGTACTCTGAAGTAAAACGTTCAGGTCTTACTGACTATCATCTAGATTATTAGCTCTCTTCCCTTCTATAATCCTAAATTAAGTATGGATACATTATCTCTTTACTGGCACATTCAGTGCTGTAAAGGAGGTGCTGTGTAACTCTGTAATCTCTATGTCTTTATTCTCTGTTCATCTGCTTTCTGATCTTTAAGGTATGGTGTGCTTCTCTTGGTTGTGCTGCATTTGTCTTAGAGAACCACTGTGCTCAAAACTGGGTGACTGATAAAGAATATCTACAATGATATGAAGCCCCAGATTGCTGGCATAGAATGAAGAGAAGATTAAGTTGTGTGCCATCTATGAAAGTGTGTTGTTAGGATGTGTTAGTAAAGTAGGGAAAGGTCGTGATTTTTAATTTGATGCAGGAATGTTTTGCATGCTCCGTAGGCTGAACCGGACCTGTAAATTGAAACTGAATCAGATTAACTAAGAAAAAATGTGAACCAAATTTAGTCCAAAGCAAATAATATATAGATTAGTAATCAAACATTAGTACAGTAACAGTTTTAGTAACAGTATAAAGTATAGTATTATCTTTTATGCCTCTTTATGTTATTATGGCATATTCTAAACTATGCACATTTTTAAAATGAATATGGTCCTTATATAAAAAGTGTAACGAATGCCTGAGTGCTGAAGGAGGTTGAGCAGAACGCACATATTTCCTCGACATGGGTGAACATTTAATAGAAACATAAAGATGATGGCACTCACATGTGTTACAATGAACGCAACACAGTTAACAAAGCAAACACGATAAACACAGTTACATTTAACAACAACAAGAAGAACATTTAACATGATCTTTAACAACTTACTTCAACAATAACCGACAACACTGCACACAACGACAAGAGTTTAATTACACAAAGACTAACACAATACAGGTGTGTGCACGTGTGGCTACGAACATGACCCTCCCACTGCACGCAGCGGGCCAAACCATGTGACTCGCGGGACGTGAGTGTTCTGTGACATTATGTATCAACTTTTATACATATTTAACCTTACATTTTTATGCTATGTAATTGGTTGCAAAATGTTTAACATTGCATTGTGTTATTACACATTTTTAGACATTTTCTGATGTCTCTTAGTACAAGGGTAATACATGAGCTCCCAGCCTGTTGGCAATGCATTATTGTAGCACTTTTTTCTTAGTTTAATTATTTCATGCTACTAAGCATTAACATATTTTAGTAAAAAAAAAAGTGTATTTATTGAAGAGTATATTCACAGTTACCAAAAAGTCTAGAATTGTGTTCTCACATCATTCTTCTAAAAACTGAGGCTTCATCCAGTCTTGAGTGTTTTACAGGACCAGAGATGTGCACCCCTATGGCAGATCGTGGCATGTGTGCGCAGAAACGCAACTTGTTGGCTGTCTCAGAAAGCAGCTACACAGGAAATTAAACTGATGTTGCTTCTGTTCTCGTGGCAACTGAAAGCAACTGAAAACTCATGACAGATTTGACAAATGAGTATGGTATGATGCTTACAGAATAGCATCATGTGAGATTTCAGTATAAGGGATGACACTAACATTGAGATGGTTTTGGTAAACAGAAGAAGTGACACCATACATATAGATGTTTTCAGTTATTTAAGCTCTTTTTGTGGTTTTCCTTATCGGTGTAGTTAGACACGTTGATTCTGCTTGATGCTTTCAAGAAGCTAAACTGAACATCAAATACATGAACATCGGTCCAGTCTCCTCAATCTAATACAGGGAAATATATCTAAATAAACAGATAAGATCAGGTTTAAAGTCATTGTCATGAGAATGGAATTATAGGAATGTACCTGAAATGAGCACTTGCTGTGTAAAGAAACATTTTGGCATTTATTTACTCTTCTCAGAACTTAACTGTATGATGGTAATTCATTTTGAACTATGAGTAATTCTGCTGCATTTCCTAAGTTATGAATGAACAGTGCAGACGTCTGGATAATCATATATACATTTAAAGACACTGTGGAGGAAAAATCAATAGGACTCGAGCCAGATGTGCAGATGAGCGAGCTTTATTGGTTCTGTCCCTTATGCATTGAGGAAGAGAAGCGTCAAACTTCTCTCTCACATGAGTTCATATACCCGCACCTTTCCCTGTTGTTCTCTCATGAGCTAATCTCATGACTCCAGGTGCCAGGCCTCCCAACTGTCCTTGAACATTCTTTCCTGTTAAAAACAAGTTGTTACTTCCTGCTGCTGCACCCCTGCCCAGAAACAGTTAAATGATAACTGTCATTCTCTATCACTTGTCTATTCGCCTTTCTTGCAGACTGGTCGAGATGAGGGCAAAGATCAAATAAAGGTCACATATTTTTTTGTCCTCCTTTAAGCAAGCATTAAACATTTTGCCTCACAACATATATAAGTATATACATTACTTAATGACAAGAGTTATGTGGAGGAGCAGGAGATACAGTCTATCTGTTTTCAAATAAACTGATTATTTTATGGCCTAGCCACAGCACCTTCCATGTCCCAGGCATACAGTAACGAGGTAGGTAGTTTCTGGGTAGATCCATTATCTTTTACACTGATGAGAATGTGAACGATGATGGTAACCAACTCCTGTTTTCCATGCCAGTTCTGCGCACAGCTCCCCTCGAAGTCCGCCAATGAGGACGTGCACTAGCACTGCTTATTCCAGCATATCAAGGCATCCGAAGACCTGAACTCCATGCTGTACTATGCTGCTAAACAAGTAACCTCTCTCAGAAGCAGCAGGACTAGAACACAAAAGCAACCCCATTGAGGATAATTGAAAAAAGCCTTCAGTTCCTGGATGAAGTCACACTGGCTAGAGGGAGCACAGCACCGCTTCACAGTGATCACGGACCACAAAATCCTGGAGGACCTCCAAACCACCAGAGGCTGAATTTCAGGTGAGCTCGATGGTCCATTTTGTCTTCCCTGTTTGTGTTCCAGGTGACCTACAAACCGGGATTGAAGGATGTGAAGGGGGACCAAGAGTCAATCCTTCTTCCTGCCTGTTTCATTGGGGCTGTCAGTTGGGACTTTGATCAGCTGACCCTGACACTCACTGCCCTCCACACTAGCTCTACACCTGTCTGTGAAGTCGCAGAACTCTCATCACCTGGATACACAGATCCCTTGGCTTAGGACATCCAAGCTACACCCACAGCTGACAGCACAATATTAGTGGCCAGCAATGCACAGGAATATTTTGTGCTGAATGTGCAGTGCAGCAAAATACCTCACACACCAACATGTTGGTAAGCTGCACCCCCTTCCTATACCACATTGCACCTGGTCTCACCTGGCATTTGGTTCTGTCACAGACCTCCTGGTCTCTCAGGGCAACATGGTGGTCCTCATTATTGTCGATCCCTTGTCGAAGATGCTCCAGTTTGTTCCACTCCCGGCACTTCCCACTGCACTCAAAACAGGTAAGCAGCTCTTGCACCACATCTTTTGACAGTTCAGGCTGACTGAAGACAATGTTTCAGATCGGGGAGTTCCATTCACCTTCCGGATATGGCAGGAGTTCCTTGGGAAGCTCAATGTAATAGTGATGTTGACTTCAGACTACCACCTTCAGAACAAGGGGCCGTTAGAGAGAGCTAACTAGCAGCTATGAAAGTTCTTGTGCCTCCATTGCTAAGAGCACCCAGATACCTGGGAGCACCTATTTCCCCTTGGCAGAGTATGTGCATAACACTCTCTGCCACACAGTTACAGGGCTCACCCGCTCCTAGTGTGTCTTGGCATTCCATCACCCGCTGTATATTTGTAACCCCCAACCTTGGATCAGCCTGCTGTCCAGACGTGGTGCCAGCAGAGTGAGCAGGTCTGTACACCATCCTCTGCTGTATCAATGAGAACTTACATGGTCAGCTTGCCGGTGGGCAGCATATCTGACCTGATGCCTGTGGTCGTGGGACCCATTCAGAAGGTCAAAACAAATTCCGGTTCATCGCTGATGCTATTGGAGCTTGAAGGATACAATTCAATTGGCATACAAGGTGGGTGCCCTGCTGGACTCACAACGACAGTGGATGCAGCCAGTACTTCATGGCGTGGCAACGGATATGGAATAGGGAAGCTGGATACCTGCATCTCAAATCCTGTCAGCCACATCCATCCAAACCAGATCTTTGTCGGCCAGGTGGGCCCCACTCTCAGAGGCCAACAAGACCTTTGTGGGGTGGTTATATTAGGCACCCAGCCCAAAGGACATGCCCTCTACCACAGAAACCCAAACACACACACACACACATACACACACACACAACCTCCCCCATTTCCAATCCACTATTTATTGATTACATGCACCTGTTCCTTGATAGCCTTTTTGTTTTTCCCTCTATTTAAAGCCCACAGGAACATTAATCTAGTGCTTTTGCCACTTTTTTTTTTAACTTTTTTGCCAACGTACTTCTGTGCTTTGTGTTTGTTTATTCATGAAGTATAAAAACACTCCAAATGTGCACTAATGTCCTCCACCCTACATGAACCAGTCACAAGGCCATTTAAATTAACTACTTACCTTCTGCCTAACTTACCTCTTATCTTTCTAATTTAGAAAATCACAAAATATATTCAAATAATTAGGTTTATTTAGATTAATAATAATATTTACAAATGCATAGACCCTTAACCTTTAATCTGGAACCTTGGCCAAGTTATTATCAAAATAGAAACATAAGGGTCAGGGGTTACAAGTGCATATTCAATAGTTTTACTTTTCTTTCTTAAGCTTTACAACCTATTTATTCAGTCACCGAGTTTTGAGCACAGTGGCTCTCTAAGACAAAGGTGGCACTTTATTGTTGACGCTGGAATGAACCAGCAGAAACACAACATACCTTAAATATCAGAAAGCAGATGAACAGGGAATAGAGTCTTAGAGATTACAGAATTACACTGCACCTCCTTTACAAAACCTTATGTGCCAGAAAAGAGATAATGTATCCAGACATCATTTAGGATTATAGAAGGGAAGAGAGCTAATAATCTAGATGATAGTCCGTAAGAGTTGAACGATTCACATAAGAGTACATGCTGTCTTCAGGCTGTCCTTTCTTCACCTGCCCTCTTTTGGTTTCCCTCTCACTGAAATGAATGGCAGCATAATTCAGCTCTTCAGCATCACGTTGCTGTGGAAATGAACAATGTTTAATCAACATTACTGTCATTCTTATCCTTATTTAGAATATGACTAATAGTCTCAAACACAGAGACAGTGAGTTGCCTTCTCCTCCTCTACAGCAGTGCAGTGTTGCATGTCTCATACATCTCCACCACAATAGCTTCATGCATGTGTATCAATGATGCTGTAATTAGACTACAGCTATAAACTATATCAGCACCACAGATATGAAACAGAGGAAGCCGAACAGAGCCAGAAATATTCTTAGTAAAACATGTCATAGATTTAAATGTATAAAATTCATTAAATTGCTTTTTAAGATTTACAGATCTTAATACTGTTTATGATTAGACTAATATTATAGTAGCTCATCATTCTTCTCTTTACATAACCTGCTTTGTCTGAAACAAAGTAATAAAAAAAATATATATATATATATATATATATATATATATATATATATATATATATATATATATATATATATATATATATATAAATGTGAGATAAAGCATATTTTTTAACTTCAAATCTGGACTTTTCTATTATGGGGGTATGTCATATTATGCTATTTAAAATAAGTAGCTAATGTAACATCTACTGTTGTCATGTCTATGACTGGCTAGTTGCTAAGCATTATATTTACGTATATAATGGAAGGAAAGCACAACTGCACAAGTTGTACCTGATTGGTAGTTTTCTCCATCACACTACCATGTGGATGTTTCGCTGTAGTTAGGGAAAGAATACAGAATTAAATGTAATTGGATCAGAGAAAAATACCTGTATGCCAGGTTTGTTGCAAAATTCATATTAATAATTTCAATATTTCTTAAAGATAAAAATAGTATGAAGTCATGAATTAGAATAGTTCAATCCCCCTGCCCTTTATTAACACTTACCATTGCCATGTTCAGAATTTTTCATCTTACAAACGATTATGGCTAGAGCAGTCATAACAGCCACACACACACCCAGCACTGCTCCAAGACAGAGCACTACAAGATTTGCTATAAATTTTTTTTTATAAATATTAAGTTGAATATGAAATTAAAGTGAAATTAAATTGTCAGCCTGAGAAGCACGGTATGCTACAATGATGTCAGATGTTAACCACAAAGCTATGCCATGAAGATATATATTTGTATGAAAAGTATAAATTAACAATATATATGAGTATGCAAATATATATATATATATATATATATATATATATATATATATATATATATATATATATATATATATATATATATATATTTTTTTTTTTTATATATATTTCCTTGGGGAACTGACTCTAATGCTGAATTTTGTTACACTGATACACTGATGTGTATTACTCTTGATATGCTGATGAATATAAAACAAATACTGTACAATCCTAGTTTTTCTGGGAGATATTCAGGTGATTGTACTAGATTTTTGTAACTTGGGACTATCACATAAAACCTTAATCCAGTGTTAAGAAGTTTAAAACATTTCATGACCTGTCACACTGACGAAGGTAGCAGAGGAAAAGTGAACCATTGTTGTTTGTACCATTCCACAGAAATAAGTTCCTTCATCATGTGTCATAGCATTTTGAATAGTCAAAACGTTTGTGCTATTAGTCCACGTCATTGTAAATCTGGAGCTGTTGAATGAAGAAGAAAATATGGCCCGTTTATTTGTTTTTATTATTCCTACTTGCTGAGCCTCCTGATTCAATCTTTGCTTGTACCAAATGCTCAAATAGTTGTCACTGGATGTAGTTGTCAAGGTGCAGTTAAGAGTGATATTTTTTCCAGGTACATTCATGACTGCTTGGTTAGCAGCATTTGTAGTTTGAACAAGACCTATAAAATGAAAACAAGTCAGATCAATAATGAAAAAAAATGTGGACAAAAGTTTATCCAAAGCAAATAATGTATATTGATTATTGATTATCCAACATCATAAACTACAGTAACAGATGTAATTATAAACATTGGTAAATTTGGAACAGTACATGTCTTGTAGTTCAAAAATATAAATATCCAGTCTGGTATCATCATTGCAGAGTAACCCTCTGACACCAGAGGAGACGGTTTGAAAAGAAGCAACTGACAAACTAACTAAACTTCATGAGCTCTCAGGTCTCATGACTCAAAATCTCATTGGCTGGCAAAAGTCACATGGTCCTGTTCTGTCCTGTTGTCTTACAACCTTGTTTGGCCATCTGCAGTGTCTGATCTTTTTAAAACATGTTGAGCCCAACATCCATGTAAGTTAAAGTAACAGAGCACCACTCAAGCAAATGGGTGATATGACAATCTTGTTTATAGTGTTTAAATTTGCTCTATTATTTTTTAAATTATTATTATTTATCTTTTTTATAGCCAAGATTGTAAAAAAAATTGAGTGCTATACTTTTGGAAATTTACTATCCTAAAGAAGACTAAATTAAAAAATGTGCCCTTCCTTATGTGCTACTGTCCTTTCAAACCACACCTGATGGAACATGACTGGAAAATACTGTACCACAGAGGTGCTCTATATTTTAAGCAGCAATATTGAAAAGTGTATGACAACAGTCAGAGTAGCTAAAAAAGGTTCTAATTAGTTTTATATAGTGTTTTATTGTGTCTCATATTTAACTGTAAAGACACCAAATAGCAAGCGTTATTTTCTCAGATTATGAAGTGCAGAAGTCTATGGAATGTCAGTATGGTCAGTTTTGTTGGTCCTGTTTGTAATAACTCACCACCACATCTTTGTTTATGAAATTTGGTTTTAGAAATTCTAAACTAAATGTAGCTCTGAAGGAATTATTGGAAGTAGATGAAGGGACTATTCAGTGGTTGTGGGTGAGAAGAATACAGGCTAGATGGGGAAATGAATAATGCAAATGGACCTGGTGCCACTGAGCATTCATTAAATGTACTAGCTAGGCTGGACCTGGCCTTAGTTACTGTGGGGACCAGTATGGAACTGCTGTGTTGGGGAATACTTGGTGGTGTAGTTCATAACATCCATATGGAACTGTCAACACTGAGTACACATCAACAGTGTCAGTGGGGCTGGGTATGACTTTAGTCTCTAGGGAGAGCAGTGATGGATTTTATAGGTTATTAAGTGATTGGGTGCATGGGGGCAGTAATGTGGGTAAATGTATGTAGAGTAACACTGCGTTTGCTGGAGGTTTAGAGTGCAAAGCTCACATGGAATTGGTGGCCCTGATCACAAATTAATGGTGTCAGTGGGGCTGGGTATGGCTGAAGAAAATAAGTTACATGTGTTGTGGAATTATAACCTAAGGAACCAGGATGAAGCTGTCAGTGAAAAATGAAGTTATATCTTAGAAATTGGAAGACTCACTACAACATAACTAACAAAAGGCTCATTTTATGTTATGCCTCATAAGTTAAAATCTCCTTATAGTCAGTTTGGCCGCCAGAGATCATTTGGGCTCCGTTAACCTCTGACCCTTGAAAAGCCTTACCTTTTCCTTAAAGAGTTTGTACAAATTGATGTAAACATGAGGTCAGTCTGTGGCACTCAGTTGCTTTGGCTCCTCCCACATCCTGATCACCTCCCCTTCTGTGTCTCCTCCCCCCAGACATAGAGAAGGTCTAGACTGACTGGGTGACTTTTTTTTCTGGGTCTTTCCTGCTGTAGATGGATTTCAAGCAAACTTACATTCAGTGAAACCAGACTAGGACTTCTAGAAACCTGCAATAGATTACTGTTGCTTTTGTTCATTATTGCTTGTTTTCTTCCTGTTGTGATACCCGGTGTTGACCAGAGGACGATGGGCTTTCCTTCGATTCTTGGTTCCTCTCAAGGTTTCTTCTTCATGCTCTTTGGTAGTTTTTCCTTGTCAATGTTGCCTTTGGCTCAGACACTGTAGGCTGCTTTGTGAGAATACCTGTTGTAAAAAGTGCTATATAAATAAAATTGACTTTGAAACTTGACAATGTTACATTGTACTGTGTTATTTCATATCTGAGAACACACACTGCTCTGACACGTCAGTCTCCCTACTTCCACGTGTATCCTCTTTAAACTTCATCTTTTCTGCATGTATATGTGATGTTTGTTGTTATCTGTTATGATATTCTAAAACATATAGTCTTTAAAATGATTATGGCCCTTTATTAAAAAGTAACATTTTTTGTACATATTTGTTATGCTAGTTAACTTGATGCTATGTTACAATTCCCTTGTAACTTTTCTTATAATCTTTTATAGTGATGGTTCTTATGTGTTTTTGCAGAATGTTTTGGTTTCTTTCAGTCCATGGTTAATTCATGAGATCCCATGTTAGTTGTAATGTTGTATAGTTGCAGAACTGTTAATTTATCTACTTTATTTATGTATTTCATGCCACTAAGCATTAGCATATCTAAATTTAAAAAAGGTTTCACCACACTGCATTTGCATAAAGGAAGTGCAATATATATGTGCATATTCACAGTGACCACAAAAGCTAAAACTGTTCTCACATCATTCCTTGTCAGATAGCAGCTAAACTGATGTTGGTATTGTACTCATGACAAAGTGATGATGACCTTTTAAAATAACCCTATGCCTGCACGTTCAGGCTCTGTTTGGTTTAACTCTGCATGTCCTGGCTAATACAATATAGTTTGATTTCTTAAAAATTGAGGAATGTGCCAGTCTGTATTACTCAGGATATCAATTCTCATTGGCTGGAGGAAGTCTTGAGGTCTTATTTTTATTTTGTCACAAAAGCTCTTGTGAGATGTGAGTGAGATGTGAGTGCAGTTTAGGATCATTTTTATTCTCCATAGTAATAAAAATAAACACAAATGCACAAGGCTGGTTAATGGCAAAACATAACCAATAGAAACAAATACGCTGGTAGGAAACTCACAGCACAGTGGCAGCAAAGACATCATCTTAGGTGCTGTCAGCAAACAATGAATTCTGGGAAAGCAACCATGGGCTTTAAATAGGGGGAGGGCAAATAAGGCACAAGTGCTGGTGATTAGTAATCAGATGATTCAGAGCAGGGCAGGTGCAGTGTGTGTGTTGGGGGGGGGCATGACTCTCTTGCTGCACACTGCGACAGCTCTAAGTTGTGATAACCTGCTGAATTCAAGCGATAAAAACACATTTATCAGGGGGAGAGTATGAGTGTCCTAATAATGTAATATCTATTTTAGACAGACAAGATGATTTATGGGGATGAGGAGAGGACAAGATGTGTTTTTAAATTGCACTTAGATATTTTTTTACTTTTATAGCTTGGATGTTTCTGTTTTTATTGTTTTGAATATATTTCCCCTGTGTAATGTATGTAATTAATATTAATGAACCTTGTACTCCTGTGTGATACCTTGAGCAGTTTTCAAACATGACAGACTAAATAATCCAGTGCCAAAAACACATACTGGCAAATAAAAGTGATTTATTATTAAACTGATATGATGTTTGGAAGGTTTATTTTCAGTTTCAGCTTTCAGGCAGCACTCTTTGATGCTGAATAAGGTGATAGAACTCAGTGGTTTGAATTGAGCACCTCTGATGAAATTTAATCCAACCAGCACCCCTCCACCACCCTGTTCCAGGTGAGAGATCATTATCTGCACTTCTGTTTCCTATAGAGTAGCAAGAACAACTAACAGGAAATCAGGCCCCAATCACATTTAGAAGTGGTGCTCACATTTAATGACTAGTATACACATTGATATGATGTAGTTTAATATTGTTTTTCTTTTAGTTTCTTTTTAGTTACCCAGAGGTTGTGAATAGTGTATATCTCATAAAGCACAATATAACGTTTTAGTCTCAGTGATTCAGTGATTCATTGCAGTGACAGTTTATTAAAGGCAGGGTCTTTAGAGGAAACCAAAACTCACATTGATGTACACACCCCCAGCTTTGCTGTCATCATAGAAAAAAAAGATTATTCCAAGTAAATGCAAACAAATTTGATCAACTTATAGCATTTACTGAAATATTTTTATTTATAGAAGTATCCATTTGACTGAGGTTGGTCTAAGTGTGTTTTTGGTTTTGTAATTGTTCTAGGTTTCAGAAAAGACTACCACTAAACTTCCTGTTGTCAGTATCACACATCCAGTTGGCTTGCAGCCAACCTGGATAGCAAAGCACTTGTGCATGCACTTGGGCATGCATGACAATAGAGACAGGGATTATCCACATATAAATACAAGTGTAAACACAAGCTGTTGTGTGTACATTTGTCTGTTTGTTGGTGAACTGAGCCATATACAGACAAACGGTGTTTCTCTTTCACACAGCAGATGGGAGAGTGTTGTATGTCTGGCAAGGGCCTGAATTAGGATGAATTACAGGTGTTTCCATCTCAGGACTTTTTTACACACATGAGGTTAATAACACATTACGCTAGTTCTTGTTGTAGATTTTTTGTTATTAATTTTAGCTCAGGCCACATACAAACAGGATAAGAACAACTCAGGACTTCCTGTTCTTGCCACCAAAAGGTCAGTGCACTTGACGTGTTGGCAGAGTACATGTTTAGAGCTTTGTAAATGATTGTGTGCAAAACATACCAGTGTAACATGGTAACAGTGAAAGGAAGCTTATGGAAAATTAAATTAACTTCATTGAAAAATGTTTACATGTATAAGCATGTCAGCATGTGGGGTGTACAGTAAACTAGTGCTACAGTCCTACAGCACAGGCTGAAAAGTAATTCAAAAGTAACACTCCATGTTGGCAAGATACCTAAAAGGCTATAGGAAAGTAGTAATATTATATACACACTCTGGACTATACTTCCACTCAGTATGATCCATTTTCTTTTATGTGCTGAACTGAACACTAAACTGTCTGGTACTCAAACAGGCCAAAATCTCACTGATTTTCTTGATGCCCTGTTTTCTGCATCTTGTCCTCAGAGACCTGTAATGCAGCATAACAGAACTCTTTAGTATTGGGATCCTTTTCACACAAAGATGGGAAGTTCTGTTGCAGCCCCATAGGTAACAAAGAAAAAAAATTGCAACTCAACTGGGTGAATTTGGTTAAATTAAAACTTATCCAGGTACAGTGAAACAAGCAGATATTAGCATACCTGGCCTTGTGGTTTCACTTCCTCTTTGATGTCTGACAGATGTTTTGCCTTGAAATTCATAAAAAAAAGGGAACACATGTCAGATATTCAACCAAGTGATAAATCACTGATAGTTGTGTTGACCTGAATTAACTCACATTTGCAGCTCTCCCTTGTCCAGCTGCTGGAGCGAACAGTGAGATTCCAGACTACAGACACAGCCAGTGCCAGACCCATGCTAATGACCAGCACACCATGGTGGTAGTGAATATCTACAGCATGGAACAGACATGCATAATGAAGATAGTGTTGTACAAAAGTAGATGAAGCTTTCATGGAAAAACTACAGGCAAAATAATCATTCATATCTTATGTGAACGGACAGAACAAGATACAGTGCAGGATGCAAGTGTAACTGGTACCATCTGAAAATAGTCAACCGTAGATTTTATGAGGAGGGTGTGATGTAGAACAGGATGCAAGTGCGAGTCAGGTATTTTAGGGAAAACAAAACAACAGAGCAAACACAACACAAATGGAATGAAACTGTAACAAAACATATACGCTAAAACATGACAGTATTTAACAGCAGTAATAAGTGACAAACAAGCAAAATATGTGTAACAAGGCAGAGACAACAAGAACTGACAAGAAATACCAGAACACGTAAATATATGATATAGTGAAGAAGAAAACACCTGGAAATTATAATGTAGGGGGAATGACAACACAGGATGATGATGGAGACAGAACAAAAACAGTATCAGAACATGTAGCTGGATGCCATTGTAACTGTGACAGGTTAACCTATTGTACAAGTGTTATACATTTAGTTACTTATGTCCATGCAAGTGTGTATGAATGTGTGCAACAGCTCATGCCAGCCATGCTGGTTTGAGTATTTCAGAAACTGCTTTTCTCCTCAGATGTTCACATTAAATTAATTTAGGAAACTTCAGAAAAATAACCAGTTTACAATCTTGGGACTTTAGAACCCCATAGAATAAATGTTATAATTTTAACATCCAGATTATCTAATATATAGAAGGACCTCTGTGTACTTCAATACAATTTTGAACATCTTCATTATTCTCTCTCTCTCTCTCTCTCTCTCTCTCTCTCTATATATATATATATATATATATATATATATATATATATATATATATATATATATATATATAATCACTTTTATATCTATAAAACAAATATGGTAAGCACTTAGTTTATCTTAGTGTCCTTTAAATTGTTAAAACAGAATTTTCTGGAAAGGCACATCCTTCATGAAAAGCTTCTGACTATCATATAGAACCTTGAAGAGCAATATTTTATGATGATCACTTTATTTAAAGCAAAGAGGCACAACGATACTTGCTTGACTGTGTTGTTTTTTGGCTTCCTGACCCTTTTCCACTACTGGTAGACTCTGTTAGGTTTAAAACTCCACATGCTGGTCAATAAAATACACACAGTGTCTGCTCTTAGTTCATCTTGCTTTCCCTCACATGTTTAAGCAAGTGTACTACTAAAGAATTAGCAGGTTCTATTCAAAAACATAGGTATCTTATAGCACTTTGCAATCCACAGACTTTAAAAATCATTGTATTTATTTATAAGACATTTAATTCTCTACTTCATAAAATAACAGTAGCATTATATTTTAAGACGTTTGAAATAAATAACTTATTTACCTGTCACATTGATGAACATAGCAAAGTAAAAGTTAATCACTTTTCCATCTGTCCCTCCACAGAAATATGTTCCTTTATAATCTTCAGTAAGATTTAAAATAGTCAGAGTGTTTGTGTTATTCCAAATAATTTTGAATCTGGAGTTGTTGAATGGAGATAGAATTGTGGCCACTTTATATTTTTGCAAATATCCTACTTGCTGGGGCTCCCGGTTCAGCCTTTGCTTGTACCACATGCAATGTATGTTATCAGATTTTGCAAGGTATGTTATCAGACAGTAAATGTGCAGGTAAGAGTCATATTTTCTCCAGGTTGACTCAGGACTTTTTGATTAGCAAGGTTTGTTAATTGAATATACAAATTACAATGAAAAGTGTGTGGTATGTGACCATAATATCAGATGTTAACCACACAGCTATAACCAGATGCTTTGGGGGGATCCAACCCTCTTCTTCTATTATCAGGCTTTGTTTGGTTTAACTCTCCATGTCCTGGTCAATAAAATAGAGTATCAGCTCTTAGTTCATCTTGCTTTCCCTCACATGTTTAAATAAGTGTACTACTAAATAATTAGCAGGTTCTATTAAAAACATGGGTATCTTAGAGCACTTTGCAATCCACAGAGTGTAAAAATCATTGTATTTATACAGAACAAAGACATTTAATTATCTAATCCATAAAAGAAAGTAGCTTTGACATTAAGATTAGAAGTGCTCTGTGTATAATTAATTTACCTGTCACATTGATGAATGTAGCAGAGGAAAAGTGAATCATTGTTCGATCTGTCACTCCACAGAAGTACGTTCCTTTATAATCTTCAGTAAGATTTAGAATAGTCAGAGAGTTTGTGTTATCATTCCAAATAATTTTGAATGTGGATTTGCTGAATTGAGATGAAAGTATGGCGTCTTTATGTTTTAGCACATATCATACTTGCTGAGGCTCCTGTTTCAGTCTTTGCTTATACCAAATGCAAGTATCATCATCATATTTTGCTTTAAATGTGCAGTTAAGAGTGATATTTTTTCCAGGTTGCATCAGTGCTGCTTGATTAGCAAGGTTTGTAGTTTGAACAGGACCTATAAAATGAAACAGAGTTAGACCGATAAGGTAAAAAGGCCGACAAAATTGAATCCAACATTGAATATTAAACCAACAAAAAAGTACTGTAACACATGTAATTATGAACTCTAGTAAAGATTTGGAACCATACATGTCTTGATGCTCAAAAATATAAGTAACCAGACTGGTATCATCATTGCAGCATCACGCTCTGACCTCAGAGGAGACGGTTTAAAAGAAGCAACTGACAAACTAACTAAACTTCATCCACTTTTGTGTTTCATGACCTAAAATCTCATTGGCTGGCAAAAATCACATGGTCCTGTTCTGTTATTGTCTCACAACCTTGTTTGGCCACTATCAGTGCCTGATCTCTTTTATAACAAATTTATACCCAACATACATTATGTTATGCTTTTAGCAGACAGTCTTATCCAGAGAGACTTAGAATTTCAAATATCTTTCAGACAGGCAACTGTAGCGTTAGGAGTCTTACCCAAGTGTAGAACACTTGCCGCAATGAGATTTGAACTACAGTCGCCAACAAGACAGGCAGTGTTGTTATATACTACACTATACCATGCAAGAAAGGAAAAAGGATATAAAAATCTTGCTTACAGTCTTATTTGCAAAATTGCTCAAAAGGTTTATTTTTATTATTATTCAATTTTCTATTTTTACAGCTGAGATTTTTTTATAGCCAATAGTAGAGTCACTCAAAAAATGCACCTCTCCTCCTGTGCTAATACCCAATCAATCCATGCCTGATGAAGCATGAATGACTAATGCTGTAACACAGTGACGTTCACTATTTTATGGAACACTATTGAAAAGTGTATAACAGTCAGAGTAGTTTAAAAAGGTTTTATTGTGTATGTTGTCCCATATTTAATTTTACAGAAAGAGACAAAACAACAGGAATAATATTTTGGGATTATGAACTGTAGAAGTCTATAATTTTTCACTTTTGTTGGACTTGTGTAAAGTTCTAAGAATGATGTAAAAAATTCAGTCAGGTCTACGTTAATAAGTTGGATGAGGAATTAAATATTACTAATTGAAAATAAACAAAATTCTTGCTGCACTTAAAATCTGATTGGACAAAATAATTCCCAAGATTCTCTACTGCCTTTTCTTTCATATAGTCTGCTTGGCCAGCAGAGTTCATTTTGGTTGTTAACCTTTGACCCTTGAGAAGCTTTACCTTTAATGTAAAGAGTTTGGATAAATTGGTGTAGGCATGAGTACAGCATAAGGCATTGTAGTGTATTTCACAGTTTTTGTTGCTGTGACTCCTCCCACATCCTGACCACTTCCCCTTTTGTGGCCTTCCCCCCAAGAAGAGAAGCTCTATGCTGACTGGGTGACTTTTCCTGGGTCGTTTCTGTGACAGATGGGTTTTAAACTCACTTACACTCAGACTAGGACTCCTAGAAATCTGGAGTAGACTTTTGTTACTTACTTATTCTTAATACTGATTTAATTCTTTATTGCTTATTTTGTTCCTGCTGTGATCTCCGGTGTGGAACAGAGGATGATGGACTCTTCTTTTGAGTCTTGGTTCCTCTCAAGGTTTCTTCCTCATGCTCTTTGCGAGTTTTTCCTCAACACTGTTGCATTTTGGTTGCCCACTGCAGGCTTGAATTCAGACATCTGTAAGGTTGATTTGTGACGATGGCTGTTGTAAAATGTGCTATGTAAATAGAAATTAGAAATTTGACTTACTGTTACATTGAACAGTTTCATTTCATATCAGACTACACTACTCTGGAAAATCAGTCTCTCAACTTTCACATGTACGCAAACTTTATCTAAACTTCAGTAATGATCATTTATGCATTTACATGTGATTTTGTTTGTTGTCCTTTATGATGGGATAATCAAATATATATATATATAATTCATTTATTTATTTTTTAATGGATGTGTAACTTATAAAAAGTAACATCTTTATTTACAAATTATATTCTTATACAGTGTCTCCTTGCTATATTGTTACTATGTTTTACTCTTATGGGTCTTAGGGTGTTTTTGCAGATTTTTTGCTATCTGTCATTTACAGTCATTTTGGCATCTGCTAGTACAAGGTTAATATATGAGCTCCCATGTTACTGGAAATGTATTATTATTATTATTATTATTATTATTATTATTATTATTATTATTATTGTAGCATTGTTTTCTTTATGTATGTATTTCATGCCACCAAGCATTAGAACATTTTAGTTAAAAACTTTAAGCACACTGCATATGCACACAGAAAGTGTATTATCAGACACTATCAGTCTAAACTTGTATGTGTTTTGTTTTCCTATGTCTATATTCACAGTGACCACAAGGTCTAAAACTGTGTTCTCACACCATTCTCCCAGAAAGCAGATGAAGAGGGAAGTAAACTGAGGTTGGCACTGTACTTGAGACAGTGATCTGATTATCCACAATGGCCTTATAGAATAACCCTCTCCCTGCACTGTCAGGCTCTGTTTGGTTTAACTCTGGATGTCCTGGTCAATATAATTCATTGTCAGCTCTGAGAAATTGATGAATGCATCAATCTGTATTAATCCAGAGATAAGTTCTCATAGGCTGGGGGAAGTTTTGAGGTCTTGTCTATCTTATTTGGCCTTGATTGTAAAACCAGAAATTCTGCTATTGTACCCTTTGTTCCATGATGCTTTCCTGTGTTAGTGATCAAAAATGACTCCCAAGACATTTAATAAAAAATAATAATCTGCAACATTTTTAAACTTTAAAATCTGCTTATTGTATAGAGGAATAAAGAGATCATTGTAACTGGATCCATCAGCAAACAAGCACAAGCTGTACCCTGAAGCAAAAGTTTCAAAAATAATCAATAATAAAATATTTAAGTTGTGATAGCCTGTTACATACAAAAATTAAAAACACATTTGTGATACACTGAGCAGTTTTCAATCATGGCAGACATTATCCAGTGCCAAAAACACATACTGGCAAATAATCCTGGAGAGGTGTGCACCTCTGGTCAAATATAATCTGACCATAACCCCCCCCCACACACACACACACACACACACCCTCATACACACCCCACATGTTTTCAGTGAGAGATTATATCTATGCTTCTATTTTCTTTAGAGTAGGAACAACCAACAGGAAATCAGGCCCCAATCACATTTAAAGAGAGATGTCAGACTGTCTGTGATATTGTGCAGCTTGTACTGAAACCTAAATTAGGATGAAAACAGAATTTCCCCAAAACTGTGCACTGTTTCCTTTGCCTGCTCCTTGTGAATTTGTGTCTCTTGTGACTCTCTGGTTTTGCCTCAGACTGTTTTTAATTGTAAATTTGGAGGTCATTTGGATTTGTCTTCTTGTATTTTATGGTTCTGATCCTCCTTCTGTTACATACTATGACTATGGATTACACCACTGAGAATAAAGAAGCTTTAAAGGTCTGCAAGTGTCTGACCTTTTCTGTCATGTCACACATATATTCTCTAACAAACCACATGCTTGTTTATTATCACGTTCAGTCCCTCCCTTGTTCGGTGTTTTTTCTGTCTTGTGTTTTTTGGTTCCATTGCATGGTTTCGTTTTCTCCTCCCCTCATTTAATTTTCCACACCTGTCCCTCATTTCTAGTATTAAGTTCATGTATTTAAAACCCTGTCTGCATTTCAGTGTTTTTGCTGTTCATTGAATTAATTTGTGAATGTGTTTCCTTGCAGTCATTTCTTGAATTGGTGTTCCAAAGCCTTAATTTTTGTTAGCCTGTCTTGTTTATCCCTAAGGGTTTTCCTAGCCTTAGTTATAGCCTGCTTTCCAGTTTGCCTTTGTGTGTTTTTGTTTGTTATTCATGTATCCATGTGCTCTCCATGTTGACCCAGAACTAAGACAATGATTCTGACTTTGGATTTTCCATGAATAAATCTCGCTCTTCTCCACACATTCGTCCGCCTCCTTACCGCTAAACATTATGTTAATCAACAGCTTTTTGTACTATTACAACCCTGTTGCCTGCACCTATCGTGAGCTCAAATTCTAGGACCAAAAACTGCACAACATAAAAAAAAGAAACATGGAGATGAACGCCAAACTTTTACACTCAAGGCATTTAGCTGACACTTTTATTCAAAGTGACATACAATTATGACTGAAGATAACTTGAGCATTTGAGGGTTAAGGGCCTTGATCAGGGGCCCAACAGTGACAAGCTGGCAGGTGGGGCTTGAGCCAGCAACCATCCAGTTACAAGTCAAGTACCTTACCCTCTGAGCTATCACTGCCATACACAGGGTTTTCAGTGATGTGTTATCATTTTCTTTTTATTTACAGTAACAAAAACATACATACAAAAATATATACAAACAACAAAGCAATTTTAAAACAGGAATGTTTTTTTCAGGGTGGGCTTTATGCCAACACAATTAACAAAAATGTACTATAGCAACTCAAATGCTAACTTCCCTAAAACAAAAGAAAATAAAATGCATCACTCTTACCTACTCACAAAAACAGAAATACAAGAAGGCAAAAAATACAGCACCCACCCCTACAACTCCAAACAAAAAGAAGAGAACAATACTCAATGTTTCTGGCAATTGAATATATGTAAATATGACTCTCTGTATCAACTTGACAGCCTTATTAATAGTGAAAAAGAAACAACACCTGGAAATGATAATGTAGGGGGAATGACAACACAGGACGATGATGGAAACAGGAGAAAAACGTATCAGAACATGTAGCTGGATGCCGTGGTAACTGTGACAGGTTAATCTAGTGTACAAGTGTTATACATTTAGATACTTATGTGCATGCAAGTGTGTATGAGTGTATGCAACAGCTCACGCCAGCCATGCTAGTCTGAGTATTTCAGAAACTGCTTTTCTGCTGGGATTTTCACATGATATTAATTTAGGAAACTTAAGAAAAAGAACCAGTTTACACTCTTGGAACTTTAGAACCCCATAAAATGAATGTTATAATTTTAACATCCAAGTTATCTAATATACTCCAGATGTGCAGAGTAAGGATTCAGCACCTGGAGGACTGGGAGAGGTATGGGCCTGAAGAAAGGAGCTGGATACCCTCACGACCTCGACTAGGGTACAGGCCGTAACAGAAAGTGTGAGGAAAATGGCAAAATCAAATGTGTGGTGAAAGAGAAGTAAGACAGAAAGAGACCAAAGTAGTTCAATGATATACAATCTATTGTACAATGGACAATGTGATATATACAAGAGATAGTGTGACACTGGACTATAACGTCAGGAGTGACCCAGGCCAAAATAACATACAAATACACACTAGAAACAAAAATACACTCACTAAACCTACAGAGACAAAAGAAAATACTATACTTACTGGAAAATACAGAGCAAACCCACACCCCAAACAAAATAACAGTCACTCCATACTTACCAGTGAACACAACAAAAGGATCAAAGTAGAATATACACAAATATACAATAGCAAAACCAATATGGGAAGCAAGGTCATACATCAACTCAAATATCAAATACTATTAATACACATCCCAAAAAAATATCACTGCCATCCCCTCCATACCTTCTTCCTCCTTTTATTGCTCGTCAGGGTGGGTGGAGTCTTGTCTCCTGATTTGCTGCAAACATGAACTCTGTAATGGAATCTGGAACTGGATTTGGAATGGAACACACACAGCCACACCAAAAGAACACAGGATGTAACAATACTGGTGAGTCACATATCAGATACCAAAGTTATCAGCTCCTCCCACTGTACCCATCTATCCTGGCACTCAGGCGCCAGTGGGCGCTTTTGTTTGATGGGGTACTGGCAGACCCTTGCTGGAATCCAGCACTCAAAGAGCAAACATGGCAACCACAGCACAGCACAGCGGGAGGAGCTGATAACTTTGGTATCTAGGATCTGACTCACCAGTATTGTTACGTCCTGTATGTCGTATCACAAAGATATCATTAAAATCATTGTTTAGAAAAATGGATCAAACATTTTCTGAATCTGTAGAATCTACCTTTTCAGTTTTGTCGATAGTAAGAATAAAGACCCCATGAGAGGTTACATATAGAAGTTATATTATAGAGGAAGATACACATCATGTGCCTCACATTGATATGAAACCTATGGATATCATGTTATACATAAAAACCTTTAAAGTGAATTTAAAATAATATGTAAAAACAGAGGAAATGCCCCGAGATGTCATAGGGTTAAACATAATTCAGAGGTTTATCTCCCACAAAGGTCAGAGTTCAGTGTTTTGCATTGAAGGTTCCTAGTGTGTGCAGAGACTTTGCAAAGCCTGTTTCTCTGCTTTTGTTTCTGTTTTTCTGTTTCTATGTTTCTCGTTGTAATCTGCATTCTGCCATTAAAAGTTCATCACTCACGTTTTACCGCAGCTTCACGATGTCACACTATTTACAAAAATAAAAGTTTCATGTTATTATTATTGTGTTTAAAATAAATATTTTAAATTATTAATACATATTTATTCATTTCCCACCCTCCTGACTATCAGACTGTATTTACTTATGCTGTGATAGTGTTAAAGTGTCTGAGTTTGTTTATGTGCACACATTCATATTATTCAGTATTTTAGAAAACAACACAACATATACTGATATAATATTTACATATACACAGGCCCTTAAGCTTTATTTTCATATTACAAACATAAGGGTCGAAGGTTACATGTGCATATTCAACATAGTATTATTCTTCTTTTTTTAGCCTATTAAGCTTTACAGCCTAATTATTCAGTATACGTTGAATCACTTTTTGTCTATGCAAAATGTTTGGGGAGTTATAGATTTACAAACGGCAATATCTGTGAAGCACATAATTAGTAAAAGGCTATTGATCATTGGTAGAGGAACTGCATTAGGATGGAATAAAACAACCACAAATTAAAAAAAAAAGATGTTGTAATATGAATCTGTATGGTGAGAAAAGAAATCATACAGTATTAAATAGAATGAAATAAAAAAAGTATACATCTGTCATGATCAGTCTCTCCCAGGTTCTGTATTTTTCAGTTCCGTTCCTTAGTTTCATTTTCTCCACCCCTCGTTTGATTGCTTGCACCTGTCCTTCGTTTCTACCTTTGGTTTTCGTATTTAAACCCTGTCTTGAGGCTTGTGTTTTAGGTGCTGTTTATTTGAATGTGTTTAGTTTATTGTGATTGCAGGTTTATTCTAATGGTTGTTATTCTGTGCCATTGTGTCATCCTAGCGTCGGTCTGTGTTATAACCTGCTCCCTTGTTTGCTTCTGTGTGTTTAGTTCTAGCCTCTGTGTTTAGTTACTCGTGTGTCTGAGCCCTTGTTCTGTTTTTTTCATGTATCCCCGTGCTCTCCATGTTGGCTCTTTGACCCTGGACTGCATTAATGACTCTGATTCTGGATTTGCCCCAATTAACTCTTACTCTTCTCCACACATGCATCTGCCTCCTTACCGCTCAATGTTACAACATCAAATTTAATATTGATTATCTATAATAATAATAATAAGAAGAAGAAGAAGAAGAAATAATAATAAATTATTATACATGTTAATATTTATAGCTGAAATTTAATATCAAATGCTAAGCAACAAAACAACAGGCACAATGCAATCTTGTAGTATGAAGAGCAGATATAATGGTCAGAAAATCAACAGTCATAACTAAGTAAGCACAACAGAATGGGTACATTGTGGATATTCTTTATCTGACATCCAGTTTTGAGCACAGTGGTTCTCATAGACAAATGTTGCACATTACTGTTGAAGCTGGAATGAACCAACAGAAACACAACATACCTTAAAGTTCAGAAAGCAGATGAACAGGGAATAAAGATAATGTGTCCAGACTTCACTTAGGATTATAGAAGGGAAGTGAGCTAACAATCTCGATGATAGTCAGTAGGAGCTGAACGTTTCACTCCAGAGTACATGCTGTCTTCAGGCTGTCCTCTCTTCACCTGCCCTCTTTTGGTTTTCCTCCCATTGAAATGAATGGCAGCGTAATTCAGCTCTTCAGCATCATGTCTCTGTGGGAATGAACAACATTGTTTAGTGAACAGCACTGTCATTATGATCCTTATTTAGAATATGACTACTAGTCTCAAACACAGAGACAGTGAGTTGCCTTCTCCTCCTCCTCTACAGCAGTGCAGTGTTGCATGTCTCATACATCTCCACCACAACAGCTTCATGCATGAATATCAATGATGTTGTAATTAGGCTACAGCTATAAGCTATATCAGCTCCACAGATATGAACAGAGGAAGCTGAGCTGAGCAGAGCCAGAAACATTCTTAGTAAAAGATATCATAGATTTAAATGTACAATTGGCACTTAATTGCTTTTTATGACTCACAAATCTCATCATTGTTTAGAATTTGACTATTACAACAACTTGTCTTCTGCTGTGTACATCACCTGCTATGTCTGAAACAACACAATTAAAAACATGCACAAAATGTGAGATAAAATCTGATGTATCAGGTTAAACCCCTAACACTCTATTGTTATTATATCTATTGTTGTCATCTATGATGTTGTTAAGCATCAAGTAAGAGTTTTTATGTCAACTGATGCATGCCACATGCAAGATGAAGAGCATAAACCTGGAGAACAAAGTATTACTAATAAAGTCATGAAAGCAAACTGCACAAGTTTTACCTGATTGCTGGTTTTCTCCATCACACTTCTTTCTTGAGGTCTTGCTGTGAAAATATTTTTGGTGAAAATAAAGTATTAATTGTAATTAGTTCAGGTAATATTACCTCCATGCCAAAATGTTTGCTTTTTTTTTTTAAATCGATATTGTTAATTTTCAAAGTCATGAATTAGAAGAGTTCAAACCTCCTGCCCTTTTGAACACTTACCATTGCCACTTTCAGAGCTTTTCATCTTACAAATGATTATGGCTTGAGCAATGATAACAGCCACACACACTCCCAGCACTGCTCCAAGACAGATCTCTACAGGACCCACAGGTTGTACTGCAGAACAATCTTTATAAAATAATTTAATATACAAATTAAAGTGCAAGTGTGTGGTATGCAACCAAGAGATCAGACGCTAATCAGATAGCTATAACCAGCACAGTTCCAGGGAAGATCACTACATAATTAAAACATTTAAAAAGGGTCATCCTGAGCACCCTGTTATGCCACCATTATGTCAGACATTAACTACACAGCTCTGCTATGAGTTAAAATGAAGATGTAAAAGTATAAATGAACAAAGATTAAGTTTAGTCTGCCAACACAGACTTTTGCCCTGTATACACAAACGTGTGTGTGTTAGTAAGAGAGAAAAGCGGGAGAGGTGTGTGTGTGTAAAAGAGAGAGAGCTTTCTTCTTGTCTAACAATAAGGCTCAAGTCAGCTATTGCTTGAGTAATAAACTCTAATGCTGAATTATGATGCAACGATGTGTATAAACCTTGATATCCTGGTAATTATAAAAATATTGTATGCTCTTAGTTTATCTTGTTATCTTTCATATAGTCAAGCTAGATTTTTATGAGAAAGGCATTTGATTTTATAAAACACTTGTGGCTATGTCTTAGAACCTTGAAGAGCAAGCTTCTATGATGATCACTTTATTTAAAGCAAAGAGGTACAAATATACTTGCTTGACTGGGATGTTTTTGGGGTTCCTGACCCTTTTCCACTACTGGTAGACTGTGTTAGGTTTAACCCTCCATGTGCTGTTCAATAAAAACACACAGTGTCTCCTTTTAGTTCATCTTGGTTTCTCTCTTATGCTTAAACAACTGTACTATTAAATAATTAGCATTATCTAATTATCTTAGAGCACTTTGCAATCCACAGATGAAAAATCATTGTATTTATTCAGAACAAAGACATTCAGTTCTCTACTTCATAATATAACAGTAGATTTAACATTAAGATTAGAAGTGCTCTGTGTTTTAGTTATAGTATAGTTTTATATTTTAAGACATTTAAAGGAAATAACTTATTTACCTGTCACATTGATGAATGTAGCAGAGGAAAAGTGAATCATTCCTCCGTCTGTCACTGCACAGAAATATGTTCCTTTATAATCTTCACTAAGATTTAGAATAGTCAGAGAGTTTGTGGTATCATCCCGAATAATTTTGAATGTGGAGTTGCTGAATTGAGATACAAGTATGGCCTGTTTATTTTTTAGCACTTCTCCTACTTGCTGAGGCTTCTGGTTCGGTCTTTGCTTGTACCACTTGCAAGGATTACTATCATATTTTTCTTTAAATGTGCAGTTAAGAGTGATATTTTCTCCAGGTTGCATCAGGACTGCTTGATTAGCAAGGTTTATAGTTTGCACAGGACCTATGAAATGAAACAAATTCAGACCAATAGGCAAAAAAATGTTAACAAAATTGAATCCAATATCATGTAATTATGAACACTAGTAAAGATTTGAAACTGTACATGTCTTGTAGCTCAAAAATATAAGTATCCAGACTGGTATCATCATTGCAGCATAACGCTTTGACCTCAGAAGAGACGGTTTGAAAGAAGCAACTGACAAACTAACTGTACTTCATCAACTTTTTTGTTTCATGACCTAAAACCTCATTGGCTGGCAAAAGTCACATGGTCCTGTTCTGTCGTTGTCTTACAACCTTGTTTGGCCACTATCAGTGCCTGATCAATTTTAAAACATGTTTATACCAAACATGCATGTACATTATTTTATGCTTTTGGGAGACACTCTTATCCAGAGTGAGTTAGAATTTCAAACATGTTTCAGACATGCAATTGTAGTGTAGGAGTCTTGCCCAAGGACTCTTAGTGAGCTTTTTTTTACAGACAATAGTAGAGTCACTCAAAAAAATGCACGCCTGCTCCTGTGCTACTGCCCAATCTATCCATGCCTGATGAAGTGTGATTGGCTAATGCTGTAATACAGTGACGTTCACTATTTATGGAACACTATTGAAAAGTGTATGACAACAGTCAGAGTAGTTTAAAAAGGTTTTATTGTGTATGTCATCTCATACTTAATTTTACAGTAAGAGACAAAACAACAAGAATAATATTCTGGGATTATGAACTGTATAAGTTTATGATATGTCACTTTTGTTAGTCCCATGTAAAGTCCTAAAAATGATCTAAAGAATTCAGTCCGGTCTATGTTAATAAATTGGATGAGGAATTAAATATTAATAATTCAAAATAAACAAAATTCTTGCTGTACTCAGTTAAAATCTCATTGGCCACCAGAATTCCTAATATCCTCTAGCGTCTTTTCTTTCATATAGTTTGTTAACCTTTGTTAACCTTTGACCCTTGAGAAGCCTTACCTTTTGTATAAAGAGTGTACAAATTGGTGTAATATGAGTACAGCCTAAGTTATTGTAGTGTATTTCACAGTTACTTTTGGTTGCTGTGGCTCCTCCCACTTCCCCTTTTATGCCCCCCCCCCCCCCCGTACACCTTAGGTCTACGTTAATAAGTTGGATGAGGAATTAAATATTACTAATTCAAAATAAACAAAATTATTGCTGCACTTAAAATCTGATTGGACAAGATAATTCCCAAGATTCTCTACTGCCTTTTCTTTCATATAGTCTGCTTGGTTACCAGAGGTTATTTTGGCTCTGTTAACCTTTGACTCTTGTGAAGCCTTACCTTTTATATAAAGAGTTTGGATAAATTGGTGTAGACATGAGTACAGCATAAGGCATTGTAGTGTATTTCACAGTTTTGGTTCCTGCGACTCCTCCCACATCCTGACCACTTCCCCTTTTGTGGCCCCCCCCCCAAGAAGCGAAGCTCTAGGCTGACTGGGTGACTTTTCCTGGGTCTGTTTCTGTCCCAGATGGGTTTTAAATACACTTACACTCAGACTAGGACTCCTAGAAACCTGGAATAGACTTCTGTTACTTACTTATTCTTAATACTGATTTAGTTTATTGCTTATTTTGTTCCTGTTGTGATGTCCGGTGTTGAGCAAAGGATGATGGCCTCCTCTTTCAAGTCTTGGTTCCTCTCAAGGTTTATTCCTCATGTTCTTTGAGAGTTTTTCCTTAACACATGCCCACTACCACAGAAACTCTCTCTTACACACACATACAAATGTCCCCCATTTCCAATCCACTAATTATTGATTATATTTGCCTGTTACTTGTTATCCTTTTTGTTTCTCCCTCTATTTAAGCCCACAGGAACACTAGTCCAGTGCTGTGCTTTGTTTCTGTGCATGTGTTTTTGCCTTTTTTTTTCTTTTTTTAAAGCTTTTTACCAACACACCTCTTTTTTTACCAACTCACCTACCAACTCAAATATTAATAATAATATTTACAAATGCACAGGCCCTTCACTTAATCTGAAAACTTGGCCATGTTTTTATCAAACTAGACACATAAGGGTCAGGGGTCAGTTCATATTCAATAAAGGTTTACTTTTCTTTATTAAGATTTCAACTTTATACCATATTTATTCAGTCAGTCAGCCAGTTTTGAGCAGAGTGGTTCTCTAAGACATATGGCACTTTATTGTTGAAGCAGGAATGAACTAACAGAAACACAACATACCTTAAATATCAGAAAGCAGATAAACAGAAAATAAAGAAAATAAAAAGATTACAGGGTTACACAGCACCTCCTTTATAACACTGAATGTGCCAGTAAAGAAATAATGTATCCAAACTTCATTTAGGATTATAGAAGGGAAGAGAGCTAATAATCTAGATGATAGTCAGTAAGACCTGAACGTTTCATTTCAGAGTACATGCTGTCTTCAGGCTGTCCTCTCTTCACCTGCCCTCTTTTGGTTTTCTTCTCATTGAAATGAATGGCAGCATAATTCAGCTCTTCAGCATCATGTGGCTGTGGGAATGAACATGAATGTTTAGTGAACATTACTGTCATTCTGATCCTTATTTAGAATATGACTACTAGTATTAGACTACAGCTATAAACTATATCTGCACCACAGATATGAAACAGAGGAAGCTGAGCAGAGACAGAAACATTCTTGTAAAAGATGTCATAGACGTAAGTGTATAAAAGGCATTAAATTGCTTTTCAAGATGTACAGATCTTATCATTGTTTATGATTAGACTAATATTATAGTATCTCATCATTCTTCTCTTTACATAAAGCAATTAAACAAATTAGTATGACTAAATTAGTATGACAGAGTATGACATGATATGACATCTCTGGGGAGACCATTGATGAATTTTATAGTTTATGAAGTGATTGGCTGCATGGGGGCAGTACAGTGTGTAAATGTACGTAGAGTAACACTGTGTTTGCTGGAGGTTTAGAGTGTAAAGCTCACATGGAACTGGTGGCACTGATCACACATTTATGGTGTCAGTGGGGCTGGGTGTGGCTCAAGAAAATAACTTACATGTGTTGTGGAATTATAAGCTAAGGAACCAGGATGAAGCTGTCACTGAATAATGAAAAGTTATATTTTAGAAATTGGAATACTTGCTAGGACATAACAAACAAAAGCCCCAGTTTATGTGATGCCTCATAAGTTAAAATCTCATTGGCCATCAAACTTACAAGATCCTGTTCTGCCTTTTTTTCCTTTATAGTTGGCTGCCAGTATTCATTTGGGCTCTATTAACCTCTGACCCTTGTTACAGAAATATGGATGTGTGTGTGTGTGTGTGTGTGTGTGTGTGTGTGTGTGTGTGTGTGTGTGTGTATTCCAGATCCACTGCCAGGATTTCCACCCTTCTTGAAACTCCGCCCAGTTCCTTGCTGGGCTTTCCAGCCAACTGTGTCGGCTATTTAAAGGCCCCTCCCAGAAGAGAAGAAGAGAGAGAAAGGAGACTGTGTGTTAGTTTGGAGTTGTTTTGCTGAATTGAACATTTGTATGATGGTTTGTGTATGACCTTGTTTTCCCCCATTTTTGGACTTCATTTTTGGCTTCGCCCCTTCTGCTTCGCTAGTTGTGTGTGTATGTGTGTGTGTGTGTGTAAACATCGTTTTTTGGTATTTTGCTGTTGGACACTGGTGGTAGGGAGTGACTGCTGTTTTATTTGGGTGTGGATATTGTCTCTGTTTTTTATTAGGGAGTTAGGAAAGTTTGTTGTATGTTTCTTGTGTTGTTAGGATTAGTTAGTGTGTAGTTTTATTTAAATGTGGGTTATGTTTGTTATTTTGGCTTGTGTCACTCATGAAGATATTTGCACCAGTATGATTGTTTGTTTATGAATCATAACCTTTGTAAAATACACTGAAAAAATCCCTTTCATTTGTGCTTCTGTTTGTTTTGTTGCTGCTCACTTTTTCACAACTTCCATTACATTAGCCATTTGTACTTCTTTTCCTTGTTATGGCCTCACAGCCTAGATAGGGTCGTAATATCCTTGAGAAGCCTTACCTTTTCATTAAAGAGTTTGTACTTATTGGTTTAAACATGAGTTCAGTCTGTGGCACTACAGTATAAATCAGAGTTACTTGGGGCTGCTGATGGATAACCTCAGTCGCTGTGGTTCCTCCCACATCCTGAACACCTCCTCTGCTGTGACTCCTCCCCCCAAACAAAGAGAAGCTCTAGACTGACTAGGCGACTTTTCCTGGTTCTTTCCTGCTCTACATGGGTTTCAAACAAACTTACATTCAGTGAACCCAGACTAGTCGCCTAGAAACCTGGAATAGACTTGTTTTTTTTGTTAATTACTGCTTGTTTTCTTGCTGTTGTGGTGTCCGGTGTTGACCAGATGACGATGGGCTGTCTTTTGATTCTTGGTTCCTCTCAAGGATTCTTGGGCAGTTTTTCATTGTCAATGTTGCTTTTGGCTTACTCACTGTGGGCTTGGACTCTGACATCTTTGTGACAATGGCTGTTGTTAAAAAGTGCTATAGAAATATAATTGACTTTGAAACTTGACATAGTTACACTGCACTGTTTTATTTCATATTTGAGTACACACGCTGCTCTGGCTCTCCCTACTTCCACATGTATACTCTTTAAACTTCATTTATTATCTTTTCTGCATTTATATGTGATGTTTGTTGTTATCTGTCATGATAAGATATTCTAAAACATATATAGTCTTTAAAATGATTATGGTCCTTTCTTATAAAGTGACATCTTTTGTACATATTTGTTATTCTATATAACTGAGTGCCATGTTACAATTCCCTTGTAAATGTTCTTACTATGTTTTACTGTGATGGTTCTTAGGTGTTTTTGAAGAATATTTTGGTTTCTTCCAGTCCATGGTTAATTCATGAATGCCCATGTTATTGGTAATATTTTATAATTGCAGAACTGATAATGTTCTCAATTTATGTATTTCTTGCCAGAAGCATTAGCATATATTAGAGGAAAAAGTTTCACTACACTGCATTTGCATAAAGGAAGTGTCTTATCCGACACTATCAGTCTAAGCTATGTTGTTTTTGTTTTTTTTCTATGTGCATATTCATATTGTCCACAAAGTCTAAAACTGTTCTCACAACATTCTTTCTCAAATAGCAGTTAAACAGGAAAGTAAACTGATGTTGGTATTGTACTCATGACAAAGTGATGATGACCTTATAAAATAACCCTATCCCTGCAATGTGAGGCTCTGTTTGGTTTAACTCTGCATGTCCTGGCCAATAAAATAAAGTATCAGCTCTGACAAATTGATGAATGCAGCAATCTGCAGTGTCCTCATAATGTAATATCTATATTACACAGACACAGTTATTTAGGGGTATTGTGTTTCTCTGTTTCAATCTCCTTGTAAGTATGCTTACTATATTTTATTGTTATGGGTCTTTGGTGTTTTTGCATAATTTTTTGCTATCTGTCATTTACAGTCATTTTGGTGTCTGCTAGTACAAGGTTAATATATGAGCTCCCATGTTACTGGAAATGTATTATTATTATTGAAGCACTGTTTTCTTTATGTATGTATTTCTTACCACCAATCGCTTCTCGGCCTTTTGGCTAAGATCAAGTGTAGTATCTGTTCTTATCGAACGGAAACGAAATTGATCAGTCAAGAGGTGGCAGATTTTATGCGTGATTTTAATTGTGTTTTATTCTTTGTTTTTAGGCCCAGCCCACCTGGACTGCAGGAGGCGGAGTTTCCCCCGGAGCACCTCACCGATTGGAGGAACAACGACTGGAGGACCTGCGGAGGATCTCTGCTCAGGACTCGGCTGGAGGAGGGCGGATGGCAGCTAGAGGACCTCGGGGTCTGGAGCGGGCCGATGGGGCCTCGGCGGAGGCCTCGGAGCCCTGGGGGACCGCCTCGGCGGGACCTGGTTCGGGAGCAGGAGGTAGTGGCCTGCTCGATATGGCCAGGTTCCGCTGGAGGAACATGGATGAGGAGCCCCCCTTTATGGAGCGGGTTCCTTTCATCCAGGAGGTCCTCTTTGGAGCTCTGGGGCTGATGCCGGGGGACCTCATCTGTGCCCAGCGCAACGGGCCTCTGAGGTTTTACGACGTCACGCTCTCCTCTACAGGGGTGTATCGGCGAGTCCTGAAGCAGAGGGTGGAACTACAGCACCACCCTGTGGGTCGACATTTTGTGGTTGAACCTCTGTGGGATGTTAACAGGAGAATGGTTAGCACCCACATGTTCAACCCTCATGTCCCCACAGATCAGATCCGCAGGTTCCTCCAGGGGTACGGTGAGGTGCATCCAGGGGAACGCTTTGTCCGGGATGAGCTGGGCATTTGGAATGGGCGCCGCCAGTTCATGATTACTTTTAAAGAGGATGGGGAAGGGGGGATGGTGCACCCCCCTGCCTTCTTCGTCCTAGGCAATAACCGGGGGTACTTGATTTATAGGGATCAGCCCGCCTTCTGCAGGAGCTGCCGGGGCCACGAACACAAGACCGAGGACTGCCCGGAGCTGAAATGCTTAAACTGCCTGGAACCGGGACACATGGCACATGATTGCAGAGGCCCACGGAGGTGCAGGGTATGCCGGGGTGAAGGACATTTGGCCCGCTCCTGTCCCAGCCAAGGGCGGACTTATGCGGCGGCGGTGGTTGAGAGCAGGAGCGGAGAGCCGGCATCCTGCCCCGAGGGAGCCCCAGCGGAGACCATGAAGCCGGAGAAGGGGGAAGAGGACCGAAAAGAGGCGGCGGTGGGGGACCGGATTGATGGAGGCCGGACCTCCAACAGCATGCCTCTTCCTTCAAGTGGTGGGTCTTCGGGTTCTGGGCAGTCCCAGGATAAGGAGGTGGCACCGGCCGGACCGATCGTAGGCTCCAGGAAACGGGGGCGGGCCGGCTCAAGTACCCCCGGCGAGGTGGAACCAGCGGCCAAGGAGCGGAAGGCTACCCCACCTAAGGAGGCGGCACCCAGTGCCCCCCAGGCCTCTAGTACCCCCAAGGGGGAGACGACGCCCAGTATTCTTTGTATGGGTACGGTTAGTGAGTCCTCATATACGGAAACAGACAGTACCACAGAGGAGGAAGGCCATCAGCAGGACGTGGATGTGGACATTGGTCTGAGAGGACTCATTAACCTGGGGGACGAACTGGCTGGGGGGCTATTGTCTTAGAGTTTTAGTGTTGTTTTAGGTTTTAGTGTTTTTTAAATCACGTTTTATCCGCTGTAACGAAAGGCCGAGAAGTGATTTTTATTGAATTGATTATTGTATTTGGTATTTTGACTGTTTTATTGTAATGGTGTTTATTCACCTTGTGAATTTTATTATTGAAATGAGTGTGTAAACGTCGTCGTTTTTATTATATATTGTGACAATGGTGAATAAACTTGGAAAAAAAAAAGAATTCTTACCACCAACCACCAAGGATTAGAATATTTTAGTTAAAAAAAAAAATTTACCCACACTGCATATTGCAACAGGAAGTGTATTATCAGACACAATCATTCGAAACTTGTGATTTTTAATATGTCTGTATGCACAGTGACCACAAGGTCTAAAATTGTGTTCTCACACCATTCTCTCAGAAAGCAGCTAAATAGGAAAACAAACTGAGGATGGCACTGTACTTGAGACAGTGATCTGAGTATGCATGATGACCTTATAAAATAACCGTATTCCTGCACTGTCAGGCTCTGTTTGGTTTAACTCTGGATGGCCATTATAATTCATTGTCAGCTCTGAGAAATTGAAGAATGTATCAATCTGTATATCAATCTATATTAATCCAGAGATAAATTCTCATTGGCTTGGGGAAGCTTTGAGGTCTTGTCTATCTTATTTGGCCTTGATTGTAAAACCAGAAATTCTCCCATAGTGCCCTCTGTTCATCATCAAACAAGTACCAGTTATAACCTGACAAAAAAGTTTTAGAAAGAATCAATGATAAAAGATCTAAGCTGTGATAGTTTGTTACGCTAAAAAGTTAAAAACACATTTGGCAGGAGGAGAGTATGAGTGCCCTTATAACGTAGTATCTATATTATACAGACAAGTGTACAATTTGGTATTTTCTACTTAATTAGATGTGTCTGTTTTTACTGTTTTATATAGCTTTCCTCTTTTTAATGTATGTAATTAATATTAATCAACCGTGTGTTCCTGTGTGATACATGGAGCAGTTTTCAAACATGACAGTCTAAATATTCCAGTGCCAAAAACAAATACTAGCAAATAAAAATTATTTATTATTATACTGATAATATGTTTGGTTTATTTACATTTTCAGGCAGCACTATGTGAAGCTGAATAAGATGATAGAACTCAATGGTTTGAGTTGAGCCCCTCTGGTCAAATATAATCCAACCAGCACCCCTCCACCACTCTGTTTTGGGTGAGAGATCATTATCTGCACTTCTATTTCCTATAAAGTAACAAAAACAACTAACAGGAAACCAGGCCCCAATCACATTTAGAAGTGGTGCTCACATTTAATGATTAGTATACACATATATATGATGTAGTTCAACACGCTTTTTCTTTAATAGTTTATTTTTATTTGCCCAGAGGTTATGAATAGTGTACATCCCGTAAAGCACAATATAACGTTTTAGTCTCAGTGCTGCCAGAAAAAAAACATGCCTTGAGACCTCATATTTACACATGCCTTGATACCTCATATTTGCAAGAATCAGTATTTCCTAATGCCAAACTACATAAATCAATTATTTTATATATATATATATATATATATATATATATATATATATATATATATATATATATATATACTAATATAAGGAGAGTCACCATTAATAACTAAGAATGACTGAAGTTCCTGGCTGTCGTTCACAAATTGTATTCATTTTTTAAAATTTTTGTCAGAACTCTACCAAGCATATATTCTCCATCACAGACCTCATATTTATGAATCAATAGAGTTTTGTGCTGTGCTCAAGTTGTTACTGTGCTCTTTTAGAGAGCAGATCTATTATTGAGTTACACATCTTCAGAGCCATCTGTTTTCACAGATTAATATTTAATATGTCAGGTAAATGATGTTTGTCTAAGAGTCTTTTGTAATTGATTTTGATTTTGTAATTGTTCTGTGTTTTAAAAAAGCCTAGCTCTACAATTCCTGTTGTCAGTATCACATATCCAGTTGTCTTTTGTTGGCACTTGTATTGTACCACCTAAGTACACTTGGGCATGCATGACAATAGGGACAGGGATTATCCACATATACATCAAGTGTAAACACAAGTTGTGTGTACATTTGTCTGTGTTTGTTGGTGAACTGAGCCATGTACAGACAGACAGTGTTTTCTCTCTCACAGAGCAGATGGGAGGGTGTGGCGTGTCTGACCAGGGACCGATTTTCTAGCATGAATTACAGGTGTCTCCATCTGAGAACTGTGTTTTTGTGAATAATGGTGTTGTAGAGAATATTTGATATATCGTTGAACCAACTGAGTTTGCCTGTTTTGTTATATAACTCGCCTGTACTCAAACAGGCCAGAATCTCACATGGGTGTACTGATTTTCTTGATGCCCTGTTTTCTGCATCTTGTCCTCAGAGACCTGTAATGCAGCATAACAGAACTCTTTAGTACTGGGATCCCTTTCACACAAACAAGGGAAGTTGTGTTGCAGCCCCATAGATAACAAAGAAAAAAAGCACAACTCAACTGGGTCAATGAAAACTGATCTAGGTACAGTGAAACATTTAGCTGACATTTCCTATCCAAAGCGACTTACTATTGTGATTGAATACAACTTGAGCAATTGAGAGCCTTGCTCATGAGCCCAACAGTGGTAATTTGGGCTTGATTTGGCAACCTTCTGAATACTACTCAAGTACCGTAAGTAGTGAGCTACCACTGCTCTGCCGCAAGTATATAGTAACATAGCTGGTAATTAGACTACAGCTATAAACTATATCACCACCACAGAACAACAGGAAGCTGATCTGAGCTGAGCCAGAAACATTCTTAGTAAAAGATGTCATAGATTTAAATGTAGAAATGGCAGTAAATAGTTTTTAAGGATCACAGAGCTTATCATTGTTGATTAGACTATGAATAGACAAATATTACAATAGTTAATCCTCTGCTCTTTACATAACCTGCTATGTCTGTAACAGCAATTTAAAACATGTACATTATATAACATACAGCAGATTTTATCAAGGTAGTGCTGCTTCATTAACGTCTACTGCTGTCATATCTATGATTAGCATGTTGTTAAGCATCATAAATATTTCTATATTTAAATATGAGTTTTAATGTCAGCTGTTGCATGCCACATCCAAGATAAAGATCGTAAACCTGGAGAAAGCAGTTTTCTAATAATGGCATGAAAGTGCAACTGCACAAGTTGTACCTGAGTGGTGTTTTTCTCCATCACACTCCCTTGTTGAGGTCTCTCTGTGGTAGGGAAAAAATGCAGCATTAATTGTAACTGGATCATGGAATATTACATGTAAGATAAAAATATAAAAAATAAAAATAGTATGAAGGCATGAATTAGAACAAGGGCCCCCTGCCCTTTATGAACACTTACCATTGCTGTGTTCAGAATTTTTCATCTTACAAATGATTATGGCTTGAGCAATGATAACAGCCACACACACTCCCAGCACTGCTCCAAGACAGATCTCTACAGGACCCACAGGTTGTACTGCAGAACAATCTTTATAAAATAATTTAATATACAAATTAAAGTGAAAAGTGTGTGGTATGCGTCCATGATTCCAGACGTTAACCAAATACTTCAACTATACCATGAATTAGAATAAAGATATAAAAGTTTAAATGAACAAAGCTTTATTCTGCCTACACATCTGAAATTTTGCGTGTAAAGAGTTCATCTTTGTACTGTGAATTTTTTGATCCTCAAAACAGCACCTATCATATATATATATACATACATGTTTGTGTGTGTGTGTGCACATAATTCTGTACTGGACAAAATAAGGCTTGTGTCCACTCTTGCTTGGGGAACTGATTCTACTTCTGAATGTTGATGAACTGATCTGTATAATCCTTGACATCCTGACAAATATAAAACAAATATTCTAAGATCTAAGTATATCCTACTGACATTTATATGGTTAAACTAGATTATTTTTTGGAACCTCCTTAAAATGCATATAGTTATCATGTCAAAGGGGAGGCTTCTGTGATAATTATTTTATTAAAGCAAAGATACATGAAGAGACTTGCCTGAATAAGATGGGTTTGATGGACCACACCCTGTTCCTGCACTGTCAGGATTTTTTGGGGTTAACTCTGTATGCACTTCTCAATAAAACACAATAAAACAGTCTCGGGTCTTAAGTCAGCTTGGTTTCCCTCACATGTAAAAAAAAAACCACATGCTTTATTCAAATACCCAAGTATACTGCTGAAGAATTAACAAATATTTTTTTATAAAATGTGTTTCTACAGCACTTTGAAGTCTACTATATAAAAACTATACAGATTATAAAAATTTTTTTTTTTTAATTTTCTTATTGAGAAAATAACTGTGGCTTTGACTTTAAGATTATTTGTTTTAGGCTTCAGTTACAGTCCAGTTTTAAATATAAACAAGTTTGAAAGTATTAGTTTAATTACCTGTATTGGACGCGTCCGTCCAATACCTGTCAGAGGTAGCAGAGGTGAAGTTAACCTTTGTTCCGTCTGTCACTCCACAGAAGTACAATCCTTCATCTTCTTCAGTAGCATTTAGAATAGTCAGAGAGATTCTGTCATCCTTCCACTTCATTATGAATCTGGAGTTGTTGAATGGAAATGAAAGTATGCCGGCTTTATCTTTAAGCACTTCTCCTACTTGCTGAAGCTCCTGTTGCCATCTGAGCTTGAACCAAAAGCAAACAGTATTTTCTTTGAATGTGCAGTAATGAGTGATATTCTTCCCATGTTCAGTCTGGACTGCTCGTTTAAAAGGCTTTGTAGTTTGAACTGGACCTATAAAATGAAACCGAGCCAGAATTAATAAGAAAACAATGTGGAGAAAATTGAATCCAAAATAAATAAGGCATTCTTATTATTAATCCAATATCAGAAAGAACAGTAAAAAAATGTAATTATAAATGCTGGTAAAAATTTGGAACCGTACATGTCTTGTAGAGAAAAAATATAAGTATCCAGACTGGTATCATCACTGCAGCGTAACGGATAGACCCCAGAGGACACAGTTTGAAAAGAAGCAACTGGCAAAATAAATAAAATTCATGAGCTTTCCATTCTCATGACTCAAAATCTCATTGGCTAGAAAATGTTGCAAGTCTTTTTCTGTCCTGTAGTCTTACAACCACGTTAGGCCACATGCAGGGTCTGATCTCTTTAAAACATGTTAAGCCCAACATCCATGTAACTTAAAGTAACAGAGCACCACTTGAAGAAAGTGGTGATATGACATTCTTGTTTACAGTATTCAAAATTGCTATAAATGTATTATTATTATTATTTTTATTATTTTTATTATTATTATTATTATTATTATTATTATTATTATTATTATTCAGGTCTCCTTTTTTTTAAGCCAATAGATGAGTATCTCCTCCTGTGCTACTGTCCTTTCAAACCAAACCTGATGAAACATTATTGACTAATGAGTACCACAGTGGCACTCAATAATTAATGGGACATTATTGAAAAGTGTATGATATCAGAGTAATTTAAAATGTTTTAGAATTTTTTTTTTCTATTTAATTTTAGAGAAAGAGACAAAACAACAAGAATTATATTCTGCAATTATGAACTGTAGACATCTATGTTAGGATTATGACATTTGGAATTCTATGTTAGGATTATGAACATCTTTTGGTACAACCCAGCCTAGGCTGTGAGGCCATAACAACAAAAAAGAAATGTAAACATATAACAGAATGTAAGTTGTAAAAAGTGAAGAGCAACAAAACAAACAGAAGCCCAAATGGAAGCCTGTTGTATTTCACAGTAGATATTAATTATAAACAATCTTACTGGTGCAATGTCTTCAGGAGTGACCCAAAAGAAGAAACAAACAAAAGAAGCATAGAACAGAATTTCCTAACTTCCTGACACATAAACAGAGGCAGAACCCACACCCAACAAAAATGCCAATCACTCTCTATCACCAGTATCTGACACCAAAGAACCAAAGAACAGTATTTATGCTCTTTATACAATATCTATATACAACAGCTACCAAAGCAGGAGGGGCAAAACCAAAGAACGAAGTCCAAAAATGGGGAAAACAAGGTCATACCCAAAGTCATATAAAATGTTTACCACAAGCCAAACAAACCAACAAATTCCAAACTAACAAAACCATCTCTTCTCTCTTCTCTTCTTCCTTCTCTCTTGTGGGAGGGGCCATTAAATAGGAGCATTTGTCTTGAAAACCCGGAGAGGAATGGGGCGGAGTCTCAAATGGAGGGAAATCCTGGCACTGAACCTCCAACACATACACTCACACACATCCATTTTTCTGTAACACTTTGCTTGTGGAATTTTGTTTTAGTATCTGTAAACTAGCAGCAGCTGTGAAGGAATTATCAGAAGTAGCTGAAAGGATGGTTGTGGATGAGGAGAGTACAGGTTAGTTGGGTAAATGCATAAAGGTGGAATGGCTGAGGTGTTCAGTGTTTCAGGTACATGGAGGACTGGACAGATGAGTGGGATGTTGTGTCATGTCATTGTTAACATTGTAGATCCAAATGAGCATCCATTAACAGTGCCAGTGAGGCTGGATATGGCCTTAGTCCCCAGAGAGACCTGTATGGACCTGCTGTGTTGGGGAATGCTTGGTGATGTAATAAAATTATTATGGACCTGATGACACTAACTATGCATTAACCATGCCAGCAGGAATGGGTAAAGTGAATGGGGGGGGCAAAAATGGGTTTTACAGGTTAGGAAGTTATTGCATGCATGGGGCATAGCAGTGAGTAAGAATTTGGAGAGTATTGTTCTTTTTGCTGGTGGTTTACAGTGTAAAGCCCATATGTAACAGGTGGCACTGATTACACATTAACTGTGTCAGTGGGGCTGGATTTGACTGAAAACTTTAATACATATCCAATTGCCTGTTCTTTTTTAATTTCAAATTGTTTTTTTTTTTTGTTTGTTTTTTTTTGTTAGTACAAGGTCTTGACAATATGAGTTCCAAGGCTGTTGTTAATGTTGGTAACTGTTTTCTTAATTTAAGTGTTTCTTGCCTAAGCATTAGCATTATTTTATTAAAACAAATTCCACCCTGCAATTGCAAATAGGAAGTGTATCAGACACTATCAGTCTAAACCTGTTTATATTCACAGTGACCACAAAGTCTAAAACTGTGTTCTCACACCATTCTCACAGAAAACAGCTAAAGAGGAAAGCAAACAGAGCTTGGCACTGTACTTGAGACAACATGATCTGAGTATGGTAGGATGACCTTATAAAATAACCCTATTCCTGCACTCTCAGGCTCTGTTTGGTTTAACTCTAGATGTCCAGACCAATGAAATACAATGTCATGTCTTAAAAATTGATGAATGCACCAATCTGAATTATTCAGGAGATACATTCTCACTGGCTGGATGAAGTCTTCAGGTCTTGTTTATCTTATATGGCCTTTATTGTAAAACTAGAAGTTCCCCTTTAGTTCCCTGTGTTTCATGATGCTGTACTGCCTAAATGATTAAAAAGTCTCCTGAGATGCTTAAAAAAGAAAAAAAAAGAAAAGGAAAGAAAATAATCTGTAACCTTTTGAAACATTAAATGTAAAACGTTTATATTATACAGATAAATGAAATGATCATTGTACCTGGAGCCATTATAAAACCAGTTATAACCTGAAAAATCATTTCAAAACTAAACACAAACAAAATATGTAAGGTGTGTTAGCCTGCTGAATTCAAGGGTAAAAAAACACATTTGTTAGGAGGAGAGTATGAGTGTACTCATAATGTAATATTTATATTACACAGACAATATGATTTAAGGGGATTAGTACAGGATGTGTTTTTAAATTGCACTTTGGTATTCTCTACTTTCAACTCACTGGTTTGAGTTGAGCACCTCTGGTCAAATAAAATCCAACCAGCACCCCTCCACCACCCTGTTTCCAGTGAGAGATCATTATCTGCACTTCTGTTTTTCATAGACTAGCAAAAAATAACCAACAGGAAATTGTATTTGTATTTGTGCTTTTTCTGCAAGAGTGCAAACCTTTAACTGAATTGTGACTAAATCAGATAAAAGTCTCAGGTCATGTAAGGTCATGTGTCACAGGGCCTCCCCACCTGCAGTCTCCATCTCTTTTGTTTATGTTGTACATTTCTGTTGCTTCTGTTACGTGCTATATGTTTAGGTTGTGTGCCACACCTCACACAGGTGGCAAGTGTTGAGTTTTATTCACCTGTTATGTGGTTAAATTGTCCCTTTATAAGGCCTTCCTGTTAGTATGACAGACTCAGTCATTGATGCTGCTTTGACTTACATTAGTTCATGTTTGTGCACGTTGATGTTCTTTTTCGTTTTCATCACACCCTTCAGTTGGAGACAATTGCTTCCCACCTTGTCGCATAATCGTTGCATGTGATAGCATGAAAAATGTTCAGTTCAGACTGTCAGAGTACATCATCTCAGACCAGTGGGGTACAATGCACATGGTGGGTCTGGCAGGAACTCCTGGACAAGCTCAACATAACAGTGAGCCTGACTCCATTTGAGTGTGTCCTAGGGTTCCTGCTGCTATGACCTTGGAACTCTCCACCCTCCTGGTTCACAGCAGTTCATTCCTGGTTGTGAGAGAGTCAGAGAGTGTTGGAGAAGATGCACTGCAACCTGCAGAGGTCCATCGCAGCTTTCAAGAGGAAGGCTGATCAGTGAGATCACCATCTGTCAGCTGGGGGTGTGTGGCTGTGGGTACTGTGGGTAGCCACCAAAGAGGAGAAGATGGGCTTGAGAGTGAACGTTTGCCCGTAAGATATCCCGGTAAGGCTCAACAAGGTCACATAGTAGGTCAAAGTAGTTGAGGTTCCTCTGCATTTTATGTGTCCACTGTAAAGCCTGTCATAATAGGTCCTCTAGACAATGTTGATCTTGCTGTCATCCATCCAACTCCAAGTGACATCGACGGAGGACCCTCCTACATGGTTCATGCACACCTCCTCAACTCCAGATGTGCAGAGTAAGGATTCAGTACCTGGTGGACTGGGAGGGGTATGGGCCTGAAGAAAGGAGCTGGATACTGTTACGACCTCGTCTAGGTTTCAAGCTGTAACAGGACGTGTGAGGAAAATTGCAAATCAATTGTGTAATGGAAATGAAGTAAGTCAGAAAGAGACCAAAGTAGTTCAATAATATACCATGTATTGTACAACAGACAGTGTGATTTATACAAGAGATAGTGTGACACCCACACTATAATGTCATGAGTGACCCAGGCCAAAATAACAAACAAATACACATTAGAAATAAACAGACACTCACTAAACCTATAGAGACAAAAGAAAATACACACACAACTACACTTACTCCATAGGTGGAAAATACAGAGCAAACCCACACCCCAAACAAAATGGCAGTCACTCCCTACTTACCAGTGAAATCAAGAAAAGGATCAAAGTGGAATATATACAAATATACATTGGCAAAACTAACTATTAGAGCAAAGTTAATATGAGAAGCAAGGTCATACACCAACTCAAATATCAAATACTATTAATACACATCTCACACACATATCACTGCCTTCCCCTCCATAGCTTCTTCCTCCTTTTATTACTCCTCAGCTTGAGCGGAGTCTTGTCTCCTAATTTGCTATAAACATGAACTCTGTAATGGAATCTGGAACTGGATCTGGAATGGAACACACACAACCATACCAAAAGAACACAGGATGTAACAATACTGGTGAGTCACATCCCAGATACCAAATTTTTCAGCTCCTCCCACTGTGCCCATCCATCCTGGCAGTCTGGCCCCAGTGGGCACTTTTGGGTGAGGGGGTACTGGCAGTCCCTGGCTGGAATCCAACCCTCAAAGAGCACACATGGCAATCACAGCAGAGCACAGTGGGAGGAGTTGATAACTGGTATCTAGGATCTGACTTAACAGTATAAACAAAGATATTATTAAAATCATTGTTTAGAAAAATGGTTTAATGGTTGTTTAGAAAAATGGTTCAAACATTTTCTGAATATGTAGAAACTGCCTTTTCAGTTTTGTTGATAGTAAGAATAAAGAGCTTATGAGAGGTTAGATACAGAGGTTAGCTTATAGGGGAAGATACACGTCAGGTGTCTCACTTTGATATGAAACATATGGATATCATATTATAAGCAAAAACTGAGGAAATGCCCTGAGATGTTAGAGGGTTAAACATAATGTAAAACATAATTCAGAGGTTTATCTCCCACAAAGGTCAGAGTTCAGTGCTTTGCTCTGAAGGTTCCTAGTGTGGGAAGAGACTTTGAAATGCCTGTTTCTCTGCTTTTGTTTCTGTTTCTCTTTTTTCTCTTTGTAATCTGCATTCTGCCATTAAAAGTTCATCACTCAAATTTTGCCACAGCTTTGCTATGTCACATGTAAAATGTTTGAGTGTTTGCTTGAGCGTGTGTCTCTGTGTGTTTGTGTTTGTGTGTGTGTCCGCACAATCATTCATATTATTCAGTAATTTAGATAATTACACAATATACTGAAATAATATTTACACATACACAGGCCCTTAACTTTTATTCTAATCTAAAACTTCAACATGTTATTTTCATATTACAAACATAAGAATGGGGGGTTCCAGACTACAGACACAGCCTGTTCCAGACCCATGCTAATGACCAGCACACCATGGTGGTAGTGAATATCTACAGCATGTAACAGACGTGTATAATCAAAGATAGTGTTGGACAAAAATAGATGAAGTTTTAAAGGGAAAAACTACAGGCAAAATAACCATTCATGTCTTAGATTACTAGGCAGGACAAGAAATGGGAGGATACAAGAGTGACTGAGATTTTAGGGAAAACAATATATATATATATGCATCAGTACTAAAACGTATTGTAATGTAGGCTTCTGTGATCACATTTTAAAGCAAAGAGATAATCAAATCTATTTGCTTGACTGGTCTGTTTTTAAGGAATCCATCCTGCACTGTCCTGCACTGTCTGGCTCTGTTAGGTTGGGTTTTTGTCCTAGTCAATAAAATACAGCTCTTAGTTCATCTTAGGTTCACTCACTGCTCTGAATCACCACTGTCATTCCAGTTTAGTCAAAGGCTTAATCTAAGAAAACAGCAAGCTCTGAAGTGGTGTAAAAACAGTAAAAAAACTGCTTTCTAAAAAAGAGGACAGTCATAACAGCACTGTTATGTCCTTAAATATTATTAATTCAATATAATCAAAAATGATAAATTGATATCTTGAGGGAAAGAGGAAGGTATCACATTATGCCTTCCCCCCCCCCCCCCCACCCCCGCCCCCCCCCCCGAACGTCTCCTTGTGTGGGTGTGTGTTCATTAATGTGGCCACGCCCTCCCTGTGTCTTACACCTGCTCCTCATTGTGTCATTAGTATACGTGTATAAATGTCTATCATTTACATCTCTGTGTTGTGGGTGTTATTGGTGAACCCAATAGCCTGTGTGATATGTCATATGCGTTATTTGTGCAAATAAAATGTGTATTCTTGGTTATGCGACTTGCCTGGTATCCTGCTTAACCACATCATCACAAAAGGCTTTCTAGGATATAACTGTCAAAAGCACCATACTATGATATCTTGCTGGGCTCAATTAAAATCTCATTGGCCACCAGAATTCCCAAGATCTTCTCCCGTCTTTTCTTTCAATAAGTCTGTTTGGCCACCAGAGGTCATTCGGGCTTTGTTAACCTTTGACCCTTGAGAAGCCTTACCTTTTCCATAAAGAGTTTGGACAAATTGGTGTAAACATGAGTACAGCCTAAAGCATTGGAGTGTATTTCACAGTTACTTTTGGTTGCTGTGGCTCCTCCCACTTCCCCTTTTATACCCCCCCCACCAGAAGAGAAGCTCTATTCTGACAGGTTGACTTTTCCTGGGTCACTTCTGTGCCAGATGAGTTTTAAACTAACTTACACTCAGACTAGGATTCCTATAAACCTGGAAGACTTCAGTTACTTACTTATTCTTATTACTGATTTTGTTCTTTATTGCTTATTTTGTTCCTGTTGCGGTGTCTGGTGTTGAACAGAGGATGATGGACTCTTTTGAGTCTTGGTTCCTCTCAAGGTTTATTCTTCATGCTCTTTGAGAGTTTTTCCTTAACACTGTTGCATTATCATTGCTCACTGGGGACTTGGACTCAGACATCTGTAAAGTTGCAAAGTTTACTATATAAATAAATATGACTTTGAAATATGATTTGCTGTTACATTGAACAGTTTCATTTCATATGAGAGTACATATACTACTCTGGCAAATCAGTCTACTTCCACATGTACACAAACTTTATGTAAACTTCAGTTATGATCATTTATACATTTAAATGTGATCTTGTTATCCATTATGATGGGATATTCTAAAAGAAAAAAAATATATATATAATGATTATGTAACTCATAAAAATATCTTTTTTTTACATATTCACCATATATTCTTATGCAATGTAACTTGTTGCTGTTTTACAATCTCCTTATAAGTATGCTTAGTATGTTTTACTATTATAGGTTTTTGGTGTTTTTGCAGAATTTTTTGGTATCTGTCATTTACAGTCATTTTGGTATCTGCTAGTACAAGTTTATATGAGCCCCCATGTTACTGTAAATATATTATTATTATTATTATTATTATTATTATTATTATTATTATTATTATTATTATTATCATTGTTATTGTAGCTCTGTTTTCTTTATGAATGTATTTCATGCCACCAAGCATCAGAATATTTTAGTTAAAAAGGTTTCACCACACTACACTTGCACACAGGAAGTGTATTATCAGACACTATCAGTATAAATGTATTTGTTAAATTTGTCTGTCTATATTCACAGTAACCACAAGGTCCAAAACTGTGTTCTCACACCATTGTCTCAGAAGGCAGCTAAACAGGAAAGTAAACTGAGGTTGGCACTGTACTTGAGACAGTTATCTGAGTATGCATGATGACCTTATACAATAACTCTCTTCCTGCACTGTCAGGCTTTGTTTGGTTTAACTCTGGATGTTCTGGCCAATATAATTCAGTGTCATTTCTGAGAAATTATGCACCATCTGTATTAATCCAGAGATAAGTTCTCATTGGCTGGGGGAAATTTTGAGATCTTGTCTATCTTATTTGGCCTTTATTGTAAAACCAAAAATTCTGCTATATTACCTTTTGTTCCATGAGGCTTTCCTTTCTTAGTGATCAAAAATGACACCCAAGACATTTAATAAAAAAGAATAATCTGAAACGTTTTTAAACTTTAACATCTTCTTATTTTATAGAGGAATAAATAACGATAACACAGATTTATTGTTACGAACATGCAACACATACGATAACCTCAAACGCTATACACAACTCAAACACCAACAACACGCACTACAACAACAAGAGACATATATACACTCAAGATGATTACACATAACACGGAACAGGTGAACGACACGAAAGGGCATAGCAACACAGAAGAACACACACATGAAGACGTTTGAGGTGGGGGCAGGGCTGTGATGTGACAGAGCCCCTCCTCAACGGCGTGACTCCCGGCGCAACAGCCTAATGGGATGCGGACCCGAAACCAATGCCAAACAACGAGGCTAGAGGACCAGCCAGCCTGGGAGGGGAATGTTCGTCGCCGGCTCGATTGGCGGCGGCTGTCCTTACCCGGGCGAATGCTAGTGGGAGAGCTACCCAGCTGTGTTGCGTATTTGTGAGGCAGTCCCCGGTACCGCTGTCCTCTTTCCTCCCTTCAGCTTAGGCGTTGGTGCCTGCGCTCCAGCAGTGCCCTGGAGCAGCTTGCTTGCTCCAGAGCAGCTGGTCCTGGGCACAGACTTAGGTGCTGGGTGTTCGTCCTCCTCAGAGCTTGTGACATCGCTTAGAGGGTGAGGTTCCCCCCTAGAAACCCCCCAGAGCACCTTGCCCTGGATAGAGCCTTAGACAGAGCCTTTGGTACTGGGGTCTCATCGTCCTCGGGGCTCATGACATTGTCCAGAGAGGGCAGTTCCTCTCTGGATACCCCCTCCACCTCCATCACCGGGTCCTCCTCGAGGTCGGACCCCCTGCCCGACTCCAAAGTGACATCACTGCACCCCCTTCTCTCTCCATAACCCGCATAGTCCTCCGAAAGGTCCATATAGGAAGCAGCAGATTCCGCCTCCGAATACCGGTCCTATTGATCCAGCTAGTCTCCGTAGGACCCAGCGGATTCCTCCTCAGCTGCAGGACCTCCTCAGCTGCAGGAGGAGTGACGGTCTCTCCTTGGTGTTGCAGAAGTCCACGTCGTCCGACTCGGAGGACTGGAAGTCGTTGTACCAGTCTAGGTTGTCAGACGTAGCCCCGTGGGACTCCCTCGCTTCCGCACCAGGACCACACTTTCCTACTGCAGGAGTCAGGAGCTACCCAAGAACACGGGGTGCCTCCCTGCACAGGCTGAGAAAGTGCACTTACTCTTCTTGTTCCCTTTCCTTTTTCCCTTCCAGAGCATCCTTCTGTGGTTGGTGTTTCTGTGACAATTCGAGGATAAGCAGGATGCGGGGACGAGGCATGATGACACACATATTTATTCTTATGAACATGCAACATATATGATAACCTCAAGTGCTATAGACAACTCAAACACCAACAACACACATTACAACACAGGAGACATATATACACTCAAGATGATTACAACTAACACAGAACAGGTGAATGACACAATATATTAAATATTTGATGTAAACTATTTTTCTTACATTCTATTTAATATTGTATGTTTTCTTTTCTCATCATACTGGTTCATATTAAAAAAATATATATTTTATTTGTGGTTGTTTTATTTCATCCTACTTTTGTTGCTCTACCAATTATCAATAGCCTGTTACTAGCTATGTGCTTTACAGATATTGCAGTTTATAAATCTATAACTACCCAAACAATTTGCATAGACAAAAAGTGAATAAAAAGTGAACGTAAATTGAATAATTAGGGTGTAAAGCTTAAGAGCCTAAAAAAGGAAGAATAATGCTGTATTGAATATGGACATGTAACCCCTGACCCTTATGTTTATAGTATGAAAATAACATGTCCAAGTTTTAGATTAGATTAAAGGTTAAGGGACTGTGTAGTTGTAAATATTATTTCAGAATATTTTGTGTTATTTTCTAAATGACTGAATATGAATGCACATGCACACACACACACACACACACACACACACACACACACACACAACACACACACACACAGAATGCAAATTACAAAGAGAAAAAAGAGAAACAGAAACAAATGCAGAGAAGCAGGTTTTGCGAAGTCTTTGCACACACTAGGAACCTTCAGTGCAAAGCACTGAACTATGACCTTTGTGGGAGATAAACCTCTGAATTATGTTTTACATTTTGTTTAACACTCTGACATCTCAGGGCATTTCCTCTGTTTTTGCATATTTTCTTAAATTCACTTTAAAGGTTTTTACTTATAACATGATATCCATATGTTTCATAACAAAGTGAGGCACATGACGTGTATCTAACCCCTATAATCTAACTTCTATATCTAACCTCTCATAGGCTCTTTATTCTTCCTATCGACAAAACTGAAAAGAAAGATTCTACAGATTCAGAAAAATGTTTGAAGCATTTCTTTAAGCAACCATTAAACCATTTTTCTAAACAATGATTTTAATAATATCTTTGTGATAAGACACACAGGATATAACAATACTGTTAAGTCAGATCCTAGATAACAAAGTTATTAGTTCCTCCCACTGCGCTCTGCTGTGATTGCCTTTTTTGCTATTTGAGGGCTGGATTCCAGCCAGGGCCTGCCAGTACCCCCCACCCAAAAGTGCCCACTGGGGCCAGAGTGCCAGGATGGATGGGCACAGTGGGAGGAGCTGAAAAGTTTGGTATCTGGGATGTGACTCACCAGTATTGTTACATCCTGTGTTCTTTTGGTGTGGCTGTGTGTGTTCCATACCAGATCCAGTTCCAGATTCCATTACAGAGTTCATGTTTGTAGCAAATCAGGAGATCAGACTCGGCCCACCCTGAGGAGTAATAAAAGGAGGAATAAGCTATGGAGGGGAAGGCAGTGATATGTGTGTGAGATGTGTGTTAATAGTATTTGATATTTGAGTTAGTGTATGACCTTGCTTCCCATATTGACTTTGCTGTTGACTTTTCTCTAATAGTTAGTGTTGCTATTGTATATTTGTATATATTCCACTTTGAGCCTTTTGTTGATTTTACTGGTAAGTAGGGAGTGACTGCCATTTTGTTTGGGGTGTGGGTTTGCTCTGTATTTTTCACCTAGGGAGTAAGTGTAGTTGTGTGTGTATTTTCTTTTGTCTCTATAGTTTTAGTGAGTGTCTGTTTGTTTCTAGTGTGTATGTGTTTGTTATTTTAGCCTGAGTCACTCATGACATTATAGTGTGGGTGTCACACTATCTCTTGTATAAATCACACTGTCTTTTGTACAATACACGGTATATTATTGAACTACTTTGGTCTCTTTCTGTCTTACTTCATTTCCATTACAGAATTGATTCGCCATTTTCCTCACACTTCCTGTTACGGCCTGGAGCCTAGACGAGGCCATAACTGTATCCAGCTCCTTTCTTCGGGCCCAGACCCCTCCCAGTCCACCAGGTACTGAATCCTTACTCTGCACATCTGGTTGAGGAGGGCGTGAACCATGTAGGAGGGTCCTCCGTCGATGTCACTTGCAGTTGGATGGACGACAGCAAGATCAACATTGTCTAGAGGACCCATTACGACAGGCTTTACGGAGGACACATAAAATGCAGAGGAACCTTAACTACATTTACCTACTAGGTGACCTTGTTGAGCCTCACCAGGATATCTTACAGGCAAAGGTTCCCTCTCAAGCCGGTCTTCCCTGCTTTGGTGGCTACCCACAGTACCCACACCCACACACCCCCAGCTGACAGATGGTGGTCTCTGCCTGATCAGCCTTCCTCTTGAAAGCTGCGATGGACCTCTGCAGGTTGCAGTGCATCTTCTCCAATACTCTCTGGCTCTCTCACAACCAGGTCTGGACTGCTGTGAACCAGGATGTTGGAGAGTTCCAAGGTCATAGAGGCAGCAGTAACCCTAGGACTTATTCAAATGGAGTCAGGCTCACTGTTATGTTGAGCTTGTCCAGGAGTTCCCGCCAGACCCACAATGTGCAATGTACCCCACCGGTCTGAGATGATATCCTCTGGAAGTCTGAACTGAACGTCTTTCATGGTGTCACATGCAACGATCATGCGACAAGGTGGGAAGCAATTGTCTCCAACTGAAGGCTTTAATGAAAATGAAAAAGAACATCAACATGCACAAACATGAACTAATGAAAGCCAAAGGAACATCAATGACCGACAGTCTGTCATACTAACAGGAAGGTCTTATAAATGTTGAACGTAACAACATAACAAACAGGTGAATAAGATTCAACACTTGCCACCTGTGTGAGGTGTGGCACACAACCTAAACATATAACACATGCAACAGAAGCAACAGAAATGTACAACATAAACAAAAGAGATGGAGACTGCAGGTGGGGAGGCCCTGTGACACATGACCTTACATGACCTGAGAAATGTGTCTAATATAGTCACACTTCAGTTAAAGGTTTGCATTCTTTCACAAAAGCAATAATACAAATACAATTTCCTGTTGGTTATTTTTTGCTAGTCTATGGAAAACAGAAGTGCAGATAATGATCTCTCACTTGAAACAGGGTGGTGGAGGGAGTTGTGCTGGTTGGATTATATTTGATCAGAGGTGCTCAACTCAAACCACTAAGTTCTATCTCCTTTTTCAGCCTCAAAGAGTTCTGCCTGAAAACTGAAACTGAAAATAAACCTTCCAAACATATTATCAGTGTAATAATAAATCACTTTTATTTGCCAGTATGTGTTTTTGGCACTGGATTATTTAGTCTGTCATGTTTGAAAACTGCTCCAGGTATCACACAGGAACACAAGGTTCATTAATATTAATTACATACATTACACAGGGGAAAGATATTCACAACAATAAAAACAGAAACATCCAAGTTATAAAAGTAGAAAATATCAAAGTGCAATTTAAAAACACTTCCTGTCCTCATCCCCCTAAATCATCTTGTCTGTGTAACATAGATATTACATTATTAGGACATTCATACTCTCCTCCTGATAAATGTCTTTTTAACTCTTGAATTCAGCAGGTTATCACAACTGAGAGCTGTCGCAGTGTGCATCAAGAAAGTCATGCCCGCACACATACACACACTGCACCTGCCCTCCTCTGAATCACCTGATTACTAATCACCAGCACTTGTGCCTTATTGGCCCTCCCCCTATTTAACACCCATGGTTGCTTTCCCAGAATTCATTGTTTACTGACAGCACCTAAGATGATGTCGACTGTATCCTTCTCTTTGCTGCTACTGTGCTGTTGAGTTTCCTACCAGCATATTTGTTTCTTTTGCTTACTTTTTGATATTAACCAGCCTTGTGCGTTTGTGTTTATCTTTATTACTATGGAGAATAAAAATTATCCTAAACTGCAATCACTCCCTGCCACTGTCATAAAAGCTTTTGTGACAAAATAAAAATAAGACCTCAAGACTTCCTCCAACCAATGAGAATTTATCTCCTGAGTAATGCTGATTGGTGCATTCCTCTATTTTTAAGACATGAAACTATATTTTATTGGCCAGGACATGCAGAATTACAGAGGCAGTAGTGGGGTTTATAGGGAAACTGGTGGAAGACACGATTCCAAGAATCACCATCAAGAAGTTCCCCAACCAGAAGCCCTGGGTGGACAGAACCATCCGTGAGGCTCTGATCTCTTGCACTGCTGCCTACAATGCGGGGATCATCAGCGGGAACATGGACGAGTACAAGTCTGCAGCATACGGAGTGTGCAGGGCAGTGAGGGAGGCTAAGCGGCACTATGGGAAGAAACTAGAGACACAGTTCCAGCAGAGTTACTCTAGATCCCTGCGGCAGGGACTACGGATGATCACGGACTACAGGAGCCCACCCTCTGGACTGATGAGTGCGGATGAGTCTCTGGCGAACAAGCTGAATACATTCTTCGCTCGCTTCGAGGCTACATCTAGCAGCGCTAATGCTAACAGCACTAATGCTAGCAGCGCTAGTGCTAATGGTACTATCGGGGCAGCAAATGGCGCATGCACAGGGCCCACCATAGAACAGCGCCCTCTCATCATTACGGAGAGTGACATGAGGAGAGTGTTTAAAAGGGTGAATACCAGGAAGGCGATGGGACCAGATGGTATCTGCGGGAGGGTCCTCAAAGGCTGCGCAGATCAGCTAGCCCCGGTATTCACCGACATCTTCAATCTCTCCCTGACGCTCGGTATCGTCCCGTCCAGCTTCAAGCGCTCCACCATCGTCCCCGTCCCGAAGAAACCTCGACCCTCCGACCTCAATGACTCATTGACTACCGCCCTGTTGCCCTCACATCAGTCATGATGATCTTGACTAAACGTTATTCATTTCCACAGCAACATGATGCTGAAGAGCTGAATTATGCTGCCATTCATTTCAATTAGAGGAAAACCAAAATAGGGCAGGTGAAGAAAGGACAGCCTGAAGACAGCATTTACTCTGATGTGAAACGTTCAGATCTTACTGATTATCATCTAGATTATTAGCTCTCTTCCTTTCTATAATCCTAAATGATGTCTGGATACATTATCTATTTTCTGGCACATTCAGTTTGTAAAGGAGGTGCTGTATAATTCTTTAATCTCTAAGACTCTATTCCCTGTTCATCTGCTTTCTGATATTTAAGGTATGTTGTGTTTCTGCTGGTTCATTCCAGCTTCAACAATAAAGTGCCACCTTTGTCTTAGAGAGCCACTGTGCTCAAAACTCGGTGACTGAATAAATAGGTCGTAAAGCTTATGAAAGAAAAGTAAAACTATTGAATATGCACTTGTATCCCCTGACCCTTATGTTTCTATTTTGATAATAACATGGCCAAGGTTCCAGATTAAAGGTTAAGGGCCTATGTATTTGTAAATATTATTATTAATCTAAATAAACTTTATTATTTGAATATGTTTTGTCATTTTCTAAATTAGAAAGATAAGAGGTAAGTTAGGCAGAAGGTAAGTAGTTAATGTAAATGGCCTTGTGACAGGTTCATGTAGGGTGGAGGACATAAGTGCACATTTGGAGCATTTTTATACTTCATGAATAAACAAACACAAAGCAGAGAAGTACGTTGGCAAAAAAGCTAAAAAAAAGAGGCAAAACCACTTGCACAGAAACAATGCACAGCACTAGATTAATGTTCATGTGGGCTTTAAATAGAGGGAGAAACAAAAAGGCTATCAAGGAACAGGTGCCTGTAATCAATAAATAGTGGATTGGAAATGGGGGAGGTTTTGTGTGTGTGTGTGTGTGTGTGTTTGGGTTTCTGTGGTAATGGGCATGCCCCTTGGGCTGGGTGGCTAATATAACCACCCCACAAAGGTCTTGTTGGCCTCTGAGAGTGGGGCCCACCTGGCCGACAAAGATCTGGTTTGGATGGATGTGGCTGATTTGAGATTTGAGATGCAGGCATCCAGCTTCCCTATTCCATATCCCTTCCCACTCCACGAAGTACTGGCTGCATCCCCTGTCGTTGTGAGTCCAGCAGGGCACCCACTTTGTATGCAAATATCATTGTATCCTTCAAGCTCCAATAGCATCAGCGGTGAACCAGAATTTGTTTTGACCTTCTCAATGGGTCCCGCGACCACAGGCATCAGGTCAGATATGCTGCTCACCGGCAAGCTGACCATGTAAGTTCTCATTGATACAGCAGAGGATGGTGTACAGACCTGCTCACTCTGCTGGCACCATGTCTGGACAGTGGGCTGATCCAAGGTTGGGGGGTTACAAATGTACAGCGGGTGATGGAATCCCAGGATACACTAGGAGGGTGTGAGCCCTGTATCTATGTGGCAGAGAGTGTTATGCACATACTCTGCCAAGGGCAGAGAGGTGCTCCAAGGTATCTGGGTGCTCTTAGCAATGGAGGCACAGGAACTTTTTTAGCTCCTAGTTAGCTCTCTCTAACGGCCCCTTGGTCTGAGGGTGGTAGTCTGAAGTCAACCTCACTATTACATTGAGCTTCCCAAGGAACTCCTGCCATATCCAGAAGATGAATGGAACTCCCCAATCTGAAACATTGTCTTCAGTCAGCCTGAACTGTCAAAAGATGTGGTGCAAGAGCTGCTTACCTGTTTTGAGTGCAGTGGGAAGTGCCGGGAGTGGAACGAACCGGAGCATCTTCGACAAGGGATCGACAATAATGAGGACCACCATGTTGCCCTGAGAGACCAGGAGGTCTTTGACAGAACCAAATGCCAGGTGAGACCAGGTGCAATGTGGTATAGGAAGGGGGTGCAGCTTACCAACATGTTGGTGTGTGAGGTATTTTGCTGCACTGCACATTCAGCACAACATATTTCTGTGCATTGCTGGTCATTGTGCTGTCAGATGTGGGTGTACCTTGGATGTCCTAAGCCAAGGAAGCTGTGTACCCAGGTGATGAGAGTTCTGCGACTTCACAGACAGGTGTAGAGCTAGTGTGGAGGGCAGTGAGGGTCAGCGTCAGCTGATCAAAGTCCCTACTGACAGCCCCAATGAAACAGGCAGGAGGAAGGACTGACTCTTGGTCCCCCTTCACATCCTTCAATCCCGGTTTGTAGGTCACCTGGAACACAAACAGGGAAGACAAAATGGACCATCGAGCTCACCTGAAATTCAGCCTCTGGTGGTTTGGAGGTCCTCCAGGATTTTGTGGTCCGTGATCACTGTGAAGCGGTGCTGTGCTCCCTCTAGCCAGTGTGACTTCATCCAGGAACTGAAGGCTTTTTTCAATTATCCTCAATGGGGTTGCTTTTGTGTTCTAGTCCTGCTGCTTCTGAGAGAGGTTACTTGTTTAGCAGCATAGTACAGCATGGAGTTCAGGTCTTCGGATGCCTTGATATGCTGGAATAAGCAGTGCTAGTGCACGTCCTCATTGGCGGACTTCGAGGGGAGCTGTGCGCAGAACTGGCATGGAAAACAGGAGTTGGTTACCATCATCGTTCACATTCTCATCAGTGTAAAAGATAATGGATCTACCCAGAAACTACCTACCTCGTTACTGTATGCCTGGGACATGGAAGGTGCTGTGGCTAGGCCATAAAATAATCAGTTTATTTGAAAACAGATAGACTGTATCTCCTGCTCCTCCACATAACTCTTGTCATTAAGTAATGTATATACTTATATATGTTGTGAGGCAAAATGTTTAATGCTTGCTTAAAGGAGGACAAAAAAATATGTGACCTTTATTTGATCTTTGCCCTCATCTCGACCAGTCTGCAAGAAAGGCGAATAGACAAGTGATAGAGAATGACAGTTATCATTTAACTGTTTCTGGGCAGGGGTGCAGCAGCAGGAAGTAACAACTTGTTTTTAACAGGAAAGAATGTTCAAGGACAGTTGGGAGGCCTGGCACCTGGAGTCATGAGATTAGCTCATGAGAGAACAACAGGGAAAGGTGCGGGTATATGAACTCATGTGAGAGAGAAGTTTGACGCTTCTCTTCCTCAATGCATAAGGGACAGAACCAATAAAGCTCGCTCATCTGCACATCTGGCTCGAGTCCTATTGATTTTTCCTCCACAGTGTCTTTAAATGTATATATGATTATCCAGACGTCTGCACTGTTCATTCATAACTTAGGAAATGCAGCAGAATTACTCATAGTTCAAAATGAATTACCATCATACAGTTAAGTTCTGAGAAGAGTAAATAAATGCCAAAATGTTTCTTTACACAGCAAGTGCTCATTTCAGGTACATTCCTATAATTCCATTCTCATGACAATGACTTTAAACCTGATCTTATCTGTTTATTTAGATATATTTCCCTGTATTAGATTGAGGAGACTGGACCGATGTTCATGTATTTGATGTTCAGTTTAGCTTCTTGAAAGCATCAAGCAGAATCAACGTGTCTAACTACACCGATAAGGAAAACCACAAAAAGAGCTTAAATAACTGAAAACATCTATATGTATGGTGTCACTTCTTCTGTTTACCAAAACCATCTCAATGTTAGTGTCATCCCTTATACTGAAATCTCACATGATGCTATTCTGTAAGCATCATACCATACTCATTTGTCAAATCTGTCATGAGTTTTCAGTTGCTTTCAGTTGCCACGAGAACAGAAGCAACATCAGTTTAATTTCCTGTGTAGCTGCTTTCTGAGACAGCCAACAAGTTGCGTTTCTGCGCACACATGCCACGATCTGCCATAGGGGTGCACATCTCTGGTCCTGTAAAACACTCAAGACTGGATGAAGCCTCAGTTTTTAGAAGAATGATGTGAGAACACAATTCTAGACTTTTTGGTAACTGTGAATATACTCTTCAATAAATACACTTTTTTTTTTACTAAAATATGTTAATGCTTAGTAGCATGAAATAATTAAACTAAGAAAAAAGTGCTACAATAATGCATTGCCAACAGGCTGGGAGCTCATGTATTACCCTTGTACTAAGAGACATCAGAAAATGTCTAAAAATGTGTAATAACACAATGCAATGTTAAACATTTTGCAACCAATTACATAGCATAAAAATGTAAGGTTAAATATGTATAAAAGTTGATACATAATGTCACAGAACACTCACGTCCCGCGAGTCACATGGTTTGGCCCGCTGCGTGCAGTGGGAGGGTCATGTTCGTAGCCACACGTGCACACACCTGTATTGTGTTAGTCTTTGTGTAATTAAACTCTTGTCGTTGTGTGCAGTGTTGTCGGTTATTGTTGAAGTAAGTTGTTAAAGATCATGTTAAATGTTCTTCTTGTTGTTGTTAAATGTAACTGTGTTTATCGTGTTTGCTTTGTTAACTGTGTTGCGTTCATTGTAACACATGTGAGTGCCATCATCTTTATGTTTCTATTAAATGTTCACCCATGTCGAGGAAATATGTGCGTTCTGCTCAACCTCCTTCAGCACTCAGGCATTCGTTACACTTTTTATATAAGGACCATATTCATTTTAAAAATGTGCATAGTTTAGAATATGCCATAATAACATAAAGAGGCATAAAAGATAATACTATACTTTATACTGTTACTAAAACTGTTACTGTACTAATGTTTGATTACTAATCTATATATTATTTGCTTTGGACTAAATTTGGTTCACATTTTTTCTTAGTTAATCTGATTCAGTTTCAATTTACAGGTCCGGTTCAGCCTACGGAGCATGCAAAACATTCCTGCATCAAATTAAAAATCACGACCTTTCCCTACTTTACTAACACATCCTAACAACACACTTTCATAGATGGCACACAACTTAATCTTCTCTTCATTCTATGCCAGCAATCTGGGGCTTCATATCATTGTAGATATTCTTTATCAGTCACCCAGTTTTGAGCACAGTGGTTCTCTAAGACAAATGCAGCACAACCAAGAGAAGCACACCATACCTTAAAGATCAGAAAGCAGATGAACAGAGAATAAAGACATAGAGATTACAGAGTTACACAGCACCTCCTTTACAGCACTGAATGTGCCAGTAAAGAGATAATGTATCCATACTTAATTTAGGATTATAGAAGGGAAGAGAGCTAATAATCTAGATGATAGTCAGTAAGATCTGAACGTTTCACTTCAGAGTACATGCTGTCTTCAGGCTGTCCTCTCTTCACGTGCCCTCTTTTGGTTTTCCTCTCACTGAAATGAATGGCAGCATAATTCAGCTCTTCAGCATCATGTGACTGTGGGAATGAACAACAATCTTTAGTGAACATTACTGTCATTCTTATCCCTATTTAGAATATGTTTACTAGTCTCAAACACAGAGACAGTGAGTTGCCTTCTCCTCGTCCTCTACAGCAGTGCAGTGTTGCCTCTCTCATATATCTCCCACACAATAGCTTCATGCATGTGTGTCAATGATGCTGTAATTAGACTATAGCTATAAACTATATCAGCACCACAGATATGAAACAGAGGAAGCTGAGCTGAGCAGTGCCAGAAGCATGCTTAGTAAAAGATTTCATAGATTTAATTGTATAAACGGCAAAAATTGCTCTTTAAGATTTAGAGATCTTATCATTGTTGATTAGACTGTGATTAGACAAACATTACTACAGCTCAACCTCTGCTCTTGACATCGCCTGCTATGTCTATAACAAAGCAATTTATCAAATGTACATAATACGAGATACAGTAGATTTTATCAAGGTAGGGCTGCTTCACTAGTCTACTGCTGTCATATATATGATTACCATGTTATTCAGCATTATAAATATTTCTATATTTAAGTATGAGTTTTAATGTCAGCTGATACAGCCCACATCCAAGATGCAGACTGTAAACCTGGAGAAAGAAGTTTTACTAATAAAGGCATGAAAGCACGACTGCATTAGTTGTACCTGATTGGTCGTTTTCTTCATCACACTACCTTCTGGAGGTCTCACTGTAGTTGGTGAAAATACAATATTAATTGTAATTGGATCAGGGAATATTACCTCTATGCCAAAATTATTGCTGTTTTTTTATCAATATTTTCAAATTTTCATAAAGATAAAAAATATATGAAATCAGGAATTAGAACAGTTTGAACCTCCTGCCCTTTATGAACACTTACCATTGCTGTGTTCAGAGCTTTTCATTCTAAAAATGATTATGGCTTGAGCAATGATAACAGCCACACACGCTCCCAGCACTGCTCCAAGACAGATCTCTACAGGCGACCCACAGGCGTTACTGCAGAACAATCTTTATAAAATAATTCAATATACAAATTAAAGTGAAAAGTGTGTGGTATGTGACCATGATATCATATGTTAACCACACAGCTATAACCAGCACTGCTCCAAGGAAGATCACTACATAATTTTAAAATATTAATCCAAAAATTAAAGTGAAAAAGTGTCAGCCTGAGAACCCTGTTATGTCACCATTATGTAAAATATTAACTACACAGCTCTACCATGAACTAAAAGAAAGTCGGAAAAGTATAAATGAACAAAGATTGTTTAGTCTGCCCACACAATTGAAATTATCTGCATGAAAAAAGTTCATTCTGTTGCCCTGCATGCACAAACGTTTGGGTGTGTTTGGGTGTGTGTGTGTGTGTGTGTGTGTGTGTGTGTGTAAGAGAGAGATTGCATCCTTCTGTTCTAAGAACAATAAGGCTCAAGTCAGCTATTGCTTTGGTAATAAACTACTAAATAAAATACTGTACAATCCTAGTTTATCTTGGTGTCTTTCACATGGTCATGCTAGAATTTTATGAGAAAGGCAGTTCCTTTATAAAACACTTGTTGCTATCATATAGAACCTTGAAGAGCAAGCTTCTATGATGATCACTTTATTTAAACCAAAGAGGCACAACGATAGTTGCTTGACTGGGATGTTTTGGGGGGATCCAACCCTCTTCTTCTATTATCAGGCTTTGTTTGGTTTAACTCTCGATGTCCTGGTCAATAAAATAGAGTGTCAGCTCTTAGTTCATCTTGCTTTCCCTCACATGTTTAAACAAGTGTACTACTAAAGAATTAGCAGGTTCTATTAAAAACATGGCTATTTTAGAGCACTTTGCAATCCAGAGACTGTAAAAATCATTGTATTTATACAGAACAAAGACATTTAATTCTCTAATTCATAAAATAAAGTAGCTTTGGCATTAAGATTAGAAGTGCTCTGTGTTTTGGTTATAGTATATTTTTAAATGTTAAGAAGTTTTAAAAAATAATTAATTTACCTCTCACATTGATGAATGTAGCAGAGGAAAAGTGAATCATTGTTCCATCTGTCACTCCACAGAAGTACATTCCTTTATAATCTTCAGTAAGATTTATAATAGTCAGAGAGTTTGTGTTATCATTCCAAATAATGATTAAAATAATTTGCTGAATTGAGATGAAGGTATGGCCTCTTTATGTTTTAGCACATATCCTACTTGCTGAGGCTCCTGTTTCAGTCTTTGCTTATACCAAATGCAAGTATCATCATCATATTTTGCTTTAAATGTGCAGTTAAGAGTGATATTTTTTCCAAGTTGCATCAGGACTGCTTGATTAGCAAGGTTTGTAGTTTGAACAGGACCTATAAAAAGAAACAGAGTTAGACCAATAAGGAAAAAAGGTGGACAAAATTGAATCCAATATTGAATATTAAACCAACAAAAAAGTACTGTAACAGATAATTACGAACTCTAGTAAAGATTTGGAACCATACATGTCTTGATGCTCAAAAATATAAGTAACCAGACTGGTATCATCATTGCAGCATAATTCTCTGACCTCAGAGGAGACGGTTTAAAAGAAGAAACTGACAAACTAACTAAACTTCATCAACTTTTGTGTTTCATGACCTAAAATCTCATTGGCTGGCAAAAGTCACATGGTCCTGTTATTGTCTCACAACCTTGTTTGGCCACTATCAGTGCCTGATCTCTTTTATAACAAATTTATACCCAACATACATTATTTTATGCTTTTATCCAGAGTGACTTAAAATTTCAAATAGAATTTCAGACAGGCAACTGTAGTGTTAGGAGTCTTGCCCAAGTGTAGAACACTTGCTGCAATGAGATTTGAACTGCAGTCGCCAACGAGACAGGCAGTGTTGTTACCTACTACACTATACCATGCAAGAAAGTATAAAAGGATATAAAAATCTTGCTTACAGTCTTATTTGCAAAATTGCTCAAAAGGTTTATTTTTATTATTATTTAGTGTTCTTTTTTTTATAGCTAATAGTAGAGTCACTCAAAAAATGCACCCCTCCTCCTGTGCTACTGCCCAATCAATCCATGCCTGATGAAGCGTGAATGGCTGATGCTGTAACACAGTGACGTTCACTATTTTATGGAATACCATTGACAAGTGTATAACAGTCAGAGTAGTTTAAAAAGGTTTTATTGTGTATGTTGTCCCATATTTAATTTTACAGAAAGAGACAAAACAACCAGAATAATATTTTGGGATTATGAACTGTAGAAGTCTATGATATGTCACTTTTGTTGGTCTCGTGTAAAGTTCTAAGAATGATGTAAAAAATTCAGTCAGGTCTACGTTAATAAGGTGGATGAGGAATTAAATATTACTAATTCAAAATAAACAAAATTCTTGCTGCACTTAAAATCTGATTGGACAAGATAATTCCCAAGATTCTCTACTGCCTTTTCTTTCATATAGTCTGCTTGGCCACCAGAGGTTATTTTGGCTCTGTTAACCTTTGACTCTTGTGAAGCCTTACCTTTTATATAAAGAGTTTGGATAAATTGGTGTAGACATGAGTACAGCATAAGGCATTGTAGTGTATTTCACAGTTTTGGTTCCTGCGACTCCTCCCACATCCTGACCACTTCCCCTTTTGTGGCCCTCCCCCCAAGAAGAGAAGCTCTATGCTGACTGGGTGACTTTTCCTGGGTTGTTTCTGTGCCAGATGGGTTTTAAACTCACTTACACTCAGACTAGGACTCCTAGAAATCTGGAGTAGACTTTTGTTACTTACTTATTCTTAATACTGATTTAATTCTTTATTGCTTATTTTGTTCCTGCTGTGATCTCCGGTGTGGAACAGAGGATGATGGACTCCTCTTTTGAGTCTTGTTTCCTCTCAAGGTTTCTTCCTTATGCTCTTTGGGAGTTTTTCCTCAACACTGTTGCATTTTGATTGCTCACTGCAGGCTTGGATTCAGACATCTGTAAGGTTGATTTGTGACGATGGCTGTTGAAAAATGTATTATATAAATAAAAATTAGAAATTTGACTTACTGTTACATTGAACAGTTTCATATCAGACTATATACACTACTCTGGAAAATCAGTCTCTCAACTTCCACATGTATGCAAACTTTATCTAAACTTCAGTAATGATCATTTATGCATTTACATGTGATTTTGTTTGTTGTCCGTTATGATGGGATATTCTAATATATATATACCCGGCAAGTAGTCTCAAACAGAGGGAAATCCTGGACGTGAACCTGCAACAAATACACTCACACACATCCATCTTTCAGTAACACTTTGCTTGTGGAATTTTGTTGTAGGATCCGTAAACTTGCAGCAGCTGTGAAGGAATTATCAGAAGTAGCTGAAAGGGTGGTTGTGGATGAGGAGAGTACAGGTTAGTTGGGGAAATGCATAAAGGTTGAATGGCTAAGGTGTTCAGTGTTTCAGGTACATGGAGGACTGGACAGATGAGTGTGATGTTGTGTCATGTCATTGTTAACATTGTAGATCCAAATGAGCATGCAATAACAGTGCCAGTGAGGCTGGATATGGCCTTAGTCCCCAGAGAGACCAGTATGGATCTACTGTGTTGGGGAATGCTTAGTGGTGTAATACACAATATTATTATGGACCTGATGACACTGTGTATGCAGTAACCATGCCAGTGAGGAAGGATAAGGTCACTGGAGAGGCCAAAATGGGTTTTACAGGTTAGGAAGTGATTGGCTGCATGAAGCAGTGCAGTGAGCAATAATTTAGAGCGTATTGTTGTTTTTGCTGGTGGTTTAAAGTGTAAAACCCATATGTAACAGGTGACACTGATCACACATTAATTAGATTCAGTGGGGCTGAGTATGACTGAAGACTTTAATACATATCCAGTTCACTGTTCTTTTTAATTTAATATTTTTCCTCCCATGTATTTAAGTTACTTGGATAATGTTTAACATTGTATTGTATTCATTTTTTGGTATTTCTTAGTACAAGGTTAATACATGAGTTCCCAGGTTGTTGGTAATGTTGGTAACTGTTTTTCTTAATTTAAATATGTCTTGCCTTATTTTGTCTTCCCTACATAAGCATTATTTTTTGTAAAAAAAATCCACACTGCATTTGCACATAGGAAGTGCATTATCAGACACTTTTATCAGTATAAACTTGTGTGTGTGTGTTTTTTTCCTATGTCTGTATTCACGTTGACCACAAAGTATAAAACTGTGTTCTCACACCATTCTCTCAGAAAGCAGCTAAAGAGGAAAGTAAACAGAGTTTGGCACTGTACTTGAGACAAAGTGATCTGAGTACAGTAGGATGACCTTATAGAATAACCATATTCCTGCACATTCCTGTTTGGTTTAAATCTAGTTGTCCTGACCAATAAAATACAATGTGTCCTAGTAGGTGTAGGTGTCCTACGCACCTCCTGCTAGGAAGTTCATTTTTTGCCGCAGTAGCTGGCGTCCTGAGGTGGTTGGTCATTCTGTAACGCGTGGTGGCCCGAGAGCCGAAGGGTGAGGTGCAAGACACAGACTCCAGCGACAGGGACAAACATTTATTAACACATAACGACAACAGCACTCACACGTATTACAAACGAAGAACATGAACATGTAATGGTTAACATTAAACAAACAATAAACACGCATATGGATAACAATGATGAAAAGAACATTAACCTTAACACGTTACTTCAACAATGACCAACGATCCTGCCCACTATGATGAGGGTTTAAATAAACAGACAGGACAAGGTACACATGTGTGCAGGCGTGGCCACAAACGAGGATCCCCCCACTGCACATGGTGGGCCAAACCACATGACTCGTGGGAGGCGAGCGTTCCGTGACAGTCATGTCTTAAAAATTGATGAATGCACCACTCTGATAAATTCTGAAATTCTGAGATAAACTCTCATGGTCTGGATGAAGTCTTCAGGTCTTGTTTATCTTATTTGACTTTTTTTGTAAAACTAGTAGGTCACCTTTAGTCCTCTGTGTTTCATGATGCCTTATTGCCTTACTGATCAAAACATTTCTCCTAAGAGTCTTAAGAAAAGAAAAAAAGAAAAGGAAAGAAAATAATCAAACTTTTTAAACATGAAAATGTAAAAAGTGCATATTTTACAGAACAATAAAATGATAATTGGAACTGGAGCAATTAAAGAACCAGTGTCACAGTTAGTCCCTCCTAGCTTCCCTGTTCCATGTTTTCCCTGTCTTGTGTTTTGGTTCCATTCCGTAGTTTCATTTTCTCCACCTCTCGTTTGGTTTTCCATACCTGTTCCTCCTTTCTAGTCTTGTTAATTTCATGTATTTAAACTCTGTCTTGCTCTGTCTTCTTCTGAAAGCCGGTATCTGTATGCCCGTATGTTTGTACTCCATGTATCCTAGACTAACTGTTTTTCCTAGCCTTTGTGTTTCCTAGCCTCTGTTATAGCTTGCTTCCCCTGTTTGCCTTCATGTGTTTTTAATTGTTTAATCATCTATACTCATATTCTCTGTATTGGCTCAATAACCCTGGACCGATATAATGTCCACCTTGTTGCTGCTCACTGTTACAACCAGTTATAACCTGAAAAAAAGTTTCAAAAGTAAACACAAACAAAATCTCTAAGGTGTGTTAGCCTGCTGAATTCAAGAGTTAAAAATATATTTGTCAGGAAGAGAGTAAGAGTGTCCTCATAATGTAATATCTAGGTTACACAGACAAAATGATTTAGGAGGATGAATACAGGATGTGTTTTTAAATTTCACTTTGGTGCTCTACAGCACCATGTCTGGGGCTTCAAAACATTGTGGATATTCTTTCTCAGTCATCCAGTTTTCAGTACAATAGTTCTCTTAGACAAATGTGGCACTTTATTATTGAAGCTAGAATGAACCAGAAGAAACACAACATACCTTAAAGAACAGAAAGCAGATGAACAGGGAATAAAGAATTAGAGATTAGAGATACACAGCACCTCCTTTACAACACTGAAACACAGAAAATCAACAGTCATAGCTAAGTAAACTCAATGGGTAGAGATCAAAACATTGTGGATATTCTTTTTCAGTCACCCAGTTTTGAACACAGTGGTTCTCTAAGACAACTGTGGCACTTTATAGATGAAGCTGAAATGAACCAGCAAAAAACATTATACCTTAATGTTCAGGAAGCAGTGAACATGTTAAAGGCAGTTAAAAGCAATAAAGAATATCCACAAAAGAAAACTGGGGTGCATAGAGAAATATATATTTTATATATGTACAAAAATATATTAACAAATGTATGTACAATATATATTGTATTATGTGTATATACACAATGTACAGAATGTACAGATCCATTTTGAAAAAAAACTGTAAATGTCATTTTACAAAATGGATCTGTACATTCTGTACATTGTGTATATACACATAATACACATATATTGTACATACATTTGTTAATATATTTTTGTACATATATAGAATATATATTTCTCTATGCACACCTGTTTTCTTTTTCCTCAGTTTGGACAGAGCACTCTCAACCATTTCACTACGAGTTATACTGTGTATGACTATGTATGTGACAAATAAACCAAACTTGAAAACGTGAGACTTAGAGATTACAGAGTTACATAGCACCCCTTTTACAAAACTGAACATGCCAGTAAAGAGATAATGTATCCAGACTTCACTTTAAAAATAATATTTACAAATGCACAGGCCCTTCACCTTTAATCTGAAAACTTGGCCATGTTACTATCAAACTAGAAACATAAGGGTGATGGGTTACAAGTGCATATTCAATACAGTTTTACTTTTCTTTCTTAAGCTTTAAGCTTTACAATCTATTTATTCAGTCAGTCACCCAGTTTTGAGCACAGTGGCTCTCTAAGACAAATGTGGCAATTTATTGTTGAAGATGGAATGAACCAGCAGAAACACAACATATCTTAAATATCAGAAAGCAGATGAACAGGGAATAGTCTTAGAGATTATAGAGTTACACAGCATCTCCTTTACAACACTGAATGTGCCAGAAAAGAGATAATGTATCTAGACTTGAGTTAGGATTATAGAAGGGAAGAGAGCTAATAATCTAGATGATAGTCAGTATGAGCTGAACGTTTCACTTCAGAGTACATGCTGTTTTCAGACTGTCCTCTCTTCACCTGCCCTCTTTTGGTTTTCCTCTCATTGATATGAATGGCAGCATAATTCAGCTCTTCAGCATTGTGTTGCTGTGTGAATGAACAACAATGTTTAGTGAACATTACTGTCATTCTCATCCTTATTTAGAATATGACTACTAGTCTCAAACACAGAGACAGTGAGTTGCCTTCTCCTCCTCCTGTACAGCAGTGCAGTGTTGCATGTCTCATACATCTCCACCACAATAGCTTCATACATGTGTGTCAATGATGCTGTAATTAGACTACAGCTATAAACTATATCAGCACCACAGATATGAAACAGAGGAATTAAGCTGAGCAGAGCCAGAAACATTCTTAGTAAAATATGTTATAGATTTAAATGTATAAATGGCAGTAAATTGTTTTTTAAGATTTACAGATCTCATCATTGTTAATAAGTAAACTAATATTAAGCAACTTTTCTTCTACTGTGTTCATCACCTGCTGTATCTGAAACAACGCAATTTAAAACATGCAAACAATGCAAGATACAGCACATTTTATCTAGATAAACTCCGAACAATCACATCTACTGTTCTCATCTCTGATAGGTAGTTGCTAAGCATCATCAATATTTCTGTAAGTATGAGTTTTTATGTCAACTGATTCATGCCACATTCTCTATAAAAACTATAAACCTGGAGAACAAAGTTTTACTAATTATTGCATGAAAGCATGACTGCACAAATTGTACCTGATTGGTGGTTTTCTCCATCACACTAGCTTGTTGCGGTCTCGCTGTGGTTGGGGAAAATAGACCATTAATTGTAGCTGACTTAGGGAATGCTATCTGTATGGCAAGTTTACTGCAGAACAGTTATCAATATTTTTCATATTTCCTAAATTATAAATTGCATAAAATTATGAATTAGAATAGGTTAAGCCCCCTGCCCTTTATGAACACTTACCATTGCCATGTAAAGAGATTTTCATCTTACATATGATTATGGCTTGAGCAATGATAACAGCCGCACACACTCCCAGCACTGCGCTAAGACAGATCACTACAGGACCCATGGGCTTTACTGCAGAACAATCTTTATTAAATAATTGAATATACAAATTAAAGTGAAAAGTGTGTGGTATGTGACCTTAATATCAGATGCTAATCATACACTCTGAATTTGCATGTACTGATGTGTATAACCTTTGGTATTTGTAAACATAACAAAAATACTGAAAACTCTTTATCTTTGTGTCCTTCACATGGTTACCTAGAATTGTATGACTTCTGATGGTCATATAGAATTTTGAAAGCTGATAATTATTTTATTCTATGATAATTATTTAATTTAAAGCAAAATGACCCAAATATACTTGCTTAAATGGGTTATCATTATAAAGGAATAAAAATATCATTGTAACTTGATCAAACAATTACCAGTTATAATCTGAAGCAAAAGTTTAAAAAAAGAATCAATGATACAAGATCTAAGTTGTTTTAGCTTGTTACACTCAAAGGTTAAAAACACATTTGGCAGGAGGAGAGTCTGAGTGCCCTTTAATGTAATATATACATTACACAGACAAGTGTACACTTTGGTATTTTCTATCTTTATAACTTCTTTGTGTTTTTATTGTTTTGAATAGTTTTCCACTGTGTAATGAATGTAATTAATATTAATGAACCTTGTGTTCCTGTGTGATACATGGAGCAGTTTTCAAAAGTGACAGACTAAATAATCCAGTGGCTAAAACACATACTGGCAAATAAAAGTGATTTATTATTATACTTATTATATGTTTGGAAGGTTTATTTAAGTTTTCAGGCAGCACTATTTGAGGCTGAATAAGGTGATGGAACTCAATGGTTTGAGTTGAGCCTTTCTGGTCAAATATAGTCCAACCAGCACCCCTCCACCACCCTGTTTCACAAAGAGATCATTATCTGCACTTCTATTTCCTATAGAGTAGCAAGAATAACCAACAGGAAATCAGGCCCCAATGACATTTAGAAGTGGTGCTCACATTTAATGATTAATATACACATATTTATGATGTAGTTCAGCATTGTTTTTCTTTAATAGTTTCTTCTTACTTGCCCAGAGGTTGTGAATAGTGTGCATCCCGTAAAGCACAAAATAACATTTTAGTCTCAGTGCTACTAGAAAAAGTTACATATGCCTTGATACCTCATATATGAAAGAGTCAGTGGTGTGATTGATGATTCTGTGATTCTTGGCAGTGACAATTTATTAAAGGCAGGGTCTTTAGAGGAACCAAAACTCACAGTGATGTACACACTCCCAGCTTTGCTGTCATTATAGAAAAAAGAGATTACTCCAAATATAATGCAAACAAATTTGATCAACTTAACTTTTACTTCAAGATTTTTAGACATATATATCCATTTTACTGATGTTGGTCTAAGTGTGTTTTTGGGTTTGTAAATGTTTTGGGTTTAAAAAAGCCTAACACTACAATTCCTGTTGTCAGTATCACACATCCAGTTGACTTGCAGCCTACCAGAATAGCAAAGCACTTGAGTTGTACCACCAAAATACAGTTGGGCATGCATGACAATAGAGATAGGGATTATCGACATATAAATGCATGTGTAAACACAAGATGTTGTATTTACATTTGTCTGTGTTTGTTGGTGAACTGAGTTATGTACACACAGATAGTGGTTTTTTTTTTGTTTTGTTTTTTTTCTCAGAAAAAAAGGGCCAGGGACTTATTTTGAAGGATGAATTACAGGAATTGCTTTTGATTTATAACTTAAGTGTGAACTGAGAAATTGAACAAGCCTTTATTTGTTACTATAGTATTATACGTTTGATTTCTTATGATACATGACATTTTTCATGAAATGTATTTTTATTTGTGACTTTGCATGTTTTATTTTGCAATTTTAGTTGGTTTTAGATTGCTTGTAAAATATTTTGTGCGAAACATACCAGTGTATCATCAAGAATAAGCTTATAAAAAATTAAGAAAACTTATTTTTTGACACATATTTACTTTTATAACCATGCCAGCATGTGTGGTGTATAATAAACTGGTCCTATGGTCCTACAGCACAGGGGGAAAATTAACTCTGGAGAAACACATTGTATTGGCAAGATAAATAAAAGTAATATTATACATACACTTTGGACTACACTTCCACACAGTATAGTATATTTTATTTTATGTACTGAACTGAACACTAAAATGGCCTGTACTCAAACAGGCCAGAATCTTACATGGGTGTACTGATTTTCTTGATGCCCTGTTTTCTGCATCTTGTCCTCATAGACCTGTAATGCAGCATAACAGAACTCTTTATTACCGGGATACTTTTCACACAGACAAGGGAAGTTGTGCTGTAGCCCCATAGGTAACAAAGAAAAAAGTGCAACTCAACTGGATGAATTTGGTTCAATTAAAACTAATCCAGGTACAGTTTATCAAGCATATAGTAACATACCTGGCCTTGTGGTCTCGCTCCCTCTTTGATGTTGTCTGACTGAAATGTTTTGCCTTGAAATTCATGAAAAAGGGAACACATGTCAGATATTCAACCAAGTGATAATATATCACTGATAGTTTTGTTGAACTGAATTAACTCACATTTGCAACTCTTCCTTGTCCAGCTGCTGGAGCAAACAGTGAGATTCCAGACTACAGACACAGCCAGTGCCAGACCCATGCTAATGACCAGCACACCATGGTGGCAGTGAATATCTACAGCATGTAACAGACATGCATAATGAAGACAGTGTTGTACAAAAGTAGATTAAATTTTAAAGGAAAAACTACAGACAAAATAATCTACCATAGATTGTGTGATTGGGGAGGGGAAATGGGATCAGGATGTGAGTGAGAGACCCTCAGAACAGCACATGTATAAGGATCAAGTTAACTGTTGCTTAGGGATCTGACTCTAATGCTGAACTTTGATACACTGTGTATAACTCTTAATATTCTGCTAAATATTACACATATATAACAAAGTTTATAAACAACACTCTACACTCTTAGTTTATCTTAGTGTCCTTTACATGGTTAAACTAGATTTTTCTGGATAAGGCAATTCCTTCATAAAATATGTGTGCCCGTCATATAGAACATTGAAGGGTATACATTATTGATAATAGTTTTATTTATAGCAAAATGACAAATATACTTGCTTAAATTGTCTGTTTTGGGGGTATCCAACCCTTCTCTTCTATTATCAGTCTTTGTATGGTTTAACTCTCGATGTCCTGGTCAATAAAACAGTGGCAGCTCTTAGTTCATTTTGGTTTCCCTCACATGCTGGAAAAACAAGTGTACTACTGCAGAATTAGCAGGTCATTTTATAAAATCATATATCACTTTGCAGTCCACCGACTTTATTTATTCTGTATTTATAGTACAGTATAAAGAAATATTTTTTCTACATTCTACACCATAAAATAACTGTGGCTTTGACATTCTGTTTACAAGTGTTTTGTGCTTTAGTTATAATCTAGATTTAAATATTAAGAAGTTTAATAGAAATCATGTAATTACCAGTCACAGCAACAAATGTAACAGAGGAAAAGTGAAACTCTGATTTTTCTGCTACTCCACAGAAGTACGTTCCTTCATCTTCTTCAGTAAGATTTAGAATAGTCAGAGAGTTTGTGGTGTCATTACTCCACTTCATTATGAATCTGGAGTTGTTGAATGGGAATGAAATTGTGGCCAACTTCTTTATTTTCGCTCTTCCTACTTGCTGAGGCTCCTTTTTCAGTCTTTGCTTGTACCAAATGCTCCAATAGTTGTCACTGGATGTAGCTTTCAATGTGCAGTTAAGAGTGATATTTGTTCCAGATACATTCATGACTGCATGTTTAGCAGCATTTGTAGTTTGAACAGGACCTATAAAATGAAAACAAGTCAGATCAATAATGAAAAAAAATGTGGACAAAAGTTTATCCAAAGCAAATAATGTATATTGATTATTGATTATCCAACATCATAAACTACAGTAACAGATGTAATTATAAACATTGGTAAATTTGGAAACATACATGTCTTGTAGCTCAATAATATAAGTATCCAGACTGGTATTATCATTGCAGAGTCACGCTCCGACATCAGAGGAGACGGTTTGAAAAGAAGCAACTGACAAACTAACTAAACTTCATGAGCTTTCATGTCTCATGACTCAAAATCTCATTGGCTGGCAAAAGTCACATGGTCCTGTTCTGTCCTGTTGTCTTACAGCCTTGTTTGGCCACCTGCAGTGTCTGATCTCTTTAAAATATGTTGAGCCCAGCATCTATGTAAGTTAAAGTAACAGAGCACAATACGAAGAAAGGCGTGATATGACAATCTTATTTATATTATTTACATTTGCTCTAATTTATTCATGGTTTTTTTTTGGTATTATTTATTTATTTATTTTACAGCTAAGACTGTAAACAAATTGAGTGCAAATACTTTTGGAAATGTATTATCCAATAGAAGACTAAATAAATTGTGCCCTTCCTTATGTGCTACTGTCCTTTCAAACCACACCTGATGGAACATTATTGGATAATGCTGTACCACAGAGGTGCTCTATATATTATGGAACAATATTGAAAAGTGTATGACAACAGTCAGAGTAGCTAAAAAAGGTTCTAATTAGTTTTATATAGTGTTTTAGTGTGTCTCATATTTAACTGTAAAGACACAACACAGCAAGATTTATTTTCTAAGATTATGAAGTGCAGAAGTTTATGGAACGTTGTTGGTCAATTTTGTTGGTCCTGTTTGTAACAACTCACCACCACATCTTTGTTTATGAAATTTGGTTTTAGGATTTGTAAACTAAATGTAGGTGTGAAGGAATTATTGGAAGTATCTTAAGGAAATAGTGGTTGTGGGTGAGGATAGTACAGGCTAGATGGGGAAATTTGTATAATGCAAATTGAACTAGCACCACTGAACATGTATTAAATGTACTAGTGAGGCTGGACATGGCCTTAGTCACTGTGGAGACCAGCATGGAACTGCTGTGTTGGGGAATACTTGGTGGTGTAGTTCATAACATCCAAATGGAACTGTCAGCACTGAGTACACATTAACAGTGTCAGTGGGACTGGGTATGACTTTAGTCTCTTGGGAGACCAGTGATAGATTTTATAGGTGATTGGCTGCATGGTGGCAGTACAGTGGGTAAATGTATGTAGAGTAACATTCTGTTTGCTGGAGGTTTAGAGTGTAAAGCCCACATGGAACTGGTGGCACTGATCACAAATTTACGGTGTCAGTGGGGCTGGGTGTGGCTGAAGAAAATAACTTACATGTGTTGTAGAATTATAACCAGGAACAGCATGAAGCTGGTCAATGAAAAAATTCAAGGATATCTCGAGGGACATAGGAAGGCTTGCTAGGAAGTAATTGACAAAGGCACACTATTATGTTTTCTTGCTGGGCTTATAAGTTAAAATCTCATTGGTCATCAAATCTTACACTATCCTGTACAGTCATATTTGAAAACTTGTTCATGTATCATAGACACACAAGATACATTAATATTACTGACAAAAGTTACACAGGAGAAAGATATACAAAGCAATTAAAACAGAAACCTCCTGGAAGTAATTGACAAAAGCATCATACTATATTACCTTACTGGGCTCAATTAAAATCTCACTGGCCATTAAAATTCCCAAGATCCTCTATTGTCTTTTTTTCATATAAGCTGTTTGGCCACCAGAGGTAATTTGGGTTCTTTTAACCTCTGACCCTTAAGAAGCCTTATCTTTTACTTAAAGAGTTTGTACAAGTTGGTATAAACATGAGTTCAGTCTGTGTCACTGCAGTGTAGATCACAGTTACTTGAGGTTGCTGATTGATAACCTCCCCTTCTGCCCCACTGCATGCTGAATAACAGGCTTTTCCTGGGTTATTCCTGCTCCAGATGGGTTTCTAATTCACTTACTCTCAACAAACCCAGACTAGGATTCCTAGAAGCCTGAAATAGACTTCTGTTACTTATTTATTTTTATTATATGCTTATTTTGTTCTTGTTGCGATGTTTGGTGTCGAGCAAGGGATGATGGGCTCCTATTTTGAGTCTTGGTTCCTCCCATGGTTTCTTCCCCATGCTCTGCGAGAGTTTTTCCTTTACACTGTTTTGTTTGGCTTACTCATTGCAGGCTTGGACTCAGACATCGATAAAGCTGCTTTCTGATGATAGCTGTTGTAAAAATCAGTATATCAATATATTTGACTTTGATATTTGCTTACACTGTACTGTTTTCTTTCAAATCAAAGTATACAAAATACCCTCAAAATCAGTCTCCCTTCTTTCACATGTATGCAAACTTTACGTAAACGTTATTTACGATCATTTCTGCATTACATGTTTGTTGTTATCTGTTATGATGGGATATTTTAGAACACATATAGTTTTTTAAATGATTATGGCCCTTTCTTAAAAAGTAACATCTTTTTATACATATTTAACCTCATATTCTTATGATATGAAATTTGATGCTCGGTTACAAATTCCTTGCAAGTGTTCTTACTATGTTTTAGTGCGAAGAGTCTTTATTGCAGATTTATTTATTTATTTATTTATTTTTGGGTTTCTCGCAGGCCCTGGTTAATTCATGAGCTCCCATGTTATCGGTAATGCATTATTGGTAATGTAGCACTGTTACGCCAGTAAGCATTAGCATATCTTAGTAAAACAAAGCTTCAGCACACTGCATTAGCATAAAGGAAGTGCAACATTTTAAGCTTGTGTGTTTTTCCTATGTGTATCTTCACAGTGACCAAAAGGTCTAAAACTGTGTTCTTATCCCATTCTCTCAGAAAGCAGCTAAAGAGGAAAGTAAACTGAGGTTGGCACTGTACTTGAGACAAAGTTATCTGAGTATGGTAGGATAACCTTATAAAATGACCTTATTCCTGCACTGTCAGGCTCTGTTTGGTTTAACTCTGGATGCTGTGGCCAATAAAATACAGTGTCATGCCTTAAAAAATGATGAATGCCCCAATATGCAATACTCAGTAGATAGTCTCATTGGCTGTTGAAGTTTTGAGGTCTTATTCATCTTATTTTGCCTTTTTTGTAAAACCAGACATTCCCCAATTGTCCCTTCTGTTCCATGATGCCCTTCTGCATTAATAATAAAAAAAAGACTCCAAAGACCTTTACGGAAAGATAAGAATCTGTAACTTTTTTAAACATCAAAACAGTGCATGTTTTATAGAGGAAAGAATAATATTTATAACTGCTACTATCATCCAACAAGAAACAGTTATAACCTGTTATTGTGCTGCACTCGAGTTAAAAACACATTTAGAGGGAGGAGAGTACAAATGTTTTTATAATATAAAATCTATATTACACAGACAAGATGATTTACAGGATTGAACACAGGATGCATTTTAAAATGTCACTTTTGTGTTTTCTACTTTTAGAACTTGAATGTTTCTGTTTTTATTGCTTTGTGTAGTTTTCTGCTGTGCAATTTATGAAAGTAATATTAATAAACCATGTGTTCCTGTGTGATACATGGAGCAGTTTTCAAATAAGATCGACTAAATAATGCAGTGCCAAAACACATATTGGCAAATAAAAGTGATTCATTATTATACTGCTAATATGTTTGAAAGGTTTATTTAAGTTTTCAGGCAGCACTATGTGAGGCTGAAAAAGGTGATAAAACTGAGTGGTTTGAGCTGAGCACCTCTGGTCAAATATAATCCAACCAGCACCCCTCCACCACCCTGTTTCACAGAGAGATCATTATCTGCACTTCTATTTCCTACAGAGTAGCAAGAATAACCAACAGGACATTGTATTTGTATTTGTGCTTTAACTGAAAAAGTGCACATGTTTAAGTGAAATGTGACTAAATCAGACACATTTCTTATGTCATGTAAGGTCAAGTGTCACAGGGCCTCCCCACCTGCAGTCTCCATCTCCATGTTTATGTTGTACATTTCTGTTGCTTCTGTTGCATGTGTTATATGTTTAGGTTGTGTGCCACACCTCACACAGGTGGCAAGTGTTTAATCTTATTCACCTGTTTGTTATGTTGTTCTTTTGTAAGGCCTTTGTGTTAGCATGACTGACTGTCATTCATTGATGTTGCTTTGGCTTTCCTTAGTTCATGTTTGTGCATGTTGATGTTCTTTTTTGTTTTTATTAAAGCCTTAATTTGGAGACTCATGATAATTGTCTCTTACCTTGTTGCCTGTACTTTGCGCATGACAGCATGAAAAACATTCAGTTCAGAGAGCCACAGAGTGTGGGAGAAGATGCACTGCCACCTACAGAGGGCCACTGCAGCTTTCAAGAGCAAGGCTGATCAGTGTGAAACCAACATCTGTCAGCTGGGGTGTGTAGGTGTAGGTAGTGTGGAAAGCTACCAAAGAGGGGAGGACCGGCTTAAGAGGCAAACTCGACCCCAGGTATGTTGGCCCATAAGACATCCCGTTGAGGCTCAACAAGGTCACCTATCAGGTCAATGTAACCAAAGGTCCTCAGCATTTCACATGTCCTCCCTCAAGCCCTTCACAACAGGTCCTCTAGACGATGCTGACCTCACTGTCATCCATCCAACTCCAAGTGACATCAATAGAGGACCCCCCTACACAGTTCACGCCCTCCTCAACTCCTGATGGGCCGAGGAAAGATTCAGTACCTGTTGGACTGGGATGGGTATGGGCTCAAAGAAATGAGTTGGATTTTGGTGATTCAGATGCTAGATACTTAAATTATCAGCTCCTCCCACTGTGCCCATCCATCCTGGCACTCTGGCCCAAGTGGGCATTTTTGAGTGGTGGTGGTGGGGGGGTACTGGCAGGCCCTGGCAGTAATCCAGCCCTCACAGAGCACACACAGCAATCATAGCACAGCACAGTGGAAGAAGCTGATAACTTTGGTATCTAAGATCTGACTCACCAGTATTGTTATGTCCTGTGTGTCGTATCACAAAGATATTATTAAAATAATTGTTTAGAAAAATGGTTTAATGGTTGTTTAGAAAAATGGCTTAGAAAAATAATTCAAACATTTTCTGAATCTGTAGAATGTATTTATGTCTCACCCTCCCAGCTATCAGACTGCAGTTTCTTATGATGTGATGGTGCTAAAGTGTCTGAGTGTTTGCTTGTGCATGTGTGCGTGTGTGTGTGTGTGTGTGTGTGTGTGTGTGTGTGTGTGTGTGTGCAAGCTTTCATGTTATTCAGTAATTTAGATAATAACACAATATATACTGAAATAATATTTATATATACACAGGCCCTTAACCTTTAATCTAATTTAAAACTTGGACATGTTATTTTCATATTAAACACATAAGGGCTGGTGTAATGCGTGTCGGCCCGAGTGCCGCGGGGCGCGAGGCAGGACGCCCAGACTTCCTCGACAGGCACGAATATTTAATAACATAAACGACAGCGGCACTCACATATTACAAACGATAAACATGAACAAGAAACGACTGACGTTAAACAAACACGATACGTAAGGATACATCTAACATAAACACGTTACATTCAGACATTACATCAACAATGACGAAACCACGCCGCACACCCTGACGTGAGTTTAAATACACACAGACAAAACGAGGTGCAGGTGTGTGTAGGTATGGTTACAAACGAAAGTCCTCCTACTTCACGTGGCTGGCCGAACCACGTGACTCGCGGGAGGCGAGCATTCCATGACAGCCGGGTGTTACATGTCCATATTCAATACAGTGTCATTCTTCCTTTTTTAGCCTATTAAGATTTACACCAAAATTAATCAATATACGTTGAATCACCTTTTGTCTATGCAAAATGTTTGGGTAGTTAAAGATTTACAAACTGCAATATCTGTGAAGCACATAGTAACAGGCTATTGATGACTGATCGAGCAACTAAAGTAACTGTGGCTTTCACATTCAGATTACAAGTGTTTTGTGCTTTAGTTATAATCTAGATTTAAATATTAAGAAGTTTAAAATAAATCATGTAATTACCAGTCACAGCTACAAATGTAACAGAGGAAAAGTGATCTTCTGATTTTTCTGCCACTCCACAGAAGTACGTTCCTTCATCTTCTTCAGTAAGATTTAGAATAGTCAGAGAGAACTTGCAGAGAATGAAGGTAGAAAACATGAGTCTCCAACTTTTTTAAAGTAATGAAAATAAAACTGAACATAACAAGAAACATATTGACATACTTCCCAGGTGGTGTGTCTACTGATGCACAGCACACATCACCTGAGGGAAGCTTGGACTAGAATAAATTACACAAGTGACAATTAACTTAATGTACGCACAAGTCCACATACTGGACAACCGCTAAATGCCAGTAGCTAATAGTAGGGGAATGGCATGTGAGATATTTATGAGAAGTGAGTTCCTAATTACAGTATGGAAAAAATCAAAATTGTATGAAAATACATTAGTGGTAAAGATTGATATTCCACTCTTGAAGGACAAAAGCCTGTTGTAAGTTTACAGACTGTAGTGCTCCAGTTGGTATCCAGCCACCAATAACACAAGACAGACCACTCACATGACAATCACAACACCCAACCACTCCCCCATTCTCAACCCTCTCCTGTTTATTAGATTACCGCCTGCACCTGTTCCATATTTATTTCTACCTCTATTTAAACCGCACAGGTGCCCAAGTGTTTGCATTGAATTCCTCTAGAAGCCTAAATACTGAGCAATCCTTGTCTTTGTGCATTTATATGATGTCCTTTTTTTTGGCATATTTTGTATAAACACTTTTGTTCCCATGTCTGCACTTTGCTCCTGCATCCACAGAATGTCACAGAGTGAGAAGCTGGACAAAGGAAGTGCAGGAGGTATAGTGTGTTTGGCAGAACACATCAGCCTTCAAGATGCAGTAATTGGATGACAATTGATGCTGGAGGAACAGGGTTTGGACCTGGCTAACCTATGAGGCAATGCAGACATGTTGGTTGGCTGCATCAGTGTGCTCTCTATGAGAACGGTTTCTTCTTCTACCTCCAGGATTTCCATTTATTACATTGCTACCATTTATGGCTTATAACTGTAACCCCAATGACTGTGAGAGGTTTCTTGTACAATGTGAACTGTACTTTATTTAGCAGCCACAAATGCCAGACCATGCTAAATACACCTCCTCTGAGAGCCCCAAAGCCATGTCTGAGATGTTCATCCCAGCTCCATTTCAGGACTTCGAGGAGGTGTATACCCCAGAGATGCCAGTCAACTTCCTCCTCAAAGGGAGGACAGACTGGTTCATCCAACCACTGAACAACACTTGCCATCCTCACTGCAAGATTTATCCTGTACTGAAAATTGGAGAAGTGATTTCCATGTGCATGATGTCAGCTATGAAAGCTACCTCAAACTCAACTACGAATTTATGCAGGTGAGCAAGGTGGAGGCAGTGACCAACTGGTCCCACCCCCAGATGTGTTGTGACTTACAAAGTTTTCTTGGTTTTGCTAAACAACAAAGAAATAAAGAAAATCAAAAGACAAGACAGGGAAACAATGGACAACAGGGATGCCCCGAGGATGGAAAATCGTGACTTAATTAATTCATTAATTAGATTAAATTAATTAAATTACAATAAAGAGTAATAGTCTATTTATAGTAATGTTTCATTTGTAAATTATTAATACAACATGTTGGGGGTGGTTTATTCCAGGCAGCTAGCCTGAGACACACACACACACTGCACCTCTCCCATTTCCAATCTACTGATAATTGATTACATGCACCTGTCTACACTACCATGCCTGGGGCTTCAAATAATTGTGGAAAATTCTGTCAGTCACCCAGTTTTGAGCACAGTGGTTCTCTAAAACAAATGTGGCACTTTATTGTTGAAGATAGAATGAACCAGTAGAAATACAACATAAATGGAAAATAAAGAATTAGAGATTAAAGTTACACAGCACCTCCTTTACAACACTGAATGTGCCAGTAAAGAGATAATGTATCCAGACTTCCCTTTGGATAATAAAAAGGAAGAGAGCTAATAATCTAGATGATGGTCAGTAAGAGCTGAACGTTTCACTTCAGAGTACACGCGGTCTTCATGCTGTCCTCTCTTCACCTGCCCTCTTTTGGTTTTCCTTTCATTGAAATGAATGGCAGCATAATTCAGCTCTTCAGCATCATGTCGCTGTGGGAATGAACAATAATGTTTAGTGAACATTACTGTCATTCGGATCCTTATTTAGAATATGACTACTAGTATTAGACTACAGCTATAAACTATATCTGCACCACAGATATGAAACAGAGGAACTGAGCTGAGCAGAGCCAGAAACGTTCTTAGTAAAAGATGTCATAAATTTAAATGAATAAATGGCAGTAAATTGCTTTTTAAGACTCACAGATCATCGACTGCTATATCTGTAACAAAGCAATTAAAGAAATGTACATAATACAAAATACAGCAGATTTTATCAAGGTAGGGCTGCATCACAAACATGGCAGCTGCAGATGTTAACATAGACATGATGGAATTTTTTAGATCATTTTTAAGACTTTACATGGGACCAAAAAAAGTGACATATCATAGACTTATACAGTTCATAATCCCAGAATATGCTTGTTGTTTTGTCTTTTACTGTAAAATTAAACATGAGACAACATGCACAATAAAACCTTTCTAAACTACTCTGACTGTTGTCATACACTTTTCAATAGTGTTCCATAAAATAGTGAACGTCACTGTGTTACAGCATTAGCCAATCACACTTCATCAGGCATGGATTGATTGGGCAGTAGCAAAGGAGCAGGGGTGCATTTTTTGAGTGACTCTACTATTGTTTATAAAAAAAGCCACTCTAACACTAACAATCTAAGATGTAGAAAAAAAAGATAACTGAATAATAATAAAAATAAACCTTTTTGAGGAATTTTGCAAACAAGTCTGAAAGCAAGATTTTTATATCATTTTTTACCATCTTCTGTGGTAAATTGTAGTATATAACAATACTGACTGTTTCATTGGCGACTGCAGTTCAAACCTCGCTGGGTCAAGTGCTCTACGCTGTATCAGTAAGAGTCCTTGGGCAAGACCCCTAACACTACAGTTGCCTGTCTGAAACATGTTTGAAATTCTAACTCACTCTGGATAAGTGTTTTTCCCAAAAGCATAAAATAATGTATATGCATGTTTGGTATAAACATGTTTTAAAATAGATCAGGCACTGATAGTGGCCAAACAAGGTTGTAAGACAACGACAGAACAGGACGATGTGACTTTTGCTAGCCAATGAGATTTTGAAACACAAAAGCTGATGAAGTTTACTTAGTTTCTCAGTTTCTTCTTTTAAACCGTCTCCTCTGAGGTCAGAGTGTTATGCTACAATGATGATACCAGTCTGGATACTTATATTTTTGAGCTACAAGACATATATAGTTCCAAATCTTTACTAGTGTTCATAATTACATGTGTAATTGGATTCAATTTTGTCCACATTTTTTCCTTATTGGTCTGACTCAGTTTCATTTTATAGGTTCTGTTCAAACTACAAACCTTTCTAATCAAGCAGTCCTCATGCAATCTGGAGAAAATATCACTCTTAACTGCACATTTAAAGAAAAATATGATGACAATACTTGCATTTGGTACAAGCAAAAACTGAACCAGGAGCCTCAGCAAGTAGGAGAAGTGTTAAAAAATAAACAGGCCATACCTTCATCTCCATTCAGCAACTCCACATTCAAAATTATTTGGGATGATACCACAAACTCTCTGACTATTCTAAATCTTAGTGAAGATTATAAAGCTACATACTTCTGTGCAGTGACGGACGGAACAATGATTCACTTTTCCTCTACTACATTCGTCAATGTGACAGGTAAATAAGTTATTTCTTTTAAACATCTTAAAATATGAAACTAGACTATAACTAAAACACAAACTAATTCTAATCTTAATGTCAAAGCTACTGTTGTTTTATGAAGTGGAGAATTAAATGTCTTTGTTCTGTATAAATACAATGATTTTTATAGTCTTTGGATTGCAAAGTGCTATAAGATACCCATGTTTTTAATAGAAACTGCTAATTCTTTAGTAGTACACTTGTTTAAACATGTGAGGGAAAGAAAGATGAACTAAGAGCTGACAATGTATTTTATTGACCAGGACATCGAGAGTTAAACCAAACAAAGATTGATAATAGATGAAGAGGGCTGGATCCCCCCAAAACAGCCCATTTAAGCAAGTTTCTCTCTGTCTCTTTGCTTTAAATAAAAAGATTATCACAGGAGCATCCCCTTCAATGTTCTATATGATGGGCACACATATTTCATGAAGGAATTTCTTCATCCAGAAAAATCTAGTTTAACCATGTAAAGGACACTAAAAGAACCTAAAATTGTAGAATGTTGGTTATAAACTTTGTTATATATGTGTAATATTTAGCAGGATATTAATGGTTATACAAATCAGTGTATCAAAGTTCAGCATTAGAGTCAGATCCCCAAGCAACAGTTAACTTGAGCCTTGTACATGTGCTGTTCTGAGGGTCTCTCACTCACACCCTGATCGCATCTCCCCTCCCCAGTCACACAACCTATGGTAGATTATTTTGTCTTTAGTTTTTCCTTTAAAACTTCATCTACTTTTGTACAACACTATCTTCATTATGCATGTCTCTTACATGCTGTAGATATTCACTACCACCATGGTGTGCTGGTCATTAGCATGGGTCTGGCACTGGCTGTGTCTGTAGTCTGGAATCTCACTGTTTGCTCCAGCAGCTGGACAAGGAAGAGCTGCAAATGTGAGTTAATTCAGGACAACAAAACTGTCAGTGATTTATTATCACTTGGTTGAATATCTGACATCTGTATCCTTTTTCATGAATTTCAAGGCAAAACAACTGTCAGACAACATCAAAGAGAGAAAGAGGCCAGAAGGCCAGTTATGTTACTATATGCTTGTTAAACTGTACCTGGATCAGTTTAATTTTTTCAAATTCACCCAGTTGAACTGCACTTTTTTTCTTTCATACGTACTGGGCTGCAACACAACTTCCCTTGTTTGTGTGAGAAAGATCCTGGTACTAAAGAGTTCTGTTATGCTGCATTACAGGTCTCTGAGGACAAGATGCAGAAAACAGAGCATCGAGAAAATGAGAAACCCCTGTCAGATTCTGGCCTGTTTGAGTACAGGCCAGTTATATCACAAAACAAGCAAACGCATTTGGTCTAATGATAAATTAGCCATTCTCTAAAATACCATCATTCTCAAAAATACAGTTCTCAGATGGAGACACCTGTAATTCATCTTACAAAATCAGGCCCTGGTTAGACACACTACACTCTCCCATCTGCTCTGTGAAAGAGAAAACATTGTCTCTCTGTACATGGCTCAGTTCACCAACAAACACAAACAAATGTACAGACAACTTGTGTTTACACTTGATGTATATGTGGATAATCCCTATCTCTATTGTTATGCATGCCCAAGTTTACTTAGGTTCTACAACACAAGTGCCAACACAAGCCAACTGCATGTGTCATACTGACAACAGGAACTGTAGAGGCAGGCTTTCTTAAAACCCAGGACAATTACAAAACCAAAATAAATTATAAAATACACTTACCAGCATAATTTACATTTTCAGCACTTAGCTGACACTTTTATTCAAAGTTAATAACAATTCTGACTGAACACAACTATAGCAATTGAGGTTTAAGAGTCTTGCTCAGGGGCCCAACAATGGTAACCTGGTGGTGGTGGGACTTAAACTGGCAACCTTCTGTTTACTACTCAAGTACCTTAACCACTGAGATACCATCAGTCAAATGGATAGTTCTACAACTACACGTATTTCAGTAAAAATTACAAATTGATAAAATATTTTGCATTTACTTGGAGTAATCTTTTTTTCTATGAAGACAGCAAAGCTGGGAATGTGGACATCACTGTGAGTTTTTGTTTCCTCTAATGACCTTTTACAAATTTGCCACTACCATCAATCACTGAATCACCGCTGACATTCCAGTTTAGTCAAAAGCTTAATCTATGAACACAGCTGGCTCTGAAGAGGTGTAACCCAATACTAGAACTGTTCTCTAAAAGAGCACAGTAACAATACAAAAAGCTATTGATTGATAAATATAAGGTTTGTGATGGAGAATATATGCTTGGCAGAATTCTGACAAAAATCAACAAAATAAATACAATTTGTGTACAACAGCCAGGAACTTCAGTCATTCTTGCAGTTATTAATGGTGACTGTCCTTATATTAGTATCTATATACTAATGGATTTATGTAGTTTGGCATTAGTAAATGCTGATTCTTTCATTGCTGAGGTATCAAGGCATGAGTAACTTTTTTCTGGCAGCACTGAGACTAAAATGTTATATTGTGATTTACGAGATGTACACTATTCACATCCTCTGGGCAAATAAAAAGAAACTATTAAAGAAAAACAATGTTGAACAACATCATAATTATATGTATACTAATCATTAAATGTGAGCACCACTTCTAAATGTGATTGGGGCCTGATTTCCTGTTGGTTGTTCTTGCTATTCTATAGGAAACAAAATTGCAGATAATGATCTCTCACCTGCATGAGGGTGATGGAGGGATGCTGGTTGGATTATATTTGACCAGAAGGGCTCAACTCGAACCACTGAGTTCTATCACCTTATTCAGCCTCACATAGTGCTGCCTGAAAACTTAAATACACCTTCCAAACATATTATCAGTATAATAATAAATCACTTTTATTTGCCAGTATTTGTTTTTGGCGCTGGATAATTTAGTCTGTCATGTTTGAAAAATGCTCAAACATGTATCAGACAGGAACACAAGATACATTACTCCCGTACATCACACAGGGGAAACAATACACAGAAACATCCAAGTTATAAAAATAGAAAATACCAAAGTTCAATTTTAAAACATATGCTGTAATCATCCCACTAAATCATCTTGTCTGCATAATATAGATATTACATTATGAGCACACTCATACTCTCCTCCTGACAAATGTGTTTGTAACTCTTGAGTGCTGCAGGCTAACACACCTTACAGCTGTCACAGTGTGCAGTGTGCATCCCAGCTAGAGAGGCATTCACACACACACACTGCACCTGCCCTGCTCTGAATCATCTGATTACTAATCACCAGCACCTGTGCCTTATTTGCCCTCCCCCTATTTAAAGCCTATGGGTGCTCTCCCACAGTTCATTGCTTGCTGACAGTGCCTAAGATGATGTCGCCTGAGGTATCATTCTCTTTACTGTCACTGTGCTGTGAGTCTTACTGCCGGCATATTTGTATATTTTGGTTACATTTTGCCGTTATCCAGCTTTGTGTTTATTACTAGAGAGAATAAAAACTCTCCTAAACAGCACTCACATCTCACTCCCTCTGTGCCACTGTCACAAGAGCTTTTGTTTTGATACCTTTTGAAACTTTTGCATTAGTTTATTACTGGTTCTTCTTTGATGATGGTACCAGATACAAATATTATTTCATTTTTCTATAAAATATGCACTGTTTTTGATGTTTAAAATATTTTCTTTGTCTTTGGAGTCTTTTTTTGATTATTAATGCAGAAAGACATCATGGAACACAGGGGACAACAGGAGAATGTCTGGTTGTACAATAAAAATGAATAAAAATAAGACCTCAACATTTCCTTCAGCCAATGAGAATTTATGTCCTGAGTAATGCAGTTTGGAGCGTTCATCAATTTCTCAGAGCTGACACTGTATTTTATTGGCCAGGACCTGCAGAGTTAAACCACACAGAGCCTGGCAGTGCAGGAATAGGGTTATTTTATGAGGTCATCATCACTTTGTCATCAGTACAGTACCACCACCAGTTTACTTTCCTGTTTAGCTGCTATCTGAGAGAATGGTGTGAGAACAGTTTTAGACTTAGTGGTCATTGTGAATATAGACATAGAAAAAACATACAAGCTTAGACTGATAGTGGCTGATAATACACTTCCTTTATGCAAATGCAGTGTGGTGAAACTACCGCCCTTAAGATATGCTAATGCTCACTGGCAAGAAATACATAAAGTAAGTACTTAGATTATCGGTTCTGCAACTATAAAACAATACCAATAACATGGGCACTCATGAATTAACCATGAACTGGAAGAATCCAAAAATAAATTTGGGAAAAAGACCCATCGCAGTAAAACATATTAAGAACACTTACAAGGGAAGTGTAACAAAGCATCAAGATACATACCATAAGAATGAGAATACATTTGTACAAAAGATGTTACTTTTTAAGAAAGGGCCATAATCATTTAAATTACTATATATGTCTTAGAATATATCATCATAACATAACAAACATCAAAAATAAATGCAGAAAAGATGAAAGAAGTTTAAAGAGGATACATGTAGAAAGTGTGTACATGTGGAAGTAGGGAGAATGACTGGTCAGAGCAGTGTGTGTGTACTCAGATATGAAATAAAACAGTACAATGTAACATTAAGTCAAGTTTCAAAGTCAGGTTTATTTATATAGCACTTTTTACAGCACCTATTGTCACAAAGCCCACAGTGACTGAGTCCAAGACTGTGAGTCCAAGCCCACAGTGACTGAGCCAAAAGCAACATTGACAAGTAAAAATGGCCAAAGAGCATAAAGAAGCAACGTTGAGAGGAAACAAGAATCAAAGGACAACCCATAGTCATAGTGTTCTGGTCAACATCTGGGTTCACTGAATGTAAGTTTGTTTGAAACCCATCTAGAGCAGGAAAGACCCAGGAAAAGGCACCCAGTCAGTCTAGAGCTTCTCTTTGTCTGGGGGCAGAAGTCACACAAGGGGAGGTGATCAGGATGTGGGAGGAAGAAACAGAAGGGGAGGTAGTCAGGATGTGGGAGGGGCTACAGCAACCGAGGTTCTCCATCAACAGCGCCAAGTAACTGTGATCTACACTGCAGTGCCAGAGCCTAAACTGTACAAACTCTTTAAGATTAACCTTTATTTAATGTTTTTATTTTGGATTTCTTTGTTGATATTCTGTCTCTCTCTGTGAAAATAAAGTTATCATGAAAATGATAGACTGTTCATGTCTTTGTAAGGGGGTAAACATACAAATTCAGCAGGGGATCAAATCATTATTTTCCTCATTGTCGATTATTTGCTTTGGATAACTTTTGTCCACATGTTTTTCATTATTGATATGACTCCATTACATTTTATAGGTTCTGTTCAAATTTAAAAAGCTGCTAAATGAGCAGTCATGAATGTACCTGGAAAAAATAGCACTCTTATCTGTGCATTGAATGCGACACCCAGTGACCAGCCTTGGTGCATTTTGTACAAGCAAAGACTGAAGCAGGAGCCTCAGCAAGTAGGAACAGTGCAAACAAAAAAACAGGACATATTTTCTTCTCCATTCAACAACTCCAAAGTTACAATGATGTGGATTACTAGCACAAATGTTTTGCCTATTCAAAATGCTAAAACACATGATGAAGGAACTTATTTATGTGGAATACCAGAAGCAACAAGGGTTCACTTTTTCTCTTATACCTTCGTCAATGTGACAGGTACTTAAATGTTTTTGTTTAAACTTCTTAACAATGGACTATAAGTAAAGCACCAAACATTTATTATTTTAATGTCATTGCCACAGATGTTTTATGAAGAGATTTAAATTCTGTTAAATGCAAAGTGTTTTCAGTCCGTAAACTGCAAAGTAATATAAGATACACATTTTATAAAAGTACCTGGTAATTCTTTAGTAGTCAACATGTTCAAGCAGGTGAGGGAACCCAATATGAGCTAAGAGCAGACACTGTGAGCATTTTATTGACCAGGACAAAAACCTAACCTAATAGCACCTGACAGTGCAGGAATAGGGTTGAATTCCTCAAAAACAAACCAGTCAAGCAAGTATATTTGTGGCTGTTTGTTTTAAATAAAATAATTATCAAAAAATAAAATAATCATTATCATTCAAGGTTCTATACGACAGGGACAAGTCACAAAAATCTAGTATAATCAAGGTAACCTAATATTTTACAGTATTTGTGTTCTATTTATCATCATATCAAGAGTAATGCACATCACTGTATCAAAATTCAGCCTTAAAGTTCCCCAAAGAATTGTCCACTAAAGTCTTATATTTATAAAAGAAATCTCTGAAACTCACAAAGGTACACAATAATTCCTGATTTCATATTATTTTTATCTTTAGGAAATATTGATAATATTGATATGAATTCTGCAACAAACCTGGCAGGTAATATTCAATGAGTCAATTACAATTAATACTGTATTTTTTCCTCAACCACAGCAAGACCTCAACAAGGTAGTATGATGGAGAAAACCACCAATCAGGTACAACCTGTGCAGCTGTGCTTTTGTGCCATTAAATATATAAATATTTATAATGCTTAGCAACTAGACAATCATAGACATGACAATAGTAGATGTTACATTATCTGCTGTTTTTAGTTAGCATATTACGATATGCCCCCCATAATAGAAAAGGCCAGATTTGAAAGTAAGGATATTTATTTAGTGATGTGCACCTACTCTGATAAAATATGCTGTATTTCACATTATGTACATTTGTTTCATTGCTTTGTTTCAGACAAAGCAAATAATGTAAATAGCAGAATGACGAGCTACTATAATATTATTTTAATCATAAACAATATTAAGATCTGCAAATCTTAAAAAGCAATTTACTACCATTTATACATGTAAACATATGAGATCTTTTACTAAGAAAGTTTTTGGCTCTGCTCGGCTCAGCTTCCTCTGTTTCATATCTGTGGTGCTGATATAGTTTTTAGCTGTAGTCTAATTATGGCATCATTGACACACATGCATGAGGCTATTATGGTAGAGATGTATGATACATGCAACACTGCACTGCTGTAGAGGAGGAGGAGAAGGTAACTCACTGGGTCTGTGTTTCAGACTAGTAGTCATATTCTAAATAAGGATCAGAATGACAGCAATGTTCACTAAACATTGTTGTTCATTCCCACAGTCACATGATGCTGAAGAGTTGAATTATGCTGCCATTCATTTCAATGAGAGGAAAGCCAAAAGAGGGCAGGAGAAGAGAGGACAGCCTGAAGACAGCATGTACTCTGAAGTAAAACGTTCAGGTCTTACTGACTATCATCTAGTTTTAGCTCTCTTCCTTTCTATAATCCTAAATGAAGTCTGGATACATTGTCTCTTTACTGGCACATTCAGTGTTGTAAAGGAGGTGCTGTGTAACTGTAATCTCTAAGTCTTTATTCCCTGTTCATCTGCTTTCTGATATTTAAGGTATATTGTCTTTCTGCTGGTTCATTCCAGCTTCAACAATAAAGTGCTACATTTGTCTTAGAGAACCACTGTGCTGAAAACTGGGTGACTGATAAATAATATCCACAATGTTTTGATCTCTACCCATTGAGTTTACTTAGCTATGACTGTCGACACTTATATCCTCTTCATACTAGAAGATTGCATTGTGCCTCTTGTTTTTGTTGCTTAGCGTCTGATATTAAATATCAGATATAAATATTTAAACATATTATTATTATTATTGTAATGGTGGCCTGAGTGCTGCAGGCATGATACAGGACGCACAAACTCCCTTGACATGGTGAGACATTTAATAACATAAAACACGAACAATGGCAGCACTCACACATAGGGACTATAGGGACTATAGTGAACATAAACATACAAACAGTTTGAACACTAACAGCGACAGGGATATTTAACATTTACATTAACAGAGACAGTACGAAAGTTGAAACTAACATGAACAGGAATTTTAACACTGACCAACAATGAGGCACTGACAGAGGTTTAAATGATGGACAAACACTCAACATTAAACCTGTGCAGGTGCGTGCCATCACGGGGGTGTGGCTACATACAAGGATGAACCCCCCTACACGCAGCAGGCTGTCCCGTGACAATTAAAGATAACCAATATTAAATTTGATAGACTCTATTTTTATTAAATATTTAATACTGTAGGTGTTACAAGTGTTACTTAGGTGGTACAACACAAGTGCCAACACAAGCCAACTGGATGTGTGATACTGACAACAGGAAGTGTAGAGGTAGGCTTTTTTAAAACCCAGAACAATTACAAAACCAAAATCAATTACAAAACATACACTTAGACCAGCATAATATACATATAGAGCATTTAGCTGATATTTCTATCCAAAGTGACTTATAATTCTGAACACAATTTGAGCAATTGAGGATTAAAGGTCTTGCTCAGAGGCCCAACAGTGGTATCCTGGTGGTGGTGGGACTTAAACTGATTTGTGATGGAAAATATATGTTTGGCAAAATTCTGACAAAAATCAACAAAATAAATACAATTTGTTTATGGTAGCCAGAAACCTCAATCATTCTTGCAGTTGTTAATGGTGACTGTCCTTATATTAGTATCTATATACTAAAGGATTTATGTAGTTTGGTATTAGGAAATACTGATTCTTTCAAAATATGAGGTATCAAGACATGTGTAACTTTTTCTGGCAGCACTGAGACTCAAATGTTATTTTGTGATTTACTAGATTTACACTATTCACAACCTCTGGGTAAATAAAAAGAAACTATTAAAGAAAAACAGTGTTGAACAATATCATAACTATGTGTATACTAATCATTAAATGTGAGCACCACTTTTAAATGTGATTGGGGCCTGATTTCCTGTTGGTTATTCTTGCTACTCTATAGGAAATAGAAGTGCAGATAATGATCTCTAACCCGAAAAAGGGTGGTGGAGGCGTGCTGGTTGGATTATATTTGAACAGAGGTGCTCAACTGAAACTGCTGAGTTCTATCACCTTATACAGCCTCACATAGTGCTGGCTGAAAGTTACATTAATCTGCCAAACATATTATCAGTACAATAATAAATCAATTTTATTTGCCAGCTTTTAAATTATTAATGCAGAAGGTCATCATGGAACACAGGGGACAACAAGGGAACATTTTACAATAAAAGCCAAATTAAAAATTATAAGACCTCAAGACATCCTCCAGCCAATGAGAATTTATCTCCTGAATAGTGCATTTTGGTGCATTCATGACACTTTATTTTATTGGTCAGGACATGCAGAGTTAAACAACACAGAGCCTGTCAGTGCAGGAATAGGGTTATTTTATAAGGTCTTCATCACTTTGTCATGAGTACAGTACCAACATCAGTTGTTTAGTTGCTATCTGAGAAAGAATGGTGTGAGAACACAGTTTTAGACCTTGTGATCACTACGAATATGCACATAGAAAAAAAAACAAAAACACAAGCTCTGACTGATAGTGTCTGATAATACGTGTCCTTTATGCAAATACAGTGTACGGAAACCTTTTTTTTTTCTTTCTTAAGATTTGCTAATGCTTACTGGCAAGAAATACATAAATTAAATACACACATTATCTATAAAACATTAACAATAACATGGACACTCATGAATTAACCATGGACTGGAAGATAGCAAAGTATTCTTCAAAAACAAGAACCATCACACTAAAACATAGAAACACTTACAAGGGAATTGTAACATAGTGTCTAGTTTCATAGCGTAAGCATATGAGGTTAAATATGTACAAAATACATTACTTTTAAGAAAGGGCCGTGATCATTTTAAAACTATATATGTTTTAGATTATCTCATCCTAACAAATAACAACAACATCACATAAATGCAGAAAATAATAAATTAAGTTGAAGTTTAAAGAGGATACATGTAGAAGTACAGAGACTGACTTGTCAGATTTTAGTGTGTACTCAGATATGAAATAAAACAGTAGAGTGTAAAGTAGCACTTTTTACTACCACTTCGTCACAAAGATGTCAGAATGCAAGCCCACAGTAAGTGAACCAAAGGCAACACTGACAAGGAAAAACTGACCAAGAAATGTTGAGAGGAACCAAGAATCAAAGGAGAGCCCATCGTCATCTGGTCAAATTCTGGGTTCATAGAATGTAAGTTTGTTGAAACCCATCTAGAGTAGGAAAGACCCATGAAAAGTCACCCAGTCAGTCTAGAGCTTCTCTTTGTTTGGGGGGATTAGTCACAGGAGGGGAGGTAGTCAGGATGTGGGAGGAGCCACAGCAACTGAGGTTATCCATCAGCAGTTCCAAATAACTGTGATCTACTCTGCAATGCCACAGACTGAACTCATGTTTACATCAATTTATACAAACTCTTTAAGGAAAAGGTAAGGCTTCTCCAGGGTCAGAGGTCAATGGAGCCCAAATAAACTCTGGTGACCAAACTGACAATAAGGCAAAAAAAGACAGAACAGGATCTTGAGTTTTGATAGCCAATGAGATTTTAATTTTTGAGGCATAAAATAAAATTGAGCTTTTGTTAGTAATCTCCTAGAGAGTCTTCCAATTTCTAAGATAGAACTTTTCATTTTTCACTGATAGCTTCATCCTGGTTCCATAGGTTATAATTCCACAACACATGCAAGTTATTTTCTTCAGACACACCCAGCCCCACTGACACCGTTAAAATGTGCTCGGTGCCATGCGTTCCATGTGAGCTTTACACTCTAAACCTCAAGCAAACACAGTGTTACTCTACATACATTTACCCACTATATTGCCCGCATGTAGACCGTCACTTAATAACCTATAACATTCATCACTGGTCACCACACACACTAAAGTCACAGTGACTAAGGCCATGTCCAGTCTCACTAGTACATTTAATGCATGTTCAGTGGCACTTGATATTGCAAGTGCAATGTTCAGTGGTTCCATTTGCATTATGTATTTCCCTATCTAGCCTAGACTCTCCTCACCCACAACCATTGACTAGGCCTTTCAGCTACTTCCAATAATTTCTTCACAGTTGCATTTAGTTTACAAATCCTAAAACCAAATTCCATAAGCAAAGATGTGGTGGTGATAAGTTACAGAAAGGGGCAACAAAATTGAAGTGTAGAGTTAGACTTTTTTAAAACCCAGAACAATTACAAAACCAAAATCAATTACACGAGATACACTTAGATGAACGTCATTTACATTTACCTAACAATTTTATTCAAAGTGACTTACAACTCTGACTGCACACAATTTGAGTAACTGAGGATTAAGGGTCTTGGTCAGGGGCCTAACAGTGGTAACCTGGTGGTGGTGGGACTTAAACTGGCAACCTTCTGATTACTACTCATGTACCTTGACCACTCAGCTACCATCAGTCAAATGGATAGTTCTACGACTGAAAGTCTTTAAGCAAAAATTACAAATTGATCAAATTTGTTTGCATTTTACTTGGAGTAATCTTTTTTTTTTAAATTTTTTTATGAAGACAGTGAAGCTGGGAGTCTGTACATCACTGTGAGTTTTGGTTTCCTCTAATGACCTTTTACAAAATTACCACTAACAGGAATCACTGAATCAACACTGACGTTCCAGTTTAGTCAAAAGCTTAATCTATGAACACAGCTGGCTCTGAAGAGGTGTAAACCCAATAATAGAAGTTTTCGGTAAAAGAGGACAGTAACAACTTGAACACAACACAAAAAGCTATTGATACTAATCATTAAATGTGAGCCCCACTTCTAAATGTGATTGGGGCCTGATTTCCTGTTGGTTTTTCTTGCTACTCTAGAGGAAACAGAAGTGCAGATAATGATATCTCACCCAAAACAGGGTGGTGGAGGGGTGCTGGTTGGATTATTTTTGACCAGAGAAGCTCAACACAAACCATTGAGTTCTATCACTTTATTCAGCCTCAAATAGTGATGCCTGAAAACTTAAATAAACCTACCAAACATATTATCATTTTAATAATAAATCACTTTTATTTGCCAGTATGTGATTTGGGCACTGGATTAATTAGTCCATCATGTTTGAAAACTGCTCCATGTATCACACAGGAACACAAGGTTCATTCAGATTAATTACATACATTATACAGTGGAAAGCTATTCAAAACAATAAAAACAGAATCATCTAAGTTATAAAATTAGAAAATACCAAAGTGTACACGTGTCTGTGTAATATAGATATTACGTTACAAAGGCACTCATACTCTCCTCCTGCCAAGTGTTTTTTTTATTTTATTTTGAATGTAACAGGCTAACACAATTTAGAGCTTTTGTCATTGATACATTTTGAAACTTGTGCTTCAGGTTATAACTAGTACTTGTTTGATCAAGTTACAAGGATCTTTTTATTCCTCTACAGAATATGTACAGATTTTACAGTTTAAAATGTTTCAGATTATTCTATCATGGGAGTTGTTTTTTGATCACTAACGCAGGAAATCATCATGAACAAAGGGCACTATAGTAGAATTTCTGGTTTTACAATCAAGGCCAAATAAGATAGACAAGACCTGAAAACGTCCCCCAGCCAATGAGAATTTATCTCTGGATTAATACAAATTGGTGCATTCATTAATTCCTCAGATCTGACACTGAATTATAATGGCCAGGGCATCCAGAGTTAAACCAAACAGAGCTTGACAGTGCAGGAATTTGGTTATTCTATAATGTCATCCAACCATACTCAGATCACTTTGTCTCAAGTACAGTGCCAACCTCAATTTACTTCCCGTTTAGCTGCTTTCTGAGAGAATGGTGTGAGAACAGTTTTAGACCTTGTGGTCACTGTGAATATAGACATAGGAAAAACCCCCACAAGTTTAGATTGATGGTGTCTGATAATACAATTCCTATATGCAAAAACAGTCCTGAAACTTTTTTAACTAAAATATTCTAATGCTTACTGTCATGAAATACATACAAAAAGAAGACAGTGTTACAATAATACATTTCCAGTAACATGGGAGCTCATATATTTACCTTGTACTAGCAGACACCGAAATGACTGTAAATGACAGATACCAAAAAATTCTGCAAAAACACCAAAGACCCATAACAATAAAACACAGTAAGTGCACTTACAAGGAGACTGTAACACAGCAACACAATCCCCCTAAATAATCTTGTCTGTGTTTTATAGATATTACATAATGAGGACACTTATACTCTCCTCCTGACAAATGTGTTTTTAACTCCTGAATGCTTCAGGCTAACACACCTTAGAGCTGTTACAGTGTGCAGGGCTCCCAGCAAAAGAGACATACCCATTCACTCACTCACTGACACACACACACTCACTCTCACTCACTCACACAGAAGCATACACACATACAATCAAGGTTTTACAATCATTGCCAAATAAGATAGACAAGACCTCAAAACTTCCCCCAGCCAATGATAATTTATCTCTGCAATAATACAGATTGGAGCATTTATCAATTTCTCAGAGTCGACACTGAATTATATTGGCCAGGGCATCCAGAGTTAAACCAAACAGAGCCTGACAGTGTAGGGACATGATTATTTTATAAGAGAATGGTGTGTGAACAGAGCTTTAGACTTTGTGATCACAGTGAATATGCATATATGGAAAAAAAAATAAAATAAAAAAAAAAATAAATATATATATATATATATATATATATATATATATATATATATATATATATATATATATATATATATACAAGCTTAGACTGATAGTGTCTAATAATACCCTTGATGTGTGCAAATGCAGTGTGTTGTAATCTTTTAAACTAAAATACTCTAATACATAAATTAAGAAAACAATACTACAATAATAATACATTTCCAGTAACATGGGAGCTCAGATATTAAACATGTATTCTGCAAAAACACCCAAGACCCATAACAGTAAAACATAGTAAGTGCACTTACAAGGAGACTGTAACACAGTTACATTGCATAAGAATATAAGGTAAACAAAAAAACAAAAAAACAAAAAAAAAGATTTTACTTTTTATAAAAAGGAAATAACCATAAAAAACTATAGATATATATTTTACATATCCCATCATAACAGACAACAAAGATCACATGTAAATGCATAAAGGATTAGAAACTGAAGGTTAAATAAAGTTTGCATACATTTGGAATTTGAGAGACTGATTTGTCAGAGTAGTGTATGTACTCTGATATGAAATGAAACTGTTCATTGTAACAGTAAGTCAAATTTCAAAGTCTTATTTATTTATATAGTACATTTTACAATGGCCATCGTCACAAAGTACCTTTAGAGATGTCTGAGTCCCCAGTGAGCAAGGAAAAACTGTCGAGCAAAAAGAAGAAACCTTGAGAGGAACCAAGACTCGAAAGAGGAGCCCATAATCCTCTGCACAACAGGAACACAACTCAACACAACAGGAACAAAATAAGCAATAAAGAACAAAATCAGTAATAAGAATAAGTAAGTAACAGAAGTCTATTCCAGGTTTATAGGACTCCTAGTCTGGGTCTGATTACCAAAAGTAACTGTGAAATACATTACAAATTTGTCCAAACTATATATGGAAAAGGTAAGGCTTCTCAACAGAACAGAACCCAAATGACCTCTGGTGGCCAAACAGACCATAAGGGGAAAAAAGACAGAACAGGATCTTGTACCTTTTGATGGCCAATGAGATTTTAACATAGGAAGCATAGCATAAACTGGGGCTTTTGTTAGTTATGTCCTAGTGAGTCTTCCCATTTTTAACTTTTCATTTTTAACCGATAGCTTTATCCTGGATCCTTAGGTTATAATTCCACAATGCATGTATTTTCTTCAGCCACACCCAGCCCCAGTGACACAGTTAATGTGTGATCAGTGCCACCAGTTCCATGTAGCTTTACACTCTAAACCTCCAGCAAACACAGAGTTACTCTACATACATTTACACACTGTACTGCCCCCATGCAGCCAATCACTAAATAACCTATCAAATCCCGTCTCTGGTCTCCCCAGAGCCTAAAGTCATACCCAGCCCCACTGACACTGTTAGTTTCATGTAGAACTAGACCACCAAGTATTAACCAACACAGCAGTTCCATGCTGGTCTCCACAGTGACTAAGGCCATGTCCAGCCTAACTATTACATTTAATGCATGTTCAGTGGCACTGCTTCCATTTGCATTATGCATTTCAACGTCTAGCCTGGACTCTCCTCACCCACAACCACTGACTAGTCCCTTCAGCACTTTCCAATGATTACTTCACAGCTACATTTAATTTACACATCTTAAAACCAAATTCCATAAACAAAGATGTGACGGTGAGCTGTTACAAACAGGACCAACAAAATTGACTTTCCATAGACTTCCGCACTTCATAATTTGAGAAAATAACTCTTGCTGTTTGGTGTCTTTACACTTAAATGAGACACACTAAAACACTATATAAAACAAATTAGAACCAGTTTAAGATACTCTGACTATTGTCATACACTTTTTAATATTGTTCCATAAAATATTGAGCACCACTGTGGAACAGCATTATCCAATCAGGTTCCATCAGGCGTGGTTTGAAAGGACAGTAGCACAGGTGGGGGAGCACATTTTTTGAGCTACTCTTCTATTATATAAATAAAAGCCCAAAGGAATCTACACTCAAATAATCTGAGCTGTACAAAAAAGATAAATAAATAGTACTAAAAAAATGTATAGCAAATTTAAATATTATAAACAAGATTCTGAAATCACCCCTACTTCGAGTGCTGCTCTGTTACTTTAACTTACATGGATGTAGGACTCAATATGTTTTAAAGAGCTCAGACACTGCAGGTGGCCAAACAAGGTTGTAAGGCAATAGGACAGAACAGGACCATGTGACTTTTGCCAGCCAATGAGATTTTGAGTCATGAGACCTGAAAGTTTAATTGAGTCATGAAGTTTAATTAGTTTGTCATTTGCTTCTTTTCAAATCGTCTCCTCCGAGGTCTGAACGTGACTCTGCAATAATGATACCAGTCTGGATACTTATATTTTTTGAGCTACAAGACATGTATCTTGTACCAGTGTTTATAAATACATCTGTTACTGTACTTTATGATGTTGGATTAATAATCAATATACATTATTTGCTTTGGATAAACTTTTGTCCACATTTTAAACATTTTTTATAGGTCCTGTTCAAACTACAAATGCTGCTAAAGAAGCTGTCATAAATGTACCTGGAAAAAATATCTATCTTACCTGTACATTGAAAGTGACATCACGTGATGCTGTTTACATTTGGTAGAAGCAGAAGACTGAACCAGGAGCCTCAGCAAGTAGGAAGAATGCAAACAAATAAACAGGCCATATTTTCTTCTCCATTCAACAACTCCAGATTTACAATGATGTGGATTAACAGCGCAAACGTTTTGACTCTTCAAAATGCTAGGACACATGATGAAGGAACTTATTTCTGTGGAATACCAGAAGCAACAACGGTTCATTTTTTCGCTGCTACCTTCATCAATGTGACAGGTTTTATTTTAAACTTCTTAACACTGGATTATGAGTAAAGCACCAAACACTTATTGTTTTAATGTCAATGCCACAGATGTTTTTTGAAGATAATTAAAATCCTGAATAAAAGAGTTTTCAGTCTATAAACTGCAAAATGATATAAAATACACAACTTGAACTTGTTCAAGCATGTGAGGGAACCCAATATGAACTAAGAGCTGACACTGTTTGTGTTTTATTGACCAGGACAAAAACCCAACCTAACAGAGCCTGACAGTGCAGGACAGTGCAGGTTGGATTTCTCAAAAACAAAAAAATTCAAGCAAGAACTTTGTGTCTCTTTTCTTTAAATAAAATTTAACATAAAATAATCATTATCATTCAAGGTTCTATATGATAGTCACAAGTCACAAAAATGTAGTACAGTCATCTGAATATCACCAAGGAAAACTAAGATTGTACAGTATTTGTGTTATATTCATCAGGACATCAAGAGTAATACACATCAGTGAATAAAAATTCAGCATTAGAGTCAGTTCCCCAAGGAATAAGAGCATTAGATTCAGTTTTCCCAAGGAAAGATTCTCTGTAAAACAAAAAAAACAATATATTGCTATTGTATATATCTTCTTCTTCTTCTTCTTCTTCTTCTTCTTCTTCTTCTTCTTATTATTATTATTATTATTATTAGTAGTAGTAGTAGTAGTATTGTTATTAATAATAATTATTTATTTATTTATTTATTGCATAGCTTTGTGGTTAACATCTGCCATCATTGTAGCATACCGTGATTCTCAGGCTAAAACAGCTATACATCTTAATATTTATAAAAAAATGTTTTACAGTAAATCTTGCTGTGAACTGCCTTGGAGCAGTGCTGGGAGTGTGTGTGTGTGTGTGTGACTTTTATCATGGCTCAAGCCGTAAGCTTTTGTAAGATGAAAAATTCTGAACACGGCAATGGTAAGTGTTCATAAATGGCTCAACCTATTCTCATTCATGACTTCATACTTTTATTATGTTTGAGAAGTTTTGAAATTATTCATAGGAATTAAAAAAAAAACAAACAAAAAAAAACCTGGCATACAGGTACTTTTCACCGTTCCAATTACATTTCATTCTGTATTCTTTCCCTAACCACAGTGAGACCTCAACAAGGTAATGATGGAGAAGACCACCAATAATGTACAACTTGCGCAGTTGTGCTTTTTTGCCATTAAATATATAAATATAATACTTAGCAACTAGCCAATCATAGATATGACAATGGTAGATGTTACATTAGCCACTGATTTTAATTAGCATAATATGGCATGCCTACTATAAGAGAAAAGTCCAGATTTGAAAGTAAGGATATCTATTTAGTGATGTGGGTCTACCCTGATAAAATATGCTGTAGCTCACATTATGTACATTTGTTTCATTGCTTTGTGTCAGACAAAACAGGTATAGAGAATGGCATGTCAAGATCAGAATGACATGCTACTATAATATTAGTCTAATGATAAACAGTATTAACATCTCTAAATCTTAAAAAAAAACAAAAAAAAAACAAAAAACTATTTACTGCCTTTTATAGATTTAAATCTATGACATTTTACTAAGAATGTTTCTGGCTCTGCTCAGCTCAGCTTCCTCTGGTTCATATCTGTGGTGCTGATATAGCTGATATTTTTAGCTGTAGTCCAATTACCATGTTATTCTACGCTTGTGGTAGCTCAGTGCTTAAGGTACTTGACTTTTAATCAAAAAGTTGCCAGATCAAGCTCCACCATTGCCAAGTTACCACTGTTGGGCCCCTGAGCAAAGCCCTTAACTCTCAAGTTGTATTGAGTCATAATATTAAGTCGCTTTAGATTAAAAGCATCAGCTAAATGTTTCACTATACCTGGATCAGTTTTAAGTGAACCACATTCACCCAGTTGAGTTGCATTTTTTAAATTATTTTTTGCCTATAGGTACAACTTCCCTTGTTTGTGTGAAAGAGTTCTGTTATGCTGCATTACAGGTCTCTGAGGACAAGATGCAGAAAACGGCATCAAGAAAATGTTACACCCATGTGAGATTCTGGCCTGTTTGAGAACAGGCCAGTGTACTGTTCAGTTCAGTACATAAAATAAAATAGATTATACTGAGTGGAAGTATAGTCCATAGTGTGGGTATAATATTACTACTTTCTCAAACTCTTTTAGTTATCTTGCCAATACAGAGCGTTTCTTCAGACTTAGTTTTCTCCCTGTGCTGTATGGCTATAGGACTAGTTTCTTGTGCACCCCACATGCTGGTATGAGTATAAAACTAAAAATGTGTTAAAAACAAGTTTTATTTATTTTCTATAAGATTCTGATTGCTGTAACACTGGTATGTTTTTCACAAAATCTTTTACAAGCAATTAAAAAACATAACATTCCAAAATAAAACATATAGAGTCAAAAATAAAAATAAATTAAAAGAAAAATGTCATGTATCATAAGAAAACAAAACTGTAGTACTATAGTAACAAATACAGGCTTGTTCAATTTCTCACACTCACAAATGACACATCATAAGCAATTCCTGTAATTCATCCTTCAGCCCCTGGCCAGACATACCACACTCTCCCATCTGAGAAAAAAGCCTGTCTGTCTGTACATGTCCCAGTTCACCAACAAACACAGACAAATATAAATACACCATCTTGTGTTTACACTTGCATGTATATGTGGATAATCCCCATCTCTATTGGCATGCATGCCCAAGTGTACTTTGGTGGTACAGCACAAGTGCTTTGCTAATCTGGTTGGCTTGCAAGAAAACTGGATGTGTGATACTGACAACAGGAAGTGTAGTGAAAAAACACACTCAGGCCAACACCAGTCAAATGGGTAATTCTAAAACTAAATTTATTGACCTAAGATGTACAAGTTGATCAATTGTGTTTGCATTTTACTTTCTGTACTGTTTTCTATGAAGACTGCAGTACCAGGTGTGTGTATGTTGCAGCCAGTTTCAGTTTCCCCCAAAGACACTGTAAGACCCCTTATAAGACCCTCATGAAACTGTCACTGCCCTGAATCACCACTGACATTCCATCTTAGTCAAAGGCTTAATCTAGAAAAAACACCAGGCTCTGAAGGGGTGTAAACCAATTTAAAACTGCTTTCTAAAAAACAGGACAGTCAGAATTTGAATCTGTTACGTCCTTGAGAATTTACGAGTTTGTTCTTTGTGCTATAGTGTTTTAAGATTTGTTAAAGGATACCCACACAAGGGCCCACTATAAGAAAATCAGTGAGCTGCAGATATGACTCATCGTTACACCACGGACGACCTGATTGGCCAACGGAATAATTAACCTCTCTGTAAATACCTGTGTCACTAATTTGTTGGTGCCCCGTGGTATTTTGGTCAGTAGTCACCATGCATGCCACGGTAGATGCAGCTCTGAGTTTGTACTGTCACTGTCAGTTGTTGATTCTTTGAGATTGTGGTATTAAGTATGAATGGTCCCTTTTTCTGTCCCAGATTCTTTGAATAGGACCTTAGGAGTTAGTACTTTTCTGTCTAGCGAAGTTCTTGGATAGAGCTTTAGGAGTGTACGTGATCTTTATAGGCTTTATGCTCAGGGCCTCAGTGCTTAGATGTAATGCTGTCGAATTGATACAGACAGTTTCAAAAGGAGGACAGAGAGTCATATTTACATATATTCAATTTCCAGAAACTTTGAATATTGTTCTATTCTTTTTGTTTGGAGTTGTAGTGGTGGGTGCCGTGTTCTTTTTGCCTTGTTGTATTTCTGTTTTTGTGAGGATCTTGGGAATTCTGTTGTCCAATGAGATGTTAACTGAGTGCAGCAAGAATTTTGTTTATTTTGAATTAGTAATATTTAATTCCTCATCCCCCTTATTAATGTAGACCTGACTGAATTTTTAGATCATTTTTAGGACTTTATACGGGACCAACAAAAGTGACATAACAAAGACTCCTACAGTTCATAATCAAAATAATATTTTTCTTGTTGTTTTGTCTCTTATTGTAAAATTAAATATGGGACAACATACACAATAAAACATTTTTAAACTACTCTGACTGTTGTCATACACTTTTCGGTAGCATTCCATAAAATAGTGAATGCCACTGTGTTACAGCATTAGCCAATCATGTTCCTTCTGGCATGGATTGATTGGGCAGTAGCACAGGAGGAATGTGTGTACATTTTTTTAGTGACTCTACTATTGGCTATAAAAAAACTCTCAGCTGTAAAAAAAAGAACACTGAAAGAACACTCCTATCACTCTGGATAAGATTGTCTGCCAAAAGAATAAAATAATGTACTCGGATGTTGGTTAAAAACATGTCATAAAAGAGATCAGGCACTGATAGTTGCCAAACAAGGTTGTGAGACAATAACAGAACAGGACCATGTGACCTTTGCCAGCCAATAAGATTTTAGATCATGAAACTGTGACATTCGGAGGCAAAGCAGGATGCGGGGACGAGCCGTATATGACACACCGAAACGTTTTATCCTAAACATAGACAAAGATGTGGTTAACAAGCTAACCTGGTTCAAACAACGACAAAACTAGTATGTAGACAAAGGACTTATATACATACACACTAATGACACACAACAAGGAGCAGGTGTGAAACACAAGGAGGGCGTGGTCATGCAGACGAACACACATGCACACACAGGGAGACGTTTGGGGAGAGTGGCCGTAACGTGACAGAAACACAAAAGTTGATAAAGTTTATTTAGTCTTGTCAGTTTCTACTTTCAAACCATCTCCTCTGAGGTCAGAGCGTTATGCAGGAATTATGGTACCAGTCTGGTTACTTATTTTTGAGCCTCAAGACATGTACAGTTCCAAATCTTTACTAATGTTCATAATTAAATGTGTTACAGTACTTTGATGTTGGTTTAATATATTTTATATATTTTACAATATTTATTGTAGGTGGGCTCACCTTTTATACATTTTCTTCATAACCATTTTTATTTTTCATAAAAACTTGGCCAGGTTGCAATTTTGTTCTCCAAACCATACATTATTCAATGTATGCAAATTGATGTTCAATACTTACACCAACCTGTTTTTGGTACCATTATGTTTATTCTATATGACCAGCTGACCATATTGGTTCTTCCAGTGATGTCCATATTGTTTCTTCCCTTGCTTTGCCGGTCTGTCCTGTCCTTGAATCAAGGCTCCCCCTTTGATAGAGGCCCCTAGAGGCCTGTCAAAAAGGCCTCCTGAGGATTTACTTTGAAGCCTACAGAGGCCTTTCCTGCATGAAACCAGTTTATTCTGGACCATCCCTATTTTCCTCCTTACAATATCTTTTTATTACCTCACTATTGTGGTGGAGAAGCATGGGACATGCAACACTGCACTGCTGTAGAGGAGGAGAAGAAGGCAACTCACTGTCTCTGTGTTTAAGACTAGTAGTCGTATTCTAAATAAGGATGAGAATGACAGTTGTTCATTCTCACAGCCATATGATGCTGAAGAGCTGCACTTATGCTGCAATTCATTTCAATGAGAGGAAAACCAAAAGAGGGCAGGTGAAGAGAGGACAGCCTGAAGACAGCATGTACTCTGAAGTGAAAAGTTCAGCTCTTACTGGCTATCATCTAGATTATTAGCTCTCTTCCTTTCTATAATCCTAAATGAAGTCTGGATACATTATCTCCTTACTGGCACATTCAGTGTTGTAAAGGAGGTGCTGTGTAACTCTGTAATCTCTAAATCTATTTCCTGTACATCTGCTTTCTGATATTTAAGATATGTTATGTTTCTGCTGGTTCAGTCCAACTTCAACAATAAAGTGCCACATTTGTCTTAGAGAACCACTGTGCTTGTCACGATCAGTCCCTCCCGGGTTCCGTGTTCCGTATTTTCCCTGTCTTGTGTTTTTTAGTTTTGTTCCATAGTTTCGTTTTCTCCTCCCCTCATTTGATTTTCAACACCTGTCCCTTGTTTAGTTCATGCATTTAAACCGTGTCTTGATCCCTGTGTTTTTGCTGTTCATTGAATGTGTTTGTATGCTTGTGTTGGTTAGTACTCCTTGTATCCTAGCTTTTGTGTTTCTTTGTCCTGAGTTTTCCCTAGCCTTTGTTATAGCCTGCTTCCCCTGTTTGCATATGTGTTTGTTTTGTTTATCATTTATTTTCAGACTCTCTGTATTGGTACTATGCCCCTGGACTACGACTACAACTCTGATTTTGGATTTGCCCCTAATAAATCTCGCTCTTCTCCACACCTGCATCCGCCTCCTTACTGCTCACCATTACAGGTACCATTATGTTCAAACTGAACTACTTTAATTTTTTTTAAATGCGATCTTACTTTACTTACTTTACTTATCTTACTTTTCCGGTGATGTCCATATTATTGTTTTTGGTGCTAGGCCAGGATGTCCCGTCCTTGAACCTAGGCTCCCCCCTCGAGTGGGGCCCCTAGAGGCCTCTCAAATAGGCCTACAGAGGATTTATGTTGAAGTCTACAGAGGCCTTTCCTGCATGAAACCAGTTTATTCTGGACCATCCATCCTTTTCTGCTTACATCTTTTTATTATCTCATTTCCCCCCTTTAATAACTTTTGTCAGGAACCCACTATAACCAGCCTTTTTGTTTGCAACCTCTCAATGATGCACTTATAATGATGTAGTGTTTTAATAGTTTGATTATATACTGTGTATGTATATATGTATAAATATTTATTTATATATATATATATATATATATATATATATATGTATAAATATTTATTTATTTATATATATATATATATATATATATATATATATATATATATATATATATATATATATATATATATATAATAGGCTGTTTGATAATAATAATATTATTATAGCTGACAAATATTGATGTAAACTATTTTTATTACATAAAAATGTACCTATTATTCATTCCTTCTTACCGATACCTGGTATCCAAGGTGGCTATCTATCTAATCATCATCAGATAGGAGGCAGGATCGTTGAGTCGTTCCTTCTACTATATACACACAATTTTCACTATGTCATATCTCATGTAAATAATGTTTTTACACTTCATAATATTACTAATACTGGAAAACAAAAGTAACTGGGAAATGCAAGGTATTTAAGAACAAAAAACAAAATAAGATAGAATAAAAACATAAACCACCACCATCAAGTAGGAACTGAATTTATATACTGACAGCAAGACAAGACAGTATTACCATCACTCATCATGAATGGCCATGTTAAATATTTTATCTAACCACTACATTAAGCAAAAACAACCTAATGTCTGTAAAAAAACAAAACAAAAAAAAAACTGAAAATAGAATGAGGCATCAATGAAAAGTCAAATAAAAAAAAGACTAAAACAAAGAAAAAGTCATTATGTATTCAGAGTAAAGAAATAATAACAAAATAAAAAACAAGAAAAAGCCATCATGTAGCCTCCATGCTCCTCATTTCCCCAAATATCAAATACACAAATTTAAAGACATAATTTGGTAAGTGGTGACACATAACATTAACAGTGAACATAAACACACAACACTAACGATAGCATAGGCTATACAAACAATAACATGGGCTACACAAACATGGATACTAATGTTACGCTAACAAACTATGACCAACACTGAAGCATGCACTGATGGATGTTTAAATAGATGAACAAACACTCAACGTTAAACCCCGTTCAGGTGTGTGGCTACAAACAAGAGTGAGCCGCCCCTGCACGCGGCAGGTTGTACCATGTGACTTGTGGGGTGGGGAGCATCCCGTGACACAAACTATCAAAGTAGGCAGAGGAAGGGAGTAGCAAGGCAAGCCACACAAAGACCAAATGTATAACTGAAACAAAACATCATGGCAAATAAGTTGTGGCTGAGATGGTGAACTGCTGATACCCAACATACATTTGAGTTGACACCAATTTATCCACTATACATATAATCAAACCTCTAATACAAGGAATGAGACAACTCCCACAGAATGCCAGCAAAACAATTCCTACCACTATGCTAGTTAAGACAGACATAATGATACCCTTCCATTTTCCAAACAAGCTATCAAACTGTCCATTGATACTTGTATCGCCCCCAGAGTTCCTGGCGACTACTTTTCTCAAAGATTCCAGTATGAACAGTGCTACAGTAAAAGAACCACTCAAATCTGTGTTATTTGGAATGAATGTACAGTGGGATTCACCAAACAGAACACAAACACCTCCCTTTTCTGCTAATAACATACCCAGTGCCATCCGATTCTGCCAGGTCATTAATGAAGTAGCCTGTAATTGTTCAGCCACAGCTGATAATGCATTATGAGTATGATTAATGAAGTGCTGTTGATTATATTATATGTAGTTTATCCAATCAATATTTTGTTTATATTAACCCATCAAAGAATTGATTCGAGTCCTGCAGCAATCTGATGTATGGCCTTAAATTAATCTGAAACACCCCTAAGAACTCCAGTAGCATCAAGGTGTACTTTATCATTGAAACCTATTGGTACTACAGCACGTTTTCAGTGTGATGAGGTATTTGTTGAGCATAATGATGGGTTTCTGTTAATGCAGATTCTGGTGCTGGAGTCATAGAGAATGACACTATTAGCATAACTCAGGCACATAGACCTGTCCATTTGGCTGCTAGGGTCACATATGTCCTCTTATTTCCACATACCCAATAAACATCAGAAACCACTACACCATCCCAATAATTAGTGATTTGGCCATGACTAGGTGAAATTCTCGCGTATGTAATTTTACCAGTCACACTATCAGAATACTCGGGGGTACCATTTATACCATACACACGACTAGGAGCATGATCTGAAATCCAAATCATTTCACACTTCTCTGAAAAATTTCCCATTTTAAGACCTGTTCCTCCCGTACTATAAAAACAATCTGGAAATATTGTAGTGTTTAGACCCACTGTACCTGTATATAAGTTTCATTACTTCCTACAGTATGACATGGGTGAAAGGATACTATTATGCCTATTGAAGAAGCGCGTGCATTCTGGCCTACTTATTGAAGCATAATGGACGCAGCCTTTATGCATCTGACACCAGAAGGCGCATGGCATCCCCCTAACGTAGGTGGAGGAGTTGAAAGGAAGAGGCCAAATGATTGACTTAATTTTCCCTTTAGCTCATGCAATGCAGCTATCTTTTTTAACGGTATGAGCAGCATAACTAACATATGATAACCGTGCATTATCTGGATGTTTAAATGCAGTATGCAGCTTTTGCTGCTGCAAAATTGTGAGTGGATTTTGCATGGAGGAGGCAACACTGCCTTTACAATGTACATACCTCTGGGCACCTGTCTGCTTGGTGTAGTTAAGAGTACTTGTGTGATTCAAGTCCTCTATAACAGTGAGATTATCACAGCCAGATTATTACAATCAACTGGGTTCCTTCTGTGTGAAAACCAAATAGTGGAAACAATGACAGTACAAATAAAAACCAAATGAAACAATATGCAGTTCATTCTTCTCACCCAATTGAGTCCATCAAAAACCTTTTGAAACTTCATGATTGACTCAATAGTTCTTGATGTACCTGTAATCAAATCATCGTAGGATGTTCAATGGAGACACTATTGCTGGTTCTAGGCTCTCAGACTTGTGTTATCTGCGTTGGAGTCTGAATGACTGTTTACCAGCCATAGTCAAGACTCTTAACTTGAATCCTCACTGTCTGTAAGTGGTCAAGTGACACTTCGAGTTACTGGTATGGAATGTCCACTAGGTCAGTTGCAGGAACATGTGGTTGTTGCTCTGTGCACTGCACTAGTCTCAATAAATCTAGGACCCGAAAACAATGATGTAAATGAATCCGCACATTACGTCCTTCCACCTTTACAGTAGTGGGTGTTACTAGTATCACTTTAAAAGGTTCTTCATATCTGGGTCCTTGTCAATCTCTTTTGAAAGTCTTCACATACACATAGTCTCCTGTTAATATTTATTTCAGTCCCTCTGCAATTTCTTGGTCATGTCCTTCAGTTGCACCCTTTACTTGTGTGAAGATCTCTTTATGGATCTTTGTTTTGCACTTAACGTATTCCCCCAGTTCACCTTGCATCTGCTCTATGTTAGGTCCTTTAGTTGATCCCCTTAAATAAGTAACAGGCATAGGGTGTCTCATGAGCATCTCATGTGGAGTGAGATGAATATCACAATTAGTTGTTATTCTCATGCTCATTAAAGCTTATGGTAAGACATTTAGCCAATTAATTTTCTGTTTGCTATCAGCACATTATTTTTCCTTTTAGGACTCCATTTTGACATTCAATTATGCCTTGTGATTAAGGATGATAAATACATCCCAGTCTGTACCTAACTGTGTGTATGATAGTGACATACACATATGTATGTGCATGTGTGTGGGTGTCCTGGCAGCACCTACCCCTAAAGTACGAGGAGGTTGTGTGTGTGTGTGTGTGTTTGTGTGTGTGTGTGTGTGTGTGTGTGTGTGTGTGTCGGGGGGGGGGTCTCGATCCCACTCCCGTTTGTGCTCTCTCTCTGATGGCTCCCTCACACTTCTCTGTGTATCAGCAAAAAGCCTACTGCAACTCCCTGCTATAAGAAAAGTCATTACTATACTAGCAATTCCCAACATTTACACTTGCTGCATACATTTAAATCATTCAGTTATGCTCCTCACTTCCTGTGTGTCTCTAGAATGATTGTGTTAGTTCTGGGGCAAGTGTAAGCATGATGCATCATATGTATAATGCCTTACAATCGGCGTTCATGTTCCCTAATCACTTTATAAGCATCAAGTGTGCATGTCATAACAGCCTCTAGCTTTCAGTTAGGTCTCAATGGTTCTTTTTTTCACAGCATATCAAAAATCAATTTTTCTAATTTCATGCTGCCGCTCAAAAAAACATCTGGAAGCTTTTTTTTTTTTCTCTTTCCCACAGGTTTTCTGAAGTAAGTGTTATTTATTGCGTTCGTTTGCTGCGTGTGTTCCAGGTTCACTACCAGGATTTCGCCCATTTGAGACTTCGTCCCATTCCTCGCCCGGTTTTCATGTCAACTGCTTCAGCTAATTAATGGCAAGAAAAAGAAAGGAGGAAGAGAAGAGAGAAGTGAGACAGCTTTGTTAGTTTGGAGTTTGTTTGTTTGGCTGTGATTGAAATTTTGTATGAGTTTGTGTAGGACCTTGTTTTCACCATTTTTTGGCCTTCGTTCTTTAGCTTCTCCCCTCCTGCTTTAGCTACTGTGTATATTTGAGTATATTTATAGATAGTGTAGAGTGTGTAAATATTGTTCTGTTTGGTACTTTGGTGTTGGATCCTGGTGGTGGTGGTGGCCTGGGTCACTCCTGTAGACATTGTACCAGTAAGATTGTTTGTACTTAATATCCACTGTGAAACACATCAAAAAGGAGGCGTCCATTTATGCTCCCGCTTGTTTTGTTGCTGTTCACTTTTTACAACTTACATTCTGTTAGCCGTTTACATTTCTATTTCCTTGTTACGGCCTCATAGGCTAGACGGGGTCATGACAAAAGATGTTCATAATCCTAACATTGACTTTTTCAGTTCATAATCACAGAATATAATTATTGCTGTTTTAACCCTTTCTCTAAAATTAAATATGAGAAAAAACGCTAAAAACTTTTCAAGTTACTCTGTTGTCATACACTTTTCAACAGTGTCATGTTCCTTCAGGTTTGGTTTGAAAGGACAGTAGTATAATAAACATTTGGAGTAAGTTTGAATACTGTAAACAAGAATGTCATATCACCCCTTTCTTCGAGTGGTGCTCTATTATTTTAACTTACATGGATGTTGGGCTCAACATGTTTTAAAGAGATCAGACACTACAGTTGTGCAAACATTGTTGATAGACAACAGGACAGAAAAAGCCTTGTGACATTTTCTAGCCAATGAGATTTTGAGTCATGAGACCAGAAAGCTCATGAAATGTATTTATTTTGTCAGTTGCTTATTTTCAAACCGTGCCCTCTGAGGTCTAGCCATTACACTGCAATGATGATATCAGTCTGGATACTTATATTTTTTCTCTACAAGACGTGTATGGTTACAAATTTTGACCAGCATTTAGAATTACATTTGTTACAGTTCTTTCTGATATTGGATTAATAATCAGTATGTATTATTTATTTTGGATTCAATTTTCTACACATTGTTTTCTTATTAATTCTGGCTCGGTTTCATTTTATAGGTCCTGTTCAAACTACAAAGCCTTTTAAATGAGCAGTCCAGACTGAACCTGGGAAGAATATCACTCATTACTGCACATTTAAAGAAAACACTGATTGCTTTTGGTTCAAGCACAAATGGCAGCAGGAGATTCAACAAGTAGGACAAGTGCATAAAGATAAAGACGGGATACTTTCATTTCCATTCAACAACTCCAGATTCATAATGAAGTGGAAGGATGACAGAATCTCTCTGACTATTCTAAATGCTACTGAAGAAGATGAAGGATTGTACTTCTGTGGAGTGACAGACAGAACAAAGTTTAACTTCACCTCTGCTACATCAACTTTGACGGGTGATTAAAAGATGCCTTTAAAACTTCTTTACATTTAAAACTGGATTTTAACTGAAGCACAAAATATATAATCTTAAAGTCAGAGCCACAGTTATTTTCTTTATTAGGGAATTTAAAAAATAAATAAAATGATTTTTATAATCTGTTTAGTATTTATATAGTGTTTATAAAGACTTCAAAGTGCTGTAAGAAACACATTTTATACTGCTAATTCTTCAGTAGTGCAGTTTTGTTTTGTTTTTTTTGTTGTTTTTTTTTAATAAAGCAAGTGTGTTTTTACATGTGAGGGAAACCAAGTTGATTTAAGACCTGATACTGTTTTTATGTTTTATTGATGAGTGCATACAGAGTTAACCCCCCAAAAAGCTTGATAATGTAGGAACAGGGTGTGATCCATCAAACTCAGCTTATTCAAGCAAGTCTCTTCATGTAGCTTTGCTTTAAATAAAATAACTCATCAAAGAAGCCACCCCTTTAAAATTATAGCTACACACATTTTAAAGAGCTGCCAGAAAATAACCTACTTTAACCATATAAATGACAGTATGATAAACTTAGAGTTTAGAATATTTGTTTTATATTTATCAGGATATCAAGGATTATACACATCAGTGCATCAACATTCAGAATTAGAATCAGATCCCCAAGCAACAGTGGACTCGAGCCTTATTTTGTCTAGTACAGAATTATGTGCACACACACACACAAATGTATGATAACATGATGTGCTGTTTTGAGGATCAAAAATTCAGAGTACAAGGATAGACTTTTTATGCGAAAAATTGCATATGTGTAGGCAGAGAAAAGTAAACTTCATTTAAACTTTTACATCTTCATTCTAATTCATCGTATAGCTACAGTATGTGGTTAACGTCTGAAATCATGGTCACATACCACACACTTCACTTTAATTTGTATATTCAATTATTTTATAAAGATTGTTCTGCAGTAAAGCAGTAAAGTAAAGGTCCTGTAGAGATCGGTCTTGGAGCAGTGCTGGGAGTGTGTGTGGCTGTTATCATTGTTCAAGCCATAATCATTTTAAGATGAAAAGCTCGGAATACAGCAACGGTAAGTGTTCATAAAGGGCAGGGTGCTTGAACTATTCTAATTCATGACTTCTTACATAATGACTTCATACATGTTTTATCTTTAGGAAAAATTGAAAATATTGATTTTAAAAAAATCAGCAATAATTTTGATTTAGAGGTATACTTAACTCATAGTTAAATATAGAAATATTTATGATGCTTAATAACATATTAGTCATTAAAATCTGCAGCTGCCATATTTGTGATGCAGCCCTACCTTGATAAAATCTGCTTTATTTTGTATTATGTGCATTTCTTTAATTGCTTTGTTACAGATATAGCAGGTGATGTAAAGATGAACTTTAGTAATGTTTGTCTAATCACAGTCTAATCTACAATCATAAGATCTGGGAGTTTTAAAAAGCAGTTTACTGCCATTTATATATTTAAGTCCATGACATCTTTTACTAAGAATGTTTCTGGCTCTGCTCAGCTCAGCTTCCTCTTTTTCATATCTGTGAGGAGGGCAGGTGAAGAGAGGACAGCCTGAAGACAGCATGTACTCTGAAGTGAATCGTTCAGCTCTTACTGACCATCATCTAGATTATTTGCTCTCTTCTTTTTTATTATTCAAAGTGAAGTCTGGTTACATTATCTCTTTACTGGCACATTCAGTGTTGTAAAGGAGTTGCTGTGTAATTCCGTAATCTCTAATTCTTTATTTTGCATTTATGTTGTATTTCTACTGGTTAATTTTATCTTCAACAATAAAGTGCCACATTTGTCTTAGAGAACCACTGTGCTCAAAACTGGGTGACTGATAAAGAATTTTCCACAATGATTTGAAGCCCCAGACATGGTAGTGTAGACAGGTGCATGTAATCAATTATTAGTAGATTGGAAATGAGAGAGGTGCAGTGTGTGTGTGTGTGTGTGTGTGTCTCAGGCTAGCTGCCTGGTGCACCATAAGAATAAATGGTGTATAAGAATATACGTAAGAATATATATATATATATATATATATATATATATATATATATATATATATATATATATATATATATATATATATATATATATATATATATATATGTATTAGGGGTTCTATAGCCTGGCGTAAATTTCTTCAGAAATGAGGAAGTAGTTAGAACTTTGTTTTCTCACTTGTTTTCCAAGAGTCTCAAAACTCTTTGATGACAGTTATCGCTAAATGTCACGTCTGGTTGGCCATCCAGCAGGAGGGACAAATCCACTCCTGCTAGGGATCACACCACTTACCCTCACCCTTCCCAATCCCCTGCTTATTAATTATCTTCACCTGTTCCCTATTTTCAGTTTCAACCATTTAAACCCACAGGTCCCAGAAGACAGCGTTGCACATTAGTTGGCCACAGACCTGAGAGTCCTGACACATCGCCTCTCTGTCTTCTAAAAGAAAGATTGTTTTTTGTCTTGTCAGTGCTTCACATTGTTATTCTCCTGGATAATAAAGAGCACTTCCTTGCTACCCCGCCTTTTGCTTCCTCTGTGCCGACTACGTCACACTAAATCACTCTGACCTGCATTCAATCTCAGCTTTGTCCTGTGAATACCTGGCAGGAAGTAATTCTAGAGATGGATTTTACAATACTGTAATTAGGAACTCACTTCTCATAAATATCACACCTGCCATTCCCCTACTATTAACTACTGGCGTTTAGCGATTGTCCAGTATGTGGACTTGTGTGTACATTATGATAATTGTCACTTGTGTAATTTATTCTAATCCAAGCTTCCCTCAGGTGGTGTGTGCTGTGCCTCAGTAGACACACCACCTGGGAGGTATTTCTTGTTCTGTTCAGTTTTATTTTCATTACTTTAAAAAAATGTTTTAAAAAAGTTTACGTTGGAGACTCATGTTTTCTACCTTTATTTTTCTGCAAGTTCTTTGGCCATAATAGTAAAATAATGTTTACAAACCAATCTTAAATTATTACTCTCACTCACATGATTCATCAGCATATAGAACTCTGGGACATTGTGGGCAAATCTCCAATGAGACAGCTGTAGAAGACAGTGTAATCTGTTGTAAATTTAAAATCATCTAGACCTAAAACATGAGTAATAGGGCATCCATAGGTGGTTATGTGGATCTACTGATGACAACGTCAAGGTAAATCTTAATATTCAAGAGAGTAAACACAATTTGTCATCTGCTGCTGCAAAAAGTCCAATTACATGGGTCTCTACACAAATAATTTGGCTCCACATTTCCTAAGGGAGTGGTACAAGTGATGACCCCTTTGGTGCCATTAATGAGGATATATTGGGAGGTGGATGTTCCTAATATCTCTGTGCCCAAACTTGCCTTTTTCAATAACAAGAGAAGCAGTATCCTGTTGCGGGATAAGGGTTAACCAAACTTGATTCCCTCAGGACGAGAGGGCAGCATATGACCTTTTCCTCCCTGCTCCCCTCTTAGGTTGGTTACCATATCACCCCTCAGGATCAGGAGCTCTTTTACAATGCGATGCGTACATCCAAGTTTTCCTTCCTTAAGTCTTAACAGCGGTGTGAGTAGTCAGGAGAACCTGCGCTGGTCCCAGCCACCGTGGTTTGTTCCATTGGCTTTTTCTAAGGTCCTTAATCACCACCCAGTCCCCGGGCTTCAGGTCATGGAGTAGTCCATCTGCTTCTGCGCCTTCACCTGGAGCCAGATCTGAGAAAGAGATGCATGCAGTCTAATACAGTAAGAAAGCATGACGTCAGATATGGCTCCTTCCAGCTGGTTAAATGGTCCGAATCCTGCATTTGGTGGGCATCTGAACAGAATCTCATACAGGCTAAGACCGTGTTTTGCCTTGCGCACTATCCTTATGCTCATGAGCACCAGTGGGAGGGCCTTAGTGCACGTCAGGCCCGTCTCCTGACATGTTTTTGCTAATTTGGATTTGAGTGTGCCTTTTTCCCTTTCTACTGCTCCGCCAGTAGCGGGGTGGAAGGCACAATGCTGGCGCATGTCTATGCCATAGTATTTGCTTAGCATGTCTAATGCCTGATTCACGAATCGCTGGAGATTCTGTTGGGAATTCCCCACTTGGGAATAATTTCGGTCAACAAAGCTTTTGCCACCACCTCAACATCCTGCTTCCCTGTAGGAAACACTTCCACCCATTTAGAAAACATGCACACAATAACAAGGCAGTATTTTTTTCCCTTTGCTCGGTGTTAATTCTATGAAGTCCATTTGCAGTTGTTGGAACGGTTCTCGCGGTGGAGGGTGTCTGAGGCACTGATTGTCCTCGTCCTACATTGTTCTGTGCACATATAACGCACTGGCTACAAAATATTTTAGAATAAGTTGTAAACCCCTTTGTATAGCAATGTTTCATTATTTGTTGTGACATCCCCCTTTGCTCACGTGCATACACCCATGAGCAATGATAGCCATATAAAGAAACATGTAGTGTGGTAGGCAAGGTTTGCCATTGGGTCCATAAAATATGTTATCACTGAGAGTACATCCAGCCCTTTTCCAGGTGGCCTTTTCTTCTGATGAGTCACTCTGCTGCATTCAGGATATTTTGAGAGTGGGAGTAATGATAACTGACACAGCTTGCAGTGTCACTGGAAGCCTGGCAGCTCTTTTTTCGCTGCCAAGTCAGGGCAGTGATTCCCTTTTGACACTTTGTCTGTGCCTTTAGTATGGCCTGTGCATTTAGACACAGCTATAGCAGTTGGTAAGGTGATCACATCTAACATGGCCGCAACAAGGTGATGGTGCTGAATATGTTGCTCTGAACTACTGAGGAATTTTCACTGTTTCCAAATTATGCCAAAATCATGCACTACACCAAAGGCATATCCACTGTCTGTATAAATGGTGATGGTTTTATTTTTAGCAATTTTACAGGCCTCTGTTAGCATGATCAGTTCAGCTGCCTTGGCTGAATAATGTGAGGGGAGTGGTTCTCCTTTAACAGTACTATGTGCAGTGACTACTGCATACCCGACCTGTCGCTTCCCTGTCTCTGGGTCTCTGGATGCACTCCCATCTACCCACAGCACTAAATCAGGATTCTCGAGGGGCTCATCCTGGAGGTTAACCCTAGGGGAACAGAGATGATTTGTTAATGTCACACAATCATGTGGCTCCCCGTCCTCCGGCGTAGGGAGGAGGGATGCTGGGTTCAGTGTTGTACACCGCTGAACCATTACATTAGGCATTTCCAGCAACGTGGTTTGATATTTTATCTATCGCTGTGCAGTGAGTTTTGATGTTTTGTGGTTGTTAAGAAGTGCATGTACAGCATGTGGAACCAGCAGGTTTAGTGGGGTGTACCCCATGATGTCTCCTGACACGGTCAAGGCCTTTTCAGCTGCTGCTACTGCCCTTAGGCACCGGATCCAGATTGCAGGAATAGTAAGCAACTGTCCTATTTCTGTCTCCATGCTTCTGCAGGAGAATTGACATCATACACCCATTTCATTCCTCAACTGTCTGGGTGAATGGCTTGTCTGGATTTGGTATACCTAAGGTGGGTGTCATTAGGAGGGACTGTTTTAACCTCATGAATGCTTCCTCTGCCTCTGGGGTCCATTCCACTTTGGTTTGAGATCTCCCTATTGGGACTATAGCTCTCAATGCTGCTTCCAAGTGTGCATAATTAGGAACAAAGGTGCGGCAGTATGAGCACGTTCCTAGGAATGAAAGCAGCTGGTGTTTGGTGATAGGGCTTGGAATGCGAGCGATGGATGATGAATGATCAGTGGCCAATGCCTTCCCTTCTCCAGAAATCATTTGAACCAAGAATTTTACTACTGGCTGTACAAATTGTAACTTCGACCTACTGGCTCAGTGACCAATCTCGGCCAAGTGCATGAGTAAGCACAAGGAATCTCTTTCACACTGTTCCTGGGTGGGTGTGGCCAGAAGTAAACCATCAACATACTGCAATAGCACACTGCCCTCCGATAACTGAAGTGGCGCTAGGCTGTCTCTGAGAGCATCATTATAAATAGTGGGAGATTCACAATACCCTTGACACAAGCATGTGAATGTAGAAGGTTTCCCTCAAATTGAAAGGCAAACCAATACTGGCTATCCTTATGCAATGGAACCCTGAAAAAGGCATTAGCTAGGTCCGCGACAGTGAACCATTTACTATCATCTGGTATAGATGAAAGGATTGTGTGTGGGTTTGGGACATTTGGAGCTCTTTGTCTAATTGCTGTATTGACTGCTTGGAGGTCCTGTACAAACCTCCATTCATTACGACCTGGTTTTTTAACAGGGAAATTGGTGTTTGTAGAGGCGAATCCAAGCATAGCACTATCACTCCTGCGTCCAGGAGGTCTTTGAACACTGGTTTAATGACTTCTATGGCTTCTGGTTTCAGGGCAAACTGATGTTGCTTGGGCCTCTAATCTGACTTAGGTGTGAATTTTTGTTGGTGCTACCCCTTTAATCAACCCTATATTATTCTTCCCTCATGCTCACAACACATTGGAAACCTTTTTTAGGAGGGGGGACTCAGGAAGAGGAATGAAAGCCTGTTCCTGCCATCCCCTGTGTTCTTCTACCACCTCTACATGTAAATTGCAAATTTTGTCTTCTTGCTCCCATGCAACTATTTACCTCCTTTACCTGCTCATTAATTTCCCATGTACCTTCCTGTTCTGCTCATACCCAAGGCCCCAAATTTTCCCATTCGAGGCCTCTCGGTTTTGTGATTGACACATGAGGATGTGAGAGTGCCACGGCAAAACGCTCCTTTTGGTGAGTAGGCGAGCCTTCAGCTAGTATCACTGAGGCTGCGCACTTCCCCATTCCCCAATACACATAATCGAGGCAAATTACCTCTCCTGGAAGCTCCTTGCCAAACCATTCCTTTTCATACTCATGATCAGGCCCTATGGACACATATGTGGTACAGTGCAGGTTTTCTAGTTTTATTACTTCTACCCCTTTTTGTTTACTTCATTTGAGGATATTTGACATCTGCACATAGTCAGTTCTTGTGTGTTCCTGCGCAATCCGCCACTGGTATGAGTACAGTGGTTCAATTTTTTCAGAGTACATCTGTTGCGCTGTTGCCTCAATTAACTTTATGCCCTCTGGTTTGGACTCAATTACGATGCATAGCTTGCGCATCAAATCTTATCCCAACAGTTTTCTGGACACACTGTGGACATTAAGTATGGGGTGAAATTTTGACCCTCTTCACTTTGGCAAAGGAGAGGGTGTGAGTAATTTTCTAGGGTAGTGTCTCCAGTGGCCCCTACCATAGTCAATGTTTTCCCAGATAATGGGACATCTAATTCCCTAGCCTGAATTACAGATTTAGCAGCTCCTGAATCCACCAGGAATGACATACGTATACCCTGCACTGTTAGGGATAGTTGCAGCAAGCAAGAGTAAGGAGGTGCGGTATACTTCAGATATGAAGGAGAAAGAATGTGGTGCATGTGTGCTGGGAGGGTGCGGTGTGCATGTGTGTGTGCTCTTATCTGTATCTGCGGTTGACCCGTCCCTGACTCTGCCCGTCACTCTGCTTCCTCCTCACAGCCCCTCTCCTTCCGTGTTTTACAGTCTCTTGCGAAGTTCCCTTTCTTTCCACACGTGTAGCATCGGTCATCTCTTTCACCGTCATCCTGCTCGTAGCCCCCTCTTCCTCGTGCTTGACCACGGCCTCTGCCTCTCTGTCCTGCAACAGCTTGATACATTGTGAGGGCTGCTTGATGTGCCTCATTCTCTTTCCTCGTTCATTTTTTCTCTGATACAGTTCTCAGCTGTTTTTCAGAGTGGATGGAGTATTGCTAATTAGTGTTCATGGGGGCCGTTTCCTACCTGACACATAGCTTGCATACCTCTTTTCTGATTTCATCTCGCAGACCGTTCCTGAAGCTATGCGGAGGTGGGCTTCTCATGCTGAGACCTCAGCCGGTCCCACTGCCATCCTGTCTGGTCTTTCTATTCCACAGTGGGTAGTGTGGACTTCTATGAGTCTGCCAAGGTATTCTGCCACATTCTCCTCTGGCACTTTTCTGCAGCCAGCCAGCTATAATGGCAGTGTTAATTCGTATTGAGAATGACATGGTTGCAAGGCCGTGGCTGACTATTGAGAGCAGCCGCATGCATGGCTGCAATGGCATCGTTGTAAGGGCCAGGTAGTCCTGGGTAGGCTGGGGGAGAGACTTCGGAATAGGCTTGCACCACTGTCTTGATTTGGCCTTGGCCTGAGTTGCCTCGGCTGTTGGCTTGGTCCCGATGCTGCTGCTCCTGTCACAGCCTCTTGTTCCTCTTCAGTCGGTGGTTGAACTGGCGTGGCAGCCACTGCAGGGAATGCTGCTACAAGGGGAGTGCGAGGCATTAGTGGGCAGGAGTCGGTATCGCGGTCAACCTTGGAAACCTGCACAGACTGAAGCATCTGAAACATGTGGTTAACATCCCCCTCCCTCTTTTTCCTCTCTCTCTCTCTCCTGCCTTCCCCATCCAATTCTCCCATGCTCTGTAATCAGTCTTTTCTTTTCCGCCTCCCTCAGATTATACTGTATACGTCATAGTTTATTTATTCCCATACAACCTCCTCATGGAAACCCGCATTTACTCCATATTGTTATTTGAGCCGTTACGTCTGGCCCATATTTATTCTCATGCCTGTTCATAACTGCGACTTCCATTTTTGAGGCTGACACCCTGAAGGTGCAGCTGTTTCAGCTTTTTACTTTTATTGTCACTGCATCAATAATAAAGTCAAAATCAAGAGATCAATAAAATGTGTTGTTAACCAGTTGGTGTTACAGAATAACATTATTCTCTCACTCTTTATTTTCTTTTTTCTCCACAATCAGAGGCATCAAACAATCAATTTCATACCAACATTGGAAAGTTTTTTACTACTTACTCTACATCAGTTGGCTTTGGTCATCTATACAACGCTGACACTGTCGTCCTCCATACTAAACCAAACTTTCCCGAGTGGCCCTGATCCGTGGCTCGTCGGAGTCGACTCTTTACCACTCGCGTCCGTCGACGGCAGGGGACTCTGGTGTCACTGTTTCCTTATAGTCCACCTTTTGGAGTCTACATTTTTTTTGCCGCAGTGTCGTCACACAGCACCTGGTCCCAGACCCTTGAGGTCCCGGACCTCCCTACAACAGCCGCCGGAGCCGCCTTACCCTCGGTTCACTCTACGGTCGATTGCAGCAGTCCGGATCCTGCCTCTGGAACTCCTTTCTCCCTTCAGATATGGGGTTTAGGATATGAGGATATTTATCTTTTTTCCTCATGGACATCTCCCTTTCAGTAGCAGGGTACGTAGCTGTGCAATCCTGCCGACTATGTCAAATTGTGGATGAAAAAATCAGTAGGACTCGAACCAGATGTGCAGATGAGTGAGCTTTATTGGTTCTGTCCCTTATGCATCAAGGGAAAGAAGCCTCAAACTTCTCTCTCACATAAGTTCATATACCCCCACCATTCCCCGTTGTTCTCTCATGAGCTAATCTCATGACTCCAGGTGCCAGGCCTCCCAACCATCCTTGAACATTCTTTCCTGCTTAAAGCAAGTTTGTTACTTCCTGCTTCTGCACCCCTGCCCAGCAACAGTTAAGCAATAACTGTTGTCATACTCCATCACTTCTCTATTTGCTTTTCTTGCAGACGGATCAAGATGAGGGCAAAGATCACATAAAGGTCACATATTCCTTAGTCTTCCTTTAAGCAAGCATTAAACATTTTCCCTCACAACATGTTCAACTATATATAAATATATACATTACTTAATGACAAGAATTACATGGAGGAGCAGGAGATACAGAGTCTATCTGTTGTCAAATAAACTGATTATTTTATGGCCTAGCCACAGCACCTTCCATGTCCCAGGCATACAGTAACGAGGTAGGTAGTTTCTGGTTAGATCCATTATCTTTTACACTGATGAGAATGTGAATGATGAAGGTAGCCACCTCCTGTTTTCAGACCAGTTCTGCACACAGCTCCGCTTGAAGTCCCTCAATGACGATGTGCACTAGCACTGCTTATTCCAGCACATGAAGGCATCCAGAGACCTGAACTCCATTCTGTGCTATGCTGCTGAACAAGTACCCTCTCTCAGATGAAGCAGGACTAGACCGCAAATGTAACCTCATTGAGGATGATTGAAAAAAGCCTTCAGTTCCTGGATGAAGTCGCACTGGCTAGAAGGAGAACGGCACCCCTTCACAGTGATCACGGACCACAAAATCCAGGAGGACCTCCAAACCACCAGAGGCTGAATTTCAGGTGAGCTCGATGGTCCATTTCGTCTTCCCTGTTTGTGTTCCAGGTGACCTACAGACCGGGATTGAAGGATGTGAAGGGGGACCAAGAGTCAGTCCTTCCTCCTGCCTGTTTCACTGGGGCTGTCAGCTGGGATGTTGATCAGCTGACCCTGACCCTCACTGCCCTCCACACTAGCTCTACACCTGTCTGTGAAGTTGCAGAGCAGTCATCACCTGGGTACACAGCTCCCTTGGCTTAGGACACCCAAGGTACACCCACATCTGACAGCACAATATTAGTGGCCAGCAATGCACAGGGATATTTTGTGCTGAATGTGCAGTGCAGCAAAATATCTTGCACACCAACATGTTGGTAAGCTGCACCCCCTTCCTAGACCACATCGCACGTGGTCTCACCTGGCATTTGGTTCTGTCACAGACCTCCTGGTCTCTCAGGGCAACACGGTGCTCCTCATTATCATCAATCCCTTGTCAAAGATGCTCCAGTTCGTTCCACTCCTGGCACTTCCCACTGCACTCAAGACAGGTAAGCAGCTCTTGCACCACATCTTTTGACATTTCAGGCTGACTGAAGACAGTGTTTCAGATCGGGGAGTTCCATTCACCTTCTGGATATGGCAGGGGTTCCTGGGGAAGCTCAATGTAATGGTGAGGTTGACTTCAGACTACCACCGTCAGGCCAAGGGGCTGTTAGAGAGAGCTAACCAGGAGCTATGAAAGTTCCAGTGCCTCCATTGCTAAGAGCACCTAGAAACCTGGGAGCACCTATCTCCCCTTGGCAGAGTATGTGCATAACACTCTCTGCCAAACACTTACAGAGCTCACCCCCTTCTAGTTTGTCCTGGGATTCCTAGATTATTCCTGGATTTGTAACCCCCCAACCTTGGATCAGCCTGCTGTTTAGACGTTGTGCCAGCAGAGTGAGCAGGTCCATACCCTATCCGCCATCGTATCAATGAGAATGTAAATGGTTAGCTTGCTGGTGGGCATCATATCTGACCTGATGCCTGTGGTTGTGGGACCCATTGAGGAGGTCAACACATCTTCCTGTTCACCATTGTTGCCATTGAAGCTTGAAAGATATAATGATAGCAGCATATGAGGTGAGTGCCCTGCTGGACTCACAACGACAGGGGATGCAGCCAGTACTTCATGGAGTGGGAAGGGAGGGATACAGAAGAGGGAAGCTGCATGACTGCATCTCAAATCCTGTCAGCCAAATCCATCCGAAGCAGATCTTTTTCGGCCAGGCGGGCCTCACTCTCAGAGACCAAGAAGACCTCTGTGTTACATTAGGCACCCAGCCAAATGTTTTGTTTTAGCTTTTTTCCCAGCTCACCTTTGTGTTTGTTTATTCATGGAGTATAAAAACACTCCAAATGTGCAATTGTGTCCTCCACCCTACATGAAACTGGCACAAGGCTATTTACAATAATAAATGTTTCATTTTAAAATTAATTCATATTTGCTAACTTGCCTTCTGCCCATATTCATACATGTTTTTGTGTGTGTGTTCATATAATATTCAATAATTTAGAAAATGACACATAACATATTCAAATAAAAAAGTTAATTTAGATTAAAAATAATATTTACAAATGCACAGGCCCTTCACCTTTAATCTGAAAACTTGGCCATGTTACTATCAAACTAGAAACATAAGGGTCATGGGTTACAAGTGCATATTCAATACAGTTTTACTTTTCTTTCTTAAGCTTTAAGCTTTACAATCTATTTATTCAGTCAGTCACCCAGTTTTGAGCACAGTGGCTCTCTAAGACAAATGTGGCAATTTATTGTTGAAGATCGAATGAACCAGCAGAAACACAACATATCTTAAATATCAGAAAGCAGATGAACAGGGAATAGTTTGATGGACCACACCCTGTTCCTGCACTGTCAGGATTTTTTGGGGTTAACTCTGTATGCACTTCTCAATAAAACACAATAAAACAGTCTCGGGTCCTAAGTCAGCTTGGTTTCCCTCACATGTTAAAAAAACACATGCTTTATACTAATACCAAAGAATACTGCTGAAGAATTAACAAGTATTTTTATAAAATGTGTTTCTGCAGCACTTTGAAATCTACTATATAAAAACTATACAGATTATAAAAAATTAATTTTTTAATTTTTTTATTGAGAAAATAACTGGCTTTGACTTTAAGATTATGTGTTTTGTGCTTCAGTTATAGTCCAGTTTTAAATATAAAGAAGTTTGAAAGTATTAGTTTAATTACCTGTATTGGACGTGTCCGTCCAATACCTGTCAGAGGTAGCAGAGGTGAAGTTAATCTTTGTTCCATCTGTCACTCCACAGAAGTACAATCCTTCATCTTCTTCAGTATCATTTAGAATAGTCAGAGAGATTCTGTCATCCTTCCACTTCATTATGAATCTGGAGTTGTTGAATGGAATTGACAGTATGCCGTCTTTATCTTTACGCACTTGTCCTACTTGGTGAATCTCCTGCTGCCATTTGTGCTTGAACCAAAAGCAATCAGTGTTTTCTTTAAATGTGCAGTAATGAGTGATATTCTTCCCAGGTTCAGTCTGGACTGCTCGTTTAAAAGGCTTTGTAGTTTGAGCAGGACCTATAAAATGAAACCGAGCCAGAATCAATAGGAAAACAATTTGGAGAAAATTGTATCCAAAATAAATAATACATATTGATTATTAATCCAATATCAGAATGAACTGTAACAAATGTAATTATAAATGCTGCTAAACATTTGTAACCGTACATGTCTTGTAGAGAAAAAATATAAGTATCCAGACTGGTATCATCATTGCAGAGTAAAGCTCAGACCTCAGAGGAGATGTTTTGAAAAGAAGCAACTGACAAAATAAATAAACTTCATGAGCTTTCCGGTGTCATGACTCAAAATCTCATTGGCTAGAAAATGTCACAAGTCTTTTTCTGTCCTGTTGTCTAACAACCATGTTTGCACAACTGCAGTGTCAGATCACATTAAAACATGTTGAGCCCAACATCCATCTAAGTTAAAATAATAGAGCACCACTTGAAGAAAGGGGTGATTTGACAATCTAGTTTACAGTATTCAAAATTATTCTAAATGTTTATTATTATTATTATTATTATTATTATTATTATTATTATATTCTGGTCTCTTTTTCTTTTTTTTTTAAGACAATAGAAGTGTAACTCCTCATGTGCTACTGTCCTTTTAAACCAAACCTGATTAAAAATTTTTTTTCTCATATTTAATTTTAGAGAAAGAAACAAAACAACAATAATTATACTCTGCAATTATGAACTGTAGAAGTCTATGTTAGGATTATGAACTGTTTAATTCTATGTTAGGATTATGAAATGTAGAAGTCAATTTACAGATTATGAACATATTTTATTACAACCCCAACTAGGCTGTGAGGACATAACAAGGAAAGAGAAATGTAAATGGCTAAAAGAATGTAAGTTGTAAAAAAATGAACAGCATCAAAACAAACAGAAGCCCAAATGGAAGTCTTCTTTTTGCTATATTTCACAGTGGATATTAATTACAAGCAGTCTTACTGGTGCAATGTGATCAGGAGTGATCCAGGCCAAAACAATAAACAAAACCGACACTAATGAAAGAAAAATACAATAAATAATCCTAACAAACACAAGAAAGACACAATAGACACAATTTCCTGACTTTCTGACACAGAAACAGGCAAAACCCATACCCAACAAAAATGGCAATTACTCTCTACCACCAGTATCTGACAGCAAAGAACCAAACAAACCAATATTTACACTCTTTATACAACATCTATATGTATATATACAACAGCTACCAAAGCAGTTGGGATGAAGCCAAAGTACATCTAAAATGGGGAAAACAAGGTCATACACAAACATCATACAATATTTTAACCACAAGCCGAACAAACCAACAAATACCAAACTAACAAAACCATTGCTATTCTCTCCTCTCTTCCTCCTTCTCTCTTGTGGGAGGGGCCATTAAATAGTAGGAGCAGTTGTCTTGAAAACCTGGTGAGGAATTGGGCGGGGTCTCAAATGGAGGGAAATCCTGGCACTGAACCTAAAACACATACACACACAAATACAGCTTTCTGTAACACTTCGCTTCTGGAATTTTATTTTATAATCTGTAAACTAGTTGCCGCTGTGAAAGAATTATCAGAAGTAGCTGAAAGGACTAATCAGTGGATGTGGATGAGGAGAGCACATGTTAGCTGGGGAAATAAATAAAGCTGGAATGGCTGAGGTGTTCAGTGTTTCAGGTACATGGAGGACTGGACAGGTGAGTGGGATGTTGTGTCATGTCATTGTTAACATTGTAGATCCAAATGAGCATGCATTAACAGTGCCAGTGGGGCTGGATATGGCCTTAGTCCAAAGAGAGACCAGTATGGACCTGCTATGTTGGGGAATGCTTGGTGGTGTAATACATACAATTATTATGGACCTGACGACACTGAGTATGCAGTAACTATGCCAGTGGAGAAGGGGAAGGTCACTGGAGAGGACAAAATGGGTTTTACAGGTTATGAAGTGATTGGCTGCATGGGGACATTGCAGTTAGTAATAATTTGGAGAGTAGTGTGGACTGTTCTTTTTTAATTTCATGTTGTCTTGTGTTTTGTTGTTGTTGTTGTTGTTGTTATTTGTTAGTACAAGGATAATACATGAGTTCCCAGATTGTAGATAATGTTGGTAACTGTTTTCTTAATTTAAGTGTTTCTTGCCTAAGCATTAGCATTATTTTAGTAAAAAAAAAATGCCACACTGCATATGCACATAGTAAGTGTATTATCAGTCTAAACTTGTATTTGTGGGTTTTTTTTTCCTATGACTATTTTCATAGTGACCACAAGGTCTAAAACTCACACCATTCTCTCAGAAAGCAGCTAAAGAGGAAAGTAAACGGAGGTTGGCACTGTACTTAAGACAAAGTGATCTGAGTATGTATGACAACCTCATAGAATAACCCTATTCCTGCACTGTTAGGCTCCGTTTGGGTTAACTCTGGATGTCCTGGCCAATGAAATACAGTGTCATGTATTAGAAATTGATGAATACACCAATCTCAGGAGATATATTGTCATTGGCTGGATGAAGTCTTCAGGTCTTGTTTATCTTATTTGGCCTTTATTGTAAAATTAGAAGTTCCCCTTTAGTTCCCCGTGTTTCATGATGCCGTACTACCTTAATGATCAAAAAATCTCTCCTAAGATGCTTAAGAAAAAAAACATAAAAATGTTAAAAGTGTATATTTTACAGATGAATGAAATGATAATTGTAAATGGAACCATTATAATACCAGTTATAACCTAAAAAAAATCATTTCAAAAGTAAACACAAACAAAATATTTAAGGTGTGTTAGCCTGCTGAATTCAAGAGTAAAAATAAATACATTTGGCAGGAGGAAAGTATGAGTGTGAGCACCACCCTGTTACTGGTGAGAGATCATTATCTGCACTTCTGTTTTCCATAGACTAGCAAAAATAACCAACAGGAAACTGTATTTGTGCTTTTTTCTGAAAGAGTGCAAACCTTTAGGTGAAGTGTGATTAAATCAGACACAAGTCTCAGGTCATGTAAGGTCATGTGTCACGGTGCCTCCCCTCCTGCAGTCTCCATATAACATCCTTTATACTTTTCTGTTGCTTCTGTTGCCTGTGCTATATGTTTAGGTTTTGTGCCACACCTCACACAGGTGGCAAGTGTTGAGTTTTATTCACCTGTGTGTTGTTATCTTGGTACGTTGTCCCTTTATAAGGCCTTCCTGTTAGAATGACTGACTGTCCGTCATTGATTTTGCTTTGGCTTTCATTATTTCATGTTTGTGCACATTGCTGTTCTTTTTTAGTTTCATTAAAGCCTTCAGTTGGAGATGATTGCTTCCGACTTTGTCGCACGATCTTCACATTGCAAAACATTCACACCATGCAAAACATTCAGTTCAGACTCCCAGAGCACATCAACTCAGACCGGTGGAGTACATTGTACATTTTGGGTCTGGCAGGAACTCTTGGACAAGTTCAACGTAACACTGGGCCTGACTCCATCTGAGTGTGTCCCAGGGTTCCTGCCGCTATGACCTTGGAACTCTCCAATGTCCTGGTTCAACCAGTCCTGGTTGTGATAGAGCCAGAAAGTGTGGGAGAAGATACACTGCCACCTGCAGAGGGCCATTGCAGCTTTCAAGAGGAAGGATGATCAGGGGGAGACCACCATCTGTCAGCTGGGTGTGTGTGGCTGTGGGTAATGTGGGTAGCCACCAAAGAGGGGAAGACTGGCTCGAGAGGGAACGTTCACTCATAAGACATCCCAGTGAGGCTCAACAAGGTCACCTAGTAGGTCAATGTAGTTGAGGTTCTTCTGCATTTTATGTGTCCTCCGTAAAGCCTGTCATAATGGGTTCTCTAGACAATTCTGACTTGCTGTCATCCATCCAACACCAAGTGACATCAATGGAGGACCCTCCTACATGGTTCACGCCCTCCTCAACTACAAATGTGCAGAGTAAGGATTCAGTATCTGCTGGACTGAGAGGGGTATGGTCCCAAAGAAGGTAGCTGAATACTGTTACGACCTCGTCTAGGTTCCAGGCCGTAACAGGAAGTGTGAGGATAATGGCAAATCAAATGTGTGGTGGAAATGAAGTAAGACAGAAATAGACCAAAGTAGTTCATTGATATACAGTGTATTGTACAACAGACAGTGTGATATACACAAGAGATAGTGTGACACTGGACTAGAACATCAGGAGTGAGCTAGGCCAAAATAACAAACAAATACACACTAGAAACAAACAACCACTTGCTAAACCTACAGAGACAAAAGAAAATACACACACAACTACACTTACTCCCTAGGTGGAAAATACGGAGCAAACCCACTCCCCAAACAAAATGGCAGTCACTTCCTACTTACCAGTGAAATCTACAAAAGGATCAAAGTGAAATATATACAAATATACAGTGGCAAAACTAACTATTAGAGCAAAGTCAACAACAAAGTCAATATGGGAAGCAAGGTCATACACCAACTCAAATATCAAATACTATTAACATACATTTCACACAAATATCACTGCCTTCCCCTCCATAGCGTCTTCCTCATTTTATTATTCCTCAGGGTGTGTGGAGTCTTGTCTCCTGATTTGCTGCAAACATGAACTCTGTAATGGAATCTGGAACTGGATCTGGAATTGAACACACACAGCCACACCAAAAGAACACAGGACGTAACAATACTGGTGAGTCAGATTCTGGATACCAAACTTACAGCTCCTCCCACTGTGCCCATCCATCCTGGCACTCTGGCCCCAGTGGGCACTTTTGGGTGGTGGTGTACTGGCAGGCCCTGGCTGGAATCCAACCATCAAAGAGCACACACGGCAATCAATGGGAGGAGCTGAAAGTTTCGTATCTTGGATCTGACTCAGCTGTATTTTTACGTCCTGTGTGTCCTATTACAAAAATATTATTAAAAATATTGTTTTGAAAAATGGTTTAATGGTTGTTTAGAAAAATAGTTCAAAGATATTCTGAATCTGTACAATCTGCCTTTTCAGTTTTGTCAATAGTAGGAATAAAGAGCCTATGAGATGTTAAATATAGAGGTTAGATTATAGGGGAAGACACACGTCAGCTGCCTAACTTTGATATGAAACATATGGATATCATGTTATAAGTAAAAACAGAGGAAATGCCCTGAGATGTCCGAGTGTTAAACATAATGCTAAACATAATTCAGAGGTTTATTTCCCACAAAGGTCATAGTTCAGTGCTTTGCACTGAAGGTTCCTAGTGTGTACAGAGACTTTGCAAAACCTCTTTCTCTGCTTTTGTTTCTGTTTCTCTTTTTACTCTTTGTAATTTGCATTCTGTGTGTGTGTGTGTGTGTGTGTGTGTGTGTGTGTGTGTGTGTGTGCATGTATGTGCATTCATTTTCAGTAATTTAGAAAATAACACAAAATATGTTGAAATAATATTTACAAATACACAGGCCCTCAAACTTTAATCTAATCTAAAACTTGGACATGTTATTTTCATACTATAAACATAAGGGTCAGGGGTTACATGTCCATATTCAATACAGTGTTATTCTTTCTTTTTTAGCCTCTTAAGCTTTACACCCTAATTATTCAGTTTACGTTGAATCACTTTTTGTCTCAGCAAATTGTTTGGGTAGTTGTAGATTTATAAAATGCAGTATCTGTAAAGCACATAGCTAGTAACAGGCTATTGATAATTGGTAGAGCAACTAAAGTAGGACAGAATAAAACAACCACAAATAAAATAAAATTTTGTAATATGAACCAGTATGATGAGAAAAGAAAACATACAGTTTTAAATAGAATGTAATAAAAATAGTTTATATCAGATTTAATATTTAATATCTCATGCACCTGTGCTGTGTTAGGTGTAATCGTCTTGAGTGTACATATGTCTCCTGTATTCTAATGCGTGTTGTTGGTGTTTGAGTTGTTTAAAGCGTTTGAGGTTATCATATATGTTGAATGTTTGTAAGAATAAATCTGTCATCGTGCCTCGTCCCTGCATCCTGCTTATCCTCAAAACGTAACAGTAGTATGAAGAGAAGATATAAAGATCAGAAAATCAACTATAACAACTAACTAAACACAACACAATGCGTAGAGATCAAAACATTGTGGATATTCTTTATCAGACACCCAGTTTTGAGCACAGTAGTTCTTTAAGACAAATGTGGCACTTTTTTGTTGAAGATGGAATGAACCAGTTGAAATACAACATACCTTAAATATCAGAAAGCAGATGAACAGAGAGTAAAGAATTAGAGATTACAGTTACACAGCACATTTTTTACAACACTGAATGCGCCAGTAAAGAGATAATTTATCCAGACTTCACTTAGTATTATAGAAGGGAAGAGAGCTAATCTAGATGATAGTCAGTAGGAGCTGAACGTTTCAGTTCAGAGTACATGCTGTCTTCAGGCTGTCCTCTCTTCACCTGCCCTCTTTTGGATTTCCTCTCACTGAAATGAATGGCAGCATAATTCAGGTCTTCAGGATCATGTCACTGTGGGAATGAACAACAATGTTTAGTGAACATTACTGTAGTTCTGATCCTTAGAATATGACTAAAAGTCTCAAACACAGAGACAGTGAGTTGCCTTCTCCTCCTCTACAGCAGTGCAGTGTTACATGTCTCATACATCTCCACCACAACAGCTTCATGCATGTGTGTCAATGATGCTGTAATTAGACTACAGCTATAAACTATATCAGCACCACAGATATGAAACAAGGGAAGCTGAGCAGAGCCAGAAACATTCTTAATAAAAAATGTCATAGATTTAAATGTATAAAAGGCATTAAATTGTTTTTTAAGATGTCCAGATTTTAATACTGTTTATGATTAGACTAATATTATAGTAGCTCGTCATTCTTCTCTTTACATAACCTGCTTTGTCTGAAACAAAGCAATTAAACATTATATATATATATATATATATATATATATATATATATATATATATATATATATATATATATATATATATATATATATATATATATATTTGTGAGGTAAAGCATATTTTTACTTTCAAATCTGGACTTTTTCATTATGGGGGGCAGGTCGTATTATGCTAATTAAAATCAGTAGCTAATGTAATATCTACTGTTGTCATGTCTATGACTGGCTAGTTACTAAGCATTATATTTACATATTTAATGGAACGAAAGCACAACTGCACAAGTTGTACCTGATTGGTAGTTTTCTCCATCATACTACCTTGTTGAGGTCTCACTATGGTTAGGGAAAGAATACAGAATGAAATGTAAGTGGATCTGTGAAAATTACCTCTATGCCAGGGTTGTTGCAAAATTCTTATTAATAATTTCAGTATTTCTTAAACATGATAATAATATGAAATTAGGAATTATAATAGGTTGAGCTCCCTTGCCTTTATGAACACTTACCATTGCCAGGTTTAGAATTTTTCATCTTACAAAAGATTATGGCTTGAGCAATGATAACAGCTACACACACTCCCAGCACTGCTTCAAGGCAGATCACTACAAGATGTACTGTAAAACATTTTTTATAAATATAAAATTGAATGTAAAATTAAACTGAAATTGAAATGTCAGCCTAACAATCACAGAATCCTATATTGATGTCAGATGCTAACCACAAAGCTATGCCATGAAGATATATTCATATGAAAAGTATAAAAGAACTATGTAAGGCTTGAGTTGACAATTCCTTGCGGAACTGCCTTGATTGCTGAATTTTGATGCACTGATGTATATTTCTCTTGATATGCTGATGAATATAAAATAAATACTGTACAATCAATTATTTTTCTTGGTGATATTGAAATGATTGTACTAAATTTTTGTGACTTGTGACTATCATATAGAACCTTGAAAGATGATGATTATTACATTTTTTGTTAATCATTTTATTTCAAGAAAAGAGACAAAGATACTTGCTTGACTGGTCTGTTTTTGAGGAATCCGACCTGCACTGCCCTGCAATGTCAGGCTCTGTTAAGTTGGGTTTTTGTCCTGGTCAATAAAACACAAACAGTGCCAGTGTCACGGAACGCTAGCCTCCCTCGAGTCACGTGGTTCGGCCCGCCATGTGCAGTGGGAGGACTGTCTTGGTTGTAACTACACCTGCACCTCGTTAGTCTGTATGTATATAAACCAGTGTTAAAGTGTGCAGGTTGTTGGTCATTCTTGGCGTAATGTGTGAGTATGACGTGCTAATATTCGATGTATTCTTGTGTATCGTGTTTGTTTAATGTTAACCCTTTCATGTTCATTGTTTGTGATAAGTGTGAGTGCCATTGTGTCCTATATGTAAATTAAATGTACGTCCAAGTCGCTGGAGTCTGTGCGTCCTGCCTCGCGCCCTGTGGCACTCGGGCTGACACACGTTACAGTCAGTTCTTAGTTCATCTTGGGTTCACTCACATGCTTGAACAAGTTCTCTACTAAAGAATTAGCAGGTACAAAATGTGTATCTAATATCACTTTGCAGTTTATAGTCTGAAACCGCTTTGCATTTATTCAAGATTTTAATTCTCTTCTTCATAAATCATCTCTGGCTTTGACATTCAAACAATAAGTGTTTATTGCTTTAGTTGTGAACCAGTGTTAAGAAATTTCAAAGAAAACATTTAATTAACTGTCACACTTACAAAGGTAGCAGAGAAAAAGTGAACCACTTTTGCATCTGTTATTTCACATAAATAAGTTTCTTCATTATGTGTCGTAGCATTTTGAATAGTCAAAACATTTTTGCTATTTATCCACTTCATTGTAAATCTGGAGTTGGTGAATGGAGATGAAAGTAAAGCCGTCTTATTTGTTTGCACTCTTCCAAATACATGAGTCTCGTGGTTCAGTTTTTGCTTGTATCAAATGCACCAAAGGTTGTCACTGGATTTCACTTCCAATGTGCAGTTAAGAGTGTTATTTTTTTCCGGGTACATTCATGACTGCTCGTTTCTCAGACTTTATAGTTTGAACAGGACCTATAAAATGAAACTGAGCCATATCAATATTAAAAATAAATGTGGACAAAAGATTATCCAAAGCAAATAATGTATATTGATTATTAATCCAATATCATAACATACAATAACAGATGTAATTATAATCACTGGTAGAGATTTGGAACCATACATGAGTTGTAGAGAAAAAAATATAAGTATCCAGACTGGTATCACCATTGCAGTGTAAAGCTCAGACCTCAGAGGAGAGAGCTTGAAAAGAAGCAACTGACAAAATAACAAAACTAACTGAAATAACTGTCTCATGACTCAAAATCTCACTGGCTGGTAAAAGTCACATGGTACTGTTCTGTCCTGTTGTATCACAACCATGTTTGGCAACCTGCAGTGTCTGAGCTCTCTAAAACATGTTGAGCCCAACATCCATGTAAGTTAAAGTAACAGAGCACCACTCAAAGAAAGTGGCAAACTATTACAGTCTTCAAAACTGCTCTAATAATTTTTCTTTTAACAATTATTTTTAGATATCATTTTTTGTACTGCTCAGATTGTATGTGTGCAGATACTTTTGCGCATTTCTTTATCCAATAGAAGAGTAACACAAAATATGCACCCCTCCTTCTGTGCTGCTGTCCTTTTAAACCAAACCTGATGGAACCTGATTGGATAATGCTTGATAATGCAGTGGTGCTTGATATTTTATGGAACAATACTGAAAAGTATATGACAACAGTCAGACTATCTTAAAAAGGTTCAATTTTGTTTTATATAGTGTGTTGGTTTGTGTCATGTTTAATTGTAAAGACACAAAACAGCAAGAGTAATTTTCTGGGATTATGAAGTGCAGAAGTCTATGGAATGTCAATTTTGTTGGTCCTGTTTGTAACATCTCACCACCACATCTTTGCTTATGGAATTTAGCTTCAGAATTTGTAAACTAAATGCAGCTGTGAAGGAATTAATGGAAGTAGCTGACAGGCGAGACAGGCTAGACAGGAAAATGCATAATGCAAATGAAACCAGTGTCATTGAGCATGCATTAATGTTGCTAGTGAGGCTGGACATGGCCTTAGTCACTGGGGAGACCAGTATGGAACTGCTGTGTTGGCGAATACTTGGTGTTGTAGTTCATAACATCCATATGGAACTGTCAGTGAACTGTCAGCACTGAGTACACATTAACAGTGTCAGTGGGGCTGGATATGACTTTAGTCTCTGGGGAGACCAGTGATGGATATTATAGGTTATGAAGTGATTGGCTGCATGGGGGCAGTACAGTGTGTAAATGTATGTAGAGTAACTCTGTGTTTGCTGGAGGTTTAGAGTGTAAAGCCCACATGGAACTGGTGGCACCGAGCACACATTAATGGTGTCAGTGGGGCTGGGTGTGGCTGAAGAAAATAACTTACATCTGTCGTGGACTTATAACCTAAGGTACAAGGATGAAGCTATCAGTGAAAAATGAAAAGTTCTATTTTAAAAACTGGATGACTCACTAGGACACAACTAATAAAAAACCCATTTTATGTTATGCCTCAAAAGTTAAAATCTCATTGGCCATCAAAACTCACAAGATCCTGTTCTGTCTTTTTTTCCCCCTTATAGTCAGTTTGGTCACCAGAGTTCATTTGGGCTACATTAACCTCCAACCCTTGAGAAGCCTTACCTTTTCCTCAAAGAGTTTGTACAAATTGATGTAAACAGTGAGTTAAGTCTGTGGCACTGCAGTGTAGATCACAGTTAAGTAGGGGCTGCTGATGGATAACCTCAGTTGCTTTGGCTCCTCCCACATCCTGACTACCTCCCCTTCTGTGTCTCCTCCCCCCGAGGCAAAGAGGACCTCTAGCCTGCGTAACTTTTCCGAGGTCTTTCCTGCTCTAGATGGGTTTCCAACAAACTTACATTCAGTGAACTCAGACTATGACTTCTAGAAACCTGGAATAGAATTTCAGGAATTCAGGAATTTTAGAGATGCAGACAGGACCAACAAAAGAGACCTTCCATAGACTCTCACATTTCATAATCCTAACATAGACTTCCACAGCAATATTTCAGAATATAATTATTGCTGTTGTGTCTCTTATTCTAATATTAAATATGACACAACAAACAATAAAACCTTTTTAAGTTACTCTGACTGCTGTTATACCCTTTTCAAAACTGTTCTATAAAATCTTGAGTGTCTCACTGCTATAACATTAATCTTGCTCCTTCAGGCGTGGTTTGACAGTAGCACAAAATGAGGGGCACAAGTTTGAGCAAATTTCAATTGGCTAAAAATCAAATGCCAAAAGTATCTGCACTCTAAAATCTGAGCTGTATAAAAAAGGGGAAAATAACATTATTATTATTATTATTATTATTATTATTATTATTATTATTGATCATAATAATAATAATAATAATAATAATAATAATTACAGCAATTTTGTTTTTTGGGCTCCAACATGTTTTAAAAAGATCAGGCACTGCAGTTAGCCAGTGAAAGTTGTGAGACAACAGGACAGAACAGGACCATGTGACTTTTGCCAGCCAATAAGATTTTGACTCATAAGATCTGAAAGTTCATGAAGTTTGCTTAGTTTGTCAGTTGCTTCTTTTCACACTGTCTCCTCTGAGGCCGGAACTTTACTCTGAAATGATGGTACCTGTCTGGATACTTATATTTTTGAGCTACAAGACATGTATGATTGCAAATCTTTACTAAAGTTCATAATTACATGTGTTACTCTAGTTTGTTGTTGGATTAATAAGCAATATACATTGGATTCAGTTTTTTTTTCCTTATTGGTCTGAATCTGTTTAATTTTATAGGTCCTGTTCAAACTACAGAGATTGTTAATCAAGCAGTCCTGAATGAAGCCCGAATAAGTATCACTCTTAACTGCACATTTAAAGCACCATCCAATAAGGATGATGACATAGCTTGCATTTGGTACAAGCAAACACTGAAGAAGGAGCCTCAGCAAGTAGGAACAGCGAAAATAAAGAAGGTGGGCATGATTTCATCCCCATTCAACAACTCCAGATTCATAATGAAGTGGAGTAATGACACCACAAACTCTCTGACTATTCTAAATCTTACTGAAGAAGATGAAGGAACGTACTTCTGTGGAGTGGCAGAAAAATCAGAGGTTCACTTTTCCTCTGTTACATTTGTTGCTGTGACTGGTAATTACATGATTTCTTTTAAACTTTTTATTATTTAAATCTAGATTATAACTAAAGCACAAAACACTTGTAATCTGAATGTCAAAGCCACAGTTATTTTATGATGTAGAATGTAGAAAAATCTTTCTTTATACTGTACTATAAATACAGTATAAATTAAGTCTGTGGACTGCAAAGTGCTATAAGATAAAGGTTTTATAAAAGAACCTGCTAATTCTACAGTAGTACACTTGTTGTTCCAGCATGTGAGTGAAACCAAAATGAACTAAGAGTTGACACTGTTTTATTGACCAGGACATCAAGAGTTAAACCAAACAAAGACTGATAATAGAAGAAGAGGGTTGGATACCCCCAAAACAGACAATTCAAGCAAGTATATTTGTCATTTTGCTATAAATTAAACTATTATCAATAATATATACCCTTCAACGTTCTATATGATGGGCACACATATTTTATGAAGGAATTAGCTTATCCAGAAAAATCTAGTTTAACCATGTAAAGGACACTAAGATAAACTAAGAGTGTAGAGTGTTGGTTATAAACTTTGTTATATATGTGTAATATTTAGCAGAATATTAAGAGTTATACACAGTGTATCAAAGTTCAGCATTAGAGTTAGATCCCTCAGCAACAGTTAACTTGATCCTTGTACATGTGCTGTTCTGAGGGTATCTCACTCACATCCTGATCCCATTTCCTCTCCCCAGTCACACAACCTATGGTAGATTATTTTGTCTGTAGTTTTTCCTTTAAAATTGAATCTACTTTTGTACAACACTATCTTCATTATGCATGTCTGTTACATGCTGTAGATATTCCCTACCACCATGGTGTGCTGGTCATTAGCATGGGTCTGGCACTGGCTGTATCTGTAGTCTGGAATCTCACAGTTTGCTCCAGCAGCTGGACAAGGAAGAGCTGCAAATGTGAGTTAATTCAGTTCAACAAAACTATCAGTGATATATTATCACTTGGTGGAATATCTGACATCTGTTTCCTTTTTCATGAATTTCAAGGCAAACCATTTCAGTCAGACAACATCAAAGAGGGAGCGAGACCACAAGGCCAGGTATGTTACTATATGCTTGTTAAACTGTACCTGGATTAGTTTTAATTGAACCAGATTCACCCAGCTGAGTTGCACTTTTTTCTTTGTTACCTACGGGGCTGCAACACAACTTGTCTGTGTGAAAAGGATCCCGGTACTAAAGAGTTCTGTTATTACAGGTCTATGAGGACAAGATGCAGAAAACAGGGCATCAAGAAAATCAGTACACCCATGTGAGATTCTGGCCTGTTTGAGTACAGGCCAGTTTAGTGTTCAGTTCAGTACATAAAATAAAATATACTATACTGTGTGGAAGTGTAGTCCAAAGTGTGTGTATAATATTACTTTTATTTATCTTGCCAATACAGTGTGTTTCTCCAGAGTTAATTTTCCCCCTGTGCTGTAGGACCATAGGACCAGTTTATTGTACACCACACATGCTGGCATGGTTATAAAATTAAATATGTGTCAAAAAATAAGTTTTATTCATTTTTCATAAGCTTATTCTTGATGATACACTGGTATGTTTTGCACAAAATCTTTTACAAGCAATCTAAAACCAACTAAAATTCCAAAAAAAACATGCAAAGTCACAAATAAAAATACATTTAATGAAAAATGTCATGTATCATAAGAAATCAAACCTATAATACTATAGTAACAAATAAAGGCTTGTTCAGTTTCTCAGTTCACACTCACAAGTTATAAATCAAAATCAATTCCTGTAATTAATCCTTCAAAATAAGTCCCTGGCCCTTTTTTCTGAGAAAAAAACAAAACAAAAAAAACCCACTATCTGTGTCTACATAACTCAGTTCACCAACAAACACAGACAAATGTAAATACAACATCTTGTGTTTACACGTGCATTTATATGTAGATAATCCCTATCTCTATTGTCATGCATGCCCAACTGTACTTTGGTGGTACAACTCAAGTGCTTTGCTATTCTGGTAGGCTGCAAGTCAACTGGATGTGTGATACTGACAACAGGAATTGTAGTGTTAGGCTTTTTTAAACCCAAAACATTTACAAACCCAAAAACACACTTAGACCAACATCAGTAAAATGGATATATATGTCTAAAAATCTTGAAGTAAAAGTTAAATTGATCAAATTTGTTTGCATTTTATTTGGAGTAATCTATTTTTTCTATAAAGACCGCAAAGCTGGGAGTGTGTACATCACTGTGAGTTTTGGTTCCTCTAAAGACCCTGCCTTTAATACATTGTCACTGCCAAGAATCACAGAATCATCAATCACACCGCTAACTCTTTCATATATGAGGTATCAAGGCATATGTAACTTTTTCTAGTAGCACTGAGACTAAAATGTTATATTGTGCTTTACGGGATGCACACTATTCACAACCTCTGGGCAAATAAGAATAAACTATTAAAGAAAAACAATGCTGAACTACATCATAAATATGTGTATATTAATCATTAAATGTGAGCACCACTTCTAAATGTCATTGGGGCCTGATTTCCTGTTGGTTATTCTTGCTACTCTATAGGAAATAGAAGTGCAGATAATGATCTCTCTGTGAAACAGGGTGGTGGAGGGGTGCTGGTTGGACTATATTTGACCAGAAAGGCTCATCTCAAACCGTTGAGTTCTATCACCTTATTCACCCTCAAATAGTGCTGCCTGAAAACTTAAATAAACCTTCCAAACATATAATAAGTATAATAATAAATCACTTTTATTTGCCAGTATGTGTTTTAGCCACTGGATTATTTAGTCTGTCACTTTTGAAAACTGCTTCATGTATCACACAGGAACACAAGGTTCATTAATATTAATTACATACATTACACAGTGGAAAACTATTCAAAACAATAAAAATAGAAAGTAGAAAATACCAAAGTGTACACTTGTCTGTGTAATGTAGATATTACATTAAAGGGCACTCATACTCTCCTCCTGCCAAATGTGTTTTTAACCTTTGAGTGTAACAAGCTAAAACAACTTAGATCTTGTATCATTGATTCTTTTTTTAAACTTTTGCTTCAGGTTATAACTGGTAATTGTTTGATCAAGTTACAATGATATTTTTATTCCTTTATAAAATATGTACAGATTTTACAGTTTAAAAATGTTTCAGATTATTCTGTTTCATGAAGTGTCTTGGGAGTTGTTTTTTGATCACTAACTCAGGAAGTCATCATGAACAGAGGGCACGATAGTAGAATATCTGGTTGTACAATCAAGGCCAAATAATATAGACAAGACCTCAAAAGGTGCCCCAGCCAATGAGAATTTATCTCTAGATTAGTAAAGATTGATGCATTCATCAATTTCTCAGATCTGACACTGAATTATAATGGCCAGGGCATCCAGAGTTAAATCAAACAGAGCCTGAAAGTGCAGGAATAGGGTTAAATGTTAAAAATAACTGTTTCGTATTATTACTGTTTTTAAAACAAATATTTTGAATTATTAATTTTTCACCCTCCCAACAATCAGATTGCAATTTCTTATGATGTGATGGTCTTAAAGAGTCTGAGTGTTTGCTTGTGTGTGTGTGTGTGTGTGTGTGTGTGTGTGTGTCATAACACCTGATCCCATACCAAACTACACCACCCAGGAACCCATTCTTCTGTCTGACAACAACTCCACCAATCAGAGACTCTTGATCAGAATCACCGGAGTATTGAACTCACCTGTACCTTGATACTTTCAGTGTATATAAGAATGTTTAGGACTACCACTCACTGCGTAGTATTGCCAATAGTCTCTAGAAGCATACCGAGTGTTTTTTTGCGTTGGCTTTTTGTGCATTGTACCTTTTCAAAGTATTCTTCGTTCTATTTTGCCTGCCCCTTTTAGATTGTCTGTCTGGTTATATGGTGATTGATCTTCTGGTTTCTGGCTCAGACTGTTAAACTCTCTGTGATTTGGATTATCCCTTTATCTTCTCCTTTTGTCATCACACTGGATTATTGCACAACCCCTGATCAACAATTAAATTAACCTGCTGTATTATATCCACAAACGTCTGATTTTGTCCGACCCATCACAGAGTTTGTGTGTCTGTGTGTGAGTGTGTGTGTGTGTGTGTGTGTGTGCGTGCACATTCATATTATTCAGTAATTTATAAAATAACAGAACATATGCTGAAATAATATTTACATATACACAGGCCCTTAACCTTTAATCTGATCTAAAACTTGAACATGTTATTTTCATATTACAAACATAAGGGTTGGGGTTACATGTCCATATTCAATACAGTGTTATTCTTCTTTTTTAATAAACCCTAATTATTCATCTTAGGTTGAATCACTTTTTTACTATGCAAAATGTTTGGGTAGTTATAGATTTACAAACTGCAATATCTGTGAAGCACATAGTTAGTAACAGGTAATTGATAATTGGTAGAGGAACTAAAGTAGGATGGAATAAAACAACCACAATAAATAAAATTTTGTAATATGAACCAGTATGATGAGAAAAGAAAAAATACAGTATTAAATAGAATGCAATAAAAAAAGTTTACTTCAAATTTAATATTGGTGATCTATAATAATAATAATAATACATATAATAATCATAATTTATTATTATATGTTAATATTTATATCTGATATTTAATATCAAATGCTAACCAACAAATACAACAGGCAAAATATAATCTTGTAGTATGAAGAGACGATATAAAGGTCAGAAAATCAACAGTCATAACTAAGTAAACACAACGGGTAGAGATCAAAACATTGTGGATATTCTTTATCAGACACCCAGTTTTGAGAACAGTAGTTCTCTAAGACAAATGTGGCACTTTATTGTTGAAGCTGGAATGAACCAGCAAAAACACAACATACCATAAAACAGATGAACAGGGAATAAAGATTTGGAGATTATAGAGTTATTATAAATTATAGAGTTATAGATTATAGAGTTACCTCTTTAACAACACTGAATGTGCCAGAAAAGAGATAATGTATCCAGACTTCATTTAGAATTAGAGAAGGGAAGACAGCTAATAATCTAGATGATAGTCAGTAAGATCTGAACGTTTCACTTCAGATTACATGCTGTCTTCAGGCTGTCCTCTCTTCAACTACGCTCTTTTGGTTTTCCTCTCATTTAAATGAATGGCAGCATAATTTAGCTCTTTGGCATCATGTCGCTGTGGAAATGAACAACGTTTAGTGAACATTACTATCATTCTGATCCTTATTTAGAATATGACTACTAGTCTCAAACACAGAGACAGTGAGTTGCCTTTTCCTCCTCTGCTACAACAGTGCAGTGTTGTATGTCTCATACATCTCCACCACAATAGCTTCATGCATGTGTGTCAATGCTTGTGGCATAGCAGGCCACCAATGCGGTGCGGGCTGCACCTGGATGACCTGTCCCCAAGGAAGTCTACGCCCACGTGATAAGTGCATGCACATCGAGGCGATTGTCGGGACGTCGTGGATGGGGGTTGGCCTCCTTGATTTTTCGGTCCAACTCCCATTCCAGGGACGACAAAAAGCAGGTGGGCGGGAGAATCGGCTCTGACCTCATGGACCTTGCTCCTGCTGTGTATTGTCGCGAGAGCACGTCCGCTCGGGTGTTCTTCTCTCCTGGCCTGTAGGTGACCTTGAACCGAAACTTGGAGAAGAAGATTGACCACCTGTCTTGCCTGGCGTTTAGTCTTTTGGTGGCCCAGAGGTATTCCAGGTTCTTGTAGTCAGTGTATACTGTGAATGGGTGTCTTGCTCCCTCAAGCCAGTGTCTCCACTCCTCGAAGGCTAGCTTCATCGCCAGGAGCTCACGGTCCCCAACCCTGTAGTTCCTTTCTGCTGAGCTCAGCTTTCGAGAGAAGTAAGCAATGGGCCGCAGGTCGCCTCTGCCTCCCCTATGTTGCGAAAGCACCGCGCCCACTCCTATGTCAGAGGCTCCACCTCTAGCACGAAAGGTCTCTCAGGGTCCGGTTGTTGCAAGTTGGGAGCAGTCGCGAAGGCATTCTTGAGCTCCTCGAAGGCCTTGTTGACCTCCTGAGTCCATTTGATCTTTCTCACAGGTACCCAGAGCTGATCTGTGAGAGGCCTTGCCAGTGAACTGAAGGATCTATTGAACCTCCTGTAGAAGTTGGCGAAGCCCAGAAAGCGTTGCAGTGCCTTGCGTGTAAGCGGCCTTGGCCACGCCTTCACTGCCTCCACCTTGCCCGGTTGCATACCCACACACCCTTGTCAAATGTTGTACCCTTGTGATGGAACTCGCACTTTTCTGCCTTACAATATAGGTGGTTCTTTAATCGGGTCTGTAGCACTGCCTGTACGTCGCGCATGTGTTGGTTCCGGGAGGAGGAGTAGATCAGAATGTCGTCGATGTATGCGACGACGGATCTTCCTAAAAACTCCCTTAGAACCTTGTTAATGTAGGCCTGGAAAACCGACGGGGCCATTGTCAGACCGTACGGCAGAACTAAATACTTATAGTGGCCCGTGGAGGTGCTGAAGGCTGTTTTCCATTCATCTCCCTCCTTGATCCGGATTAGGTTCTATGCGTTTCGTAAATCTAGTTTTGTGAAATACCGGACCCCTCTCAGTTGTTCTAGTGCAGCTGGCACTAGGTGGAGTGGATACGGGTACTGCACCAGCAGCTTATTGAGTCCTTGGTAGTCCACACAAGGTCTCAGGCCCCCATCCCTTTTCTTCATGAAGAAGACTCCTGCTGACACTGGAGAGGTCGATGGTCGGACATACCCTTGTTGCAGCACCTCCTTGATGTATTGTTCCATGGCCCGCTCTTCCTCCTGAGAGAGGGGGTAGATCCTGCACCGAGGGGGCACCGCTCCCTCCTTGAGTGTTATGGAGTAGTCCAAGTCCCGATGCGGCAGAAGCCATGTGGCTTTGCTGGGGTTAAAAACCTGCTCCAGGTCCTGGTACTCTGAAAGAATAGGCACCAGTTTGTCAGCATCCGGGCTTTCTAAAGAAGCCTGGAGGGGTGTAGCCTTGTTGGGGAAGCACCTCTGATGGCAGGACGGTGCCCACTGAAGGGTCTGGTTCTTTGCCCACAGCATCTGTGGATTGTGTGCACGCAGCCACGGCAAGCCTAGGGTGAGGGAGTGGAAAAGACCGGGCAGCAGGAAGAAACTGATGCATTCCGTATGCCCTTCCCGGGTGACAAGAAGAACCCGGGGAGTCACATGGGAGATGTAGCCTGGGCCCACCGGACCCCCATCTAGAGCCTGTATGCTCAGCGAGGAGGGCAGAGGAATGGCCTTGATGCCCAGCTTCCGCGCAAAGCCGCAGTCCATGACATTCCCTGCAGCTCCCGAATCTACTAGGGCATAAGCTGACAGTACAGCCTTTGTACGAGACCCTAACCGGTATTTTAAAATGGGGACGAGAGGGGGATCTACTCACCCTGCCGGCGCCTCCTCTTCCCCGCTGTACTCCGGCTACGTCCAGCTGCATGGGCTCCTCAGGCGTGTCGTTTGGCCGGGCGGACCTGGCCCCGTTCCGTTTTGTAGCCTCCCGTTGCACACACCTTTGCCTGTCTTGCAGGAGGCGGTCAAACGTTATGGTGAGGTGAACAACTTCGTTTAGGGTGTTCCCCTCCTGTTTACAGGCTAGCTCCACCTATAGATCAGGCCGCAGCCCGTTCACGAACACCTTGATCTGCATGGGTTCATTCCAGCACATTCCCGCCACTAAGGTCCGGAATTCAATGGCATAGTCGGCCGCGGATCTCAATCCCTGCCTCAAGTGCAACAGTGATTGCCCGCAAAGCCTTCCCTGATGGGGATGGTGAAATAGCGCAGATATAAGTAAACTAAGGTTGGTACTATAGTAGGATGCCCTTATAGAATAACGCTATTCCTGCACTGTCAGGCTCTGTTTGGTTTAACTATGCATGTCCTGATCAATAAAATACAGTGTGATGTCTTACAAATTGATGAATGCACCAAACTGCATTACTATGGAGAAATTCTCATTGGCTTGAGGAAGTCTTGAGGTTTTATTATTTTTTCTTTGGCTAATTGTGAAACGTTCCTTTATTGTCCCCTGTGTTCTATGATGACTTTCTGCATTAATAATTTAAAAGGACTCCTAAGACCCATAAGGAAAGAAAATAATCTTTTGTAAACATCAAAATCATCTGTTTAATCATCTGTTTACTCAAGAGATATATTCTCATTGGCGGGATGAAGTCTTCAGGTCTTGTTTATCTTATTTGGCCTTTATTGTAAAATTAGAATTTCCCCATTAGTTCCCCATGTTTCATGATGCTGTATTGCCTTAATGATCAAAAAATGTCTTCTGAGATGCTTAAGAAAAGAAAAATAGAAAAGGAAAGAAAATAATCTGCAACCTTTTTAAACATGAAAATGGAAAAAATGCATATTTTACAGATGAATGAAATGATAATTGTAACTGGAGCAATTATAGAAGCCAGTGTCACAATTGGTCCCTCCTAGCTTCCCTGTTCCATGTTTTCCATGTCTTGTGTTTTGGTTCGATTCCCAACTTTCATTTTCTCCGCTCCTTGTTTGATTTTCCATACCTGTTCCTCCTTTCTAGTCTTTGTTAATTTCATGTATTTATACCCTGTCTTGTTCCATGTGTCTTTGCTGTTCACTGACTGTTTGAAAGTCTGTATCTGTAGGCCCGTAAGTTTGTACTCCGTGTACCCTAGTCTAACTAGCCTTTGTGTTTCCTAGCATCTATTATAGCCTGCTTCCCCTGTTTGCCTTCATGTGTTTTTATTTGTTTAATCATGTGTCCTCGTACTCTCTGTATTGGCTCAATAACCCTGGGCCGATATAATGACCACCTCGTTACCGCTCACCGTTTCAAAAGTAAACAAAAACAAAATATCTAAGGTGTGTTAGCCTGCTGAATTCAAGAGTTAAAAATACATTTGTCAGGAAGAGAGTATGAGTGTCCTCATAATGTAATATCTAGGTTACACAGACAAGACGATTTGGGAGAATGAATACAGGAAGTGTTTTTAAATTTCACTTTTTCTACTTTTATAACTTGGATGTTTCTGTGTTTATTGTTGTATATATCTTTCCCCTGTATAATGTATGCCAGTAATATTAATGAATCTTGTGTTCCTGTGTGATACACTGAACAGTTTTCAAACATGGCAGACTAAATAATCCAGTACCAAAAACACATATTGGCAAATAAAAGTGATTTGTTATTATACTGATAATATATTTAGCAGATGAATTTAACTTTCAGGCAGCATTATGTGAGGCTGAATAAGGTGACAGAACTCTGTGGTTTGAGTTGAGCACCTCTGGTCAAATATAATCCAACCAGCACCCCTCCACCACCCTGTTTCAGGTGAGAGATCATTATCTGCACTTCTATTTCCTATAGAGTAGCAAGAACAACCAACAGAAAATTGTATTTGTGCTTTATCTGAAAGAGGGCAAACCTTTAAGTGAAGTGTGACTATATCAGACTCAGGTCATCAAGTCTCAGGTCATCTAAGGTCAAGTGTCAGGGTGCCTCCCCTCCTGCAGTCTCCGTCTAACAGGCTTTATACTTTTGTTGCTTCTGTTGCATTTGCTGTATGTGTAGGTTTTGTGGCACACCTCACACAGGTGGCAAGTGTTGAGTCTTATTCACCTGTGTGTTATGTTGGTACATTTTGGTTGATGCACACACTAGCACATTGTCAGCTTCAATGTTTCACAATGTTTTTAATAATATCTTAGTGATAAGGCAGCTTAGAAATATGTTGATAGTATGAATAAAGTGCCTATGAGAGGTTAAATACAGGGATTCTAATCATATACACTTTGAATTTGGATGCACTGATGTGTATAACCCTTGGTATTTGTAAACGTAACAAAAATACTGAACACTCTTTATCTTTGAGTCCTTCACATGGTTATCTAGATTTTTGTGACTCCTGATGGTCATATAGAATTTTGAAAGCTGATTATTTTATTCTGTGATAATCATTTAATTTAAAGCAAAATGACCTAAAGATATTTGCTTAAATGGGTGTTTTTGGGGGTATCCAACCCTTTTCTTCTATTATCAGTCTTTGTTTGATTTAACTCTCGATGTCCTGGTCAATAAAACAGTGGCAGCTCTTAGTTCATTTTGGTTTCCCTCACATGCTGGAACAACAAGTGTACTACTGCAGAATTAGCAGGTCATTTTATAAAATCTTTTTCATATATCACTTTGCAGTCCACCAACTTTATTTATTATGTATGTATAGTACAGTATAAAGAAATATTTTTCTACATTCTACACCATAAAATCAATGTGTCTTTGACATTCAGATTACAAGTGTTTTGTGCTTTAGTTATAATCTAGATTTAAATATTAAGAAGTTTAAAATAAACTATGTAATTACCAGTCACAGCAACAAATGTAACAGAGGAAAAGTGAACCTTTTTTGCCACTCCACAGAAGTACATTCCTTTATCTCCTTGAGTAAGATTTTGAATAGTCAAAACGTTTGTGCTATTAATCCACGTCACTGTAAATCTGGAGTTGTTGAATGAAGAAGAAAATATGGCCCGTTGATTCGTTTTCATTATTCCTACTTGCTGAGCCTTCTGATTCAATCTTTGCTTGTACCAAATGCTCCAATAGTTATCACTGGATGTAGTTTTCAATGTGCAGAGTGATGTTTTTTCCAGGTACATTCATGACTGCTTGGTTAGCAGCATTTGTAGTTTGAACAGGACCTATAAAATGGAAATAAGTCAGATCAATAATGAAAAAAAAAATGTGGACAAAAGTATATCCAAAGCAATTGATGTATATTGATTATTGATTATCCAACATCATAAAGTACAGTAACAGATGTAATTATAAACATTGGTAAATTTGGAACCATACATGTCTTGTAGCTCAATAATATAAGTATCCAGACTGGTATCATCATTGCAGAGTCACGCTCCGATATCAGAGGAGACGGTTTGAAAAGAAGCAACTGACAAACTAACTAAACTTGATGAGCTTTCAGGTCTCGACTCAAAATCTCATTGGCTGGCAAAAGTCACATGGTCCTGTTCTGTCCTGTTGTCTTACAACCTTGTTTGGCAACCTGCATTGTCTGATCTCTTTAAAATATGTTGAGCCCAACATCCATGTAAGTTAAAGTAACAGAGCAGAACACAACGAAGGGGTGATATGACAATCTTGTATTTAAATTTCCTCTATTTTTAATTTTTTTTGTATTATTATTCATTTATATTTTTTTTACAGCTAAGATTGTAAAAATAAATGAGTGCAGATACTTTTGGGAATTTACTATCCAATAGAAGACTAAATTAAAAAATGTGCCCTTCCTTATGTGCTACTGTCCTTTCAAACCACACCTGATGGAACATGACTGGATAATGCTGTACCACATAGGTGCTCTATATTTTATGGAACAATAATGAAAAGTGTATGACAACAGTCAGAGTAGCTAAAAAAGGTTCTAATTAGTTTTATATCGTGTTTTAGTGTGTCTCATATATAACTGTAAAGACACAACACAGCAAGATTTATTTTCTGGGATTATGAAGTGCAGAAGTCTATGGAATGTTGTTGGTCAATTTTGTTGGTCCTGATTGCAACAACTCACCACCACATCTTTGTTTATGAAATTTGGTTTTAGGATTTCTAAACTAAATGTAGATGTGGAGGAATTATTGGAAGTAGCTGAATGGATTAGTCACTGGTTGTGGGTGAGGATAGTACAGGCTAGATGGGGAAATGCATAATGCAAATTGAACTAGCACCACTGAACATGCATTAAATGTAGTAGTGAGGCTGGACATGGCCTTAGTCACTGTGGAGACCAGCATGGAACTGCTGTGTTGGGGCATACTTGGTGGTGTAGTTCATCACATCTATATGGAACTGTCAGCACTGAGTAAACATTAACAGTGTCAGTGGGACTGGCTATGACTTTAGTCTCTTGGGAGACCAGTGATGGATTTTATAGGTGATTGGCTGCATGGTGGCAGTACAGTGGGTAAATGTATGAAGAATAACATTCTGTTTGCTGGAGGTTTAGAGTGCAAAGCCCACATGGAACTGGTGGCACTGGTCACGAATTTACGGTGTCAGTGGGCCTGGGTATGGCTGAAGAAAATAACTTACATGTGTTGTGGAATTATAACCAGGAACAGCATGAAGGTGGTCAATGAAAAATTTGAAGTTATATCTCGAGAAACATAGGAAGGCTTGCTAGGAAGTAACTGACAAAAGCACACTATTATGTTTTCTTGCTGGGCTTATAAATTAAAATGTCACTGGTCATCAAATCTCATACTGTCCTGTACAGTCATATTTGAAAACTTGTTCATGTATCATAGACACACAAGATACATTAATATTACTGACAAAATTTACACAGGAGAAAGCTATACAAAGCAATTAAAACAGAAACCTCCTGGAAGTAATTGACAAAAGCATCATACTATATTATCTTACTGGGCTCAATTAAAATTTCATTGGCCATCAAAATTCCCAAGATACTCTATTGGTTTTTCTTTCAGATATGCTGTTTGGCCTCCAGAGGTAATTTGTGCTCTTTTAACCTCCGACCCTTAAGAAGCCTCATCTTTTACTTAAAGAGTTTGTACAAGTTCGTATAAACATGAGTTCAGTCTGTGTTACAGCAGTGTAGATCACAGTTACTTGGTGCAGCTGATGGATAACCTCAGTTGCTGTGGCCCCTCCCACATCCTGAACACCATCCCTTTGTGGCTCCTCCCACATCCTGACTACCTCCCCTTCTGTGGCTCCTCCCCGCAGGCAAATAGAAGCTCTAGACTGATTGGCTAACTTTTCCTGGGTCTTTCCTGCTCTAGATGGGTTTCAAACAAACTTACATTCAGTGAACTCAGACTATGACTTCTAGAAACCTGTCATAGACTTCTGTTGCTTATTCTAATAACTCATTTTGTTCATTATTGTTTGTTTTCTTGCTGTTGTGATGTCCTGTGTTGACCAGAGGACGATGGACTCTCCTTTGATTCTTGGTTCCTCTCAATGTTTCTTCTTTATGCCCTTTGGAAATTTTTCCTTGTCTACGTTGCCTTTGGCTCAGTCACTGTGGGCTTGGACTCTGACATGTGTGAAGCTGCTTTCTGACAATAACAAGTTGTAAAAAGTGCTATATAAATAAATTTGACTTTGAAATTTGACTTAATGTTACATTGTACTGGTTTATTTCATATCTGAGAACACACACTGCTCTGACACGTCAGTCTCCCCACTTCCACATGTACCCTCTTTAAACTTCATTTATTATCTTTTCTGCATGTATATGTGATGTTTGTTGTTATCTGTTATGATAGAATATTCTAAAACATATAGACTTTAAAATGATTATGGCCCTTTTTTAAAAAGTAAATTTTTTTGTATATATTTGTTATGCTAGTTAATTTGATGCTATGTTACAATTCCCTTGTAACTTTTCTTACTATGTTTTACAATGAAAGTTCTTGTGTTTTTGCAGAATGGTTTGGTTTCTTCCAGTCCATTGTTAATTCATGAGATCCCATGGTAGTTGTAATGTTGTATAGTTGCAGAACTGTTAATTTATGTACATTGTTTATGTATTTCAAGCTACTAAGCATTAGCATATCTAAATTTAAAAAAAGGTTTCACCACACTGCATTTGGATAAAGGAAGTGCAATATCAGACACTATCAGTCTAAGATGGTATGGTTTTTTCCTATGTACATATTCACAGTGACCACAAAAAGGGCACTTTTCAGCTCCTCCCACTGTGCTCATCCATCCTGGCACTCTGGCCCCAGTGGGCACTTTTGGGTGGGGGGTACTGGCAGGCCCTGGCTAGAATCCAGCCCTCAAAGAGCACACATGGCAATCACAGCACAGCTCAGTGGGTGGAGCTGATAACTTTGGTATCTAGGATCTGACTTAACAGTATTGTTACATCCTGTGTGTTGTATCACAAATATATTATTCAAATAATTGTTTACAAAAATGGTTTAATGGTTGCTTAGAGAAATGTTTTAAACATTTTCTGAATCTGTAGAATCTTTCTTTTCAGTTTTGTCGATAGTAAGAATAAAGAACCTATGAGAGGTTAGATATAGAAGTTAGATTATAGGGGTTAGATACATGTCATGTGCCTCACTTTGATATGAAACATATGGATATCATGTTATAAGTAAAAACAGAAGAAATGCCCTGAGATGTCAGAGTGTTAAACATAATGTTAAACATAATTCAGAGGTTTATATCCTACAAAGGTCAGACTTCAGTGCTTTGCACTGAAGGTTACTAGTGTGTGCAAAGACTTTGCAAAACCTGTTTCTCTGCTTTTGTTTCTGTTTCTCTTTTTTCTCTTTGTAATTTGCATTCTGTGTTTGTCTGTGTGTATGTGTGTGTGTGTGGGCGTGTGTGTGTGTGTGTGTGTGTGTGTGTGTGTGTGTGTGTGTGTGTGTGTGTGTGTGTGTGTGTGTGTGTGTATGCACGTGCATTCATATTCAGTAATTTGGAAAATAACAAAAAATATTCTGAAATAATATTTACAAATACACAGGCCCTCAACCTTTAATCTAATCTAAAACTTGGACATGTTATTTTCATACTATAAATATAAGGGTCAGGGATTACATGTCCATATTCAATACAGCAAGAGCCTTTTTTAGGCTCTTAAGCTTTATACCCTAATTATTCAGTTTACATTGAATCACTTTTTGTCTATGCAAATTGTTTGGGTAGTTATAGATTATAAACTGCAATATATGTAAAGCACATAGCCAATAACAGGCTATTGATAACTGCTAGAGCAACTAAAGTAGGATGAAATAAAACAACCACAAATAAAATAAAATTTTGTAATATGAACCAGTATGATGAGAAAAGAAAATATATAGTATTAAATAGAATGTAAGAAAAATAGTTTATATCAACTTTAATATTTAATATCTCATGTCGTTCACCTGTTCTGTGTTAGGTGTAATCATCTTGAGTGTATATATGTCTCCTGTGTTGTAATGTGTGTTGTTGGTGTTTGAGTTGTCTATAGCACTTGAGGTTATCATATATGTTTCATGTTCATAAGAATAAATCTGTGTGTCATCATGCCTCGTCCCCGCATCCTGCTTATCCTCGAATTGTCACAGAAACACCAACCGCAGAAAGATGCCCGGGAAGGGAAAAAGGGAAGGGAAGAAGGGGAGTATGTGCACTTTCTCAGCCTGTGCAGGGAGGCACCCCGTGTTCTTGGGTAGCTCCTGACTCCCACAGTAGGAAAGTGTGGTCCTGGTGCAGAAGCGAGGGAATCCCACGGGGCTACGTTTGACAACCTAGACTGGTACAACGACTTCCAGTCTTCCGAGTTGGACGACGTGGACTTCTGCAACACCAAGGAGAGATCGTTACTCCTCCTGGCCTCGCTCTATGGTCCTGCAGCTGAGGAGGAATGCGCTGCGTCCTACGGAGACCAGCTGGATCAAGAGGACCGGTATTTGGAGGTGGAATCTGCTGCTTCCTATATGGACCTTTCGGAGGACTACGCAGGTTATGGAGAGAGAAGGGGGTGCAGTGTGTCACTTTGGAGTCGGACAGGGGGTCTGACCTCGAGGAGGACCTGGTGATGGAGGTGGAGGGGGTATCCAGAGAGGAACTGCCCTCTCTGGACAATGTCATGAGCCCTGAGTATGGTGAGCCCCCAGTACCAAAGGCTCTGCCTAAGGCTCTATCCAGGGCAAGGTGCTCTGGGGGGTATCTAAGGGGGAACCTCACCCTCTTAACGACGTCACAAGCTCTGAGGAGGACGAACACCCAGCACCTAAGGCTGTGCCCAGGATCAGGTGCTCTGGAGCAAGCAAGCTGCTCCAGGGGACTGCTGGAGCGCAGGCACCGACGCCTAAGCTGAGGGGAGGAAAGAGGACAGCGATACTGGGGACTGCCTCACAAATAGGCAACACAGCTGGGTAGCTCCCCCACTAGCATTCACCCCAGGTCAGGACAGCCGCCGCCAATCGAGCCGACGATGAACATTCCCACCCCAGGCTGGTTGGCATCCGCCCCAGCCGACAGCTGGGGTTCCCCCACTCTTTCTCGGACTGTATAATTTGTGTAATGTAGTGCCTGTGCCCATCACCGTGTCTGTCCCCATTATAGTTAATGTGCCTGTCACTTTGTTCCCCTCTGTGTCTGTGTCTGTCCCTGTTAGTGTGTGTGTTCCCGTAACTGTCGTCATGTTGGTCCTGGTGTTTCCCCCCGCGCTCGCTTTGGCCTCCTCTATCCTCGTCGTTTGGTATTGGTTTCGGGTCTGCATCCCGTTAGGCTGTCGCGCCGGGAGGGGCTCTGTTACATCACAGCCCTACCCCCTTCTCAAACGTCTTCGTGTGTGTGTTCTTCTGTGTTGCCACGCCCTTTCGTGTCGTTCACCTGTTCTGTGTTAGGTTTAATCATCTTGAGTGTATATGTTTCCTGTGTTGTAGTGCGTGTTGTTGGTGTTTGAGTTGTGTATAGCGTTGAAGGTTATCATATATGTTGCATGTTCATAACAATAAATCTGTGTTATCGTGCCTCGTCCCCACATCCTACTTATCCTCGAAATGTCAGAGTAGTATGAAGAGAAGATATAAAGATCAGAAAATTAACTATAATAACTAAGTAATCACAACACAATGCGTAGAGATCAAAACATTGTGGATATTCTTTATCAGACACCCAGTTTTGAGCACAGTAATTCTTTAAGACAAATGGCACTTTTTTGGAGAAGATGGAATGAACCAGTTGAAACAATATAACTTAAAGATTGGAAAGCAGATGAACAAAGAGTATAGAATTAGAGATTACAGAGTTACACAGTACCTCCTTTACAACACTGAATGTGCCAGTAAAGAGATAATGTATCCAGACTTCACTTAAGATTATAGGAAGGAAGAGAGCTAATAATCTAGATGATAGTCAGTAGGAGCTGAACGTTTCACTTCAGAGTACATGCTGTCTTCAGGCTGTCCTCTCTTCACCTACCCTCTTTTGGTTTTCCTCTCATTGAAATGAATGGCAGCATAATTCAGCTCTTCAGCATCATGTCGCTGTGGGAATGAACAACAATGTTTAGTGAACATTACTGTCATTCTGATCTTTATTTAGAATATGACTACTAGTCTGAAACACAGAGACAGTGAGTTGCCTTCTCCTCCTCCTCTACAGCAGTGCAGTGTTGCATGTCTCATACATCTCCACCACAATAGCCTCATGCATGTGTGTCAATGATGCCGTAATTTGACTACAGCTATAAACTATTTCAGCACAACAGATATGGAACAGAGGAAGCTGAACTGAGCAGAGCCAGAAACATTCTTAGTAAAAGATTTCATAGATTTAAATGTATAAATGGCAATAAATTGCTCTTTAAGATTTAGAGATCTTATCATTGTTGATTAGACTGTGATTAGACAAACATTACTACAGCTCAACCTCTGCTCTTGACATCGCCTGCTATGTCTATAAAAAAGCAATTTATCAAATGTACATAATATGAGATTCAGTAGATTTTATCAAGGTAGGGCTGCATCACTAACGTCTACTGCTGTCATATCTATTATTAACATGTTATTCGGCATGATAAATATTTTTATATTTAAGTATGAGTTTTAATGTCAGCTGATACAGCCCATATCCAAGATGAAGACCGTAAACCTGGAGAAAGACGTTTTACTAATAAAGGCATGAAAGCATGACTGCATTAGTTGTACCTGATTGTTCATTTTCTTCATCACACTACCTTCTGGAGGTTTCACTGTGGTTGGTGAAAATACAATATTAATTGTAATTGGATCAGGGAATATTACCTCTATGCTAAAATTATTGCTGATTTTTTAATCAATATTTTCAAATTTTCTTAAAGATAAAAAATGTATGCAGTCAGGAAATAGAACAGTTTGAACCTCCTGCCCTTTATGAACACTTACCATTGCTGTGTTCAGAGTTTTTCATCTTACAAATGATTATGGCTTGAGCAATGATAACAGCCACACACACTCCCAGCATTGCTCCAAGACAGATCTCTACAGGACCCACAGGCTTTACTGCAGAACAATCTTTATAAAATAATTGAAAATACAAATTGGAGTGAAAGGTGTGTGGTATGTGACCTTAATATCAGACCCTAATCACATACACTCTGAATTTGGATGCACTGATGTGTATAACCCTTGCTATTTGTAAACATAACAAAAATACTGAACACTCTTTATCTTTGTGTCCTTCACATGCTTATCTAGATTTTTGTGACTTGTGATGGTCATATAGGATTTTGAAAGCTGCTAATTATTTTATTCTGTGATAATCATTTAATTTAAAGCAAAATGACACAAAGTTACTTGCTTAAATGGCTGTTTTTGGGGGTATCCAACCCTCTTCTTCTATTATCAGTCTTTGTTTGGTTTAACTCTCGATGTCCTGGTCAATAAAACAGTGGCAGCTCTTAGTTCATTTTGGTTTCCCTCACATGCTGGAACAACAAGTGTACTACTGTAGAATTAGCAGGTCATGTTATAAAATGTTTTTCATATGTCGCTTTGCAGTCCACCGAATTTATTTATTCTGTATTTATAGTGCAGTATAAAGAAATATTTTTTTCTACATTCTACATCATAAAATAACTGTGGCTTTGACATTCAGATTACAAGTGTTTTGTGCTTTAGTTATAATCTAGATTTGAATATTAAGAAGTTTAAAAGAAATCATGTAATTACCAGTCACAGCAACAAATGTAACAGAGGAAAAGTGAACCTCTGATTTTTCTGCCACTCCACAGAAGTATGTTCCTTCATCTTCTTCAGTAAGATTTAGAATAGTCAGAGAGTTTGTGGTGTCATTACTCCACTTCATTATGAATCTGGAGTTGTTGAATGGGGATGAAATCATGGCCACCTTCATTTTTTGCGCTCTTCCTACTTGCTGAGGCTCCTTCTTCAGTCTTTGCTTGTACCAAATGCAAACTATGTCATCACTCTTATTGGATGGTGCTTTAAATGTGCAGTTAAGAGTGATACTTATTCCAGGTTCATTCAGGACTGCTTGATTAGTAATCTCTGTAGTTTGAACAAGACCTGTAAAATGAAACAGATTCAGATCAATAAGAAAAAAAAACTGAATCCAATGTATATTGCTTATTAATCCAACAACAAACTACAGTAACACATGTAATTATGAACATTAGTAAAGATTTGCAATCATACATGTCTTGTAGCTCAAAAATATAAGTATCCAGACTGGTACCATCATTTCAGAGTAATGATCCAACCTCAGAGGAGACAATGTGAAAAGAAGCAACTGACAAACTAAGCAAACTTCATGAACTTTCAGATCTTATGACTCAAAATCTCATTGGCTGGCAAAAGTCACATGGTCCTGTACTGTCCTGTTGTCTCACAAATTTCATTGGCCACCTGCAGTGCCTTATCTCTTTAAAACATGTTGGAACCCAAAAAACTAAATTGCTGTAATTACTATTATTATTATTATTATTATTATTATTATTATTATTATTAATAATAATAATAATAATAATAATAATAATAATAATTTCCCCTTTTTTATACAGCTTAGATTTTAGAGTGCAGATACTTTTGGCCATTGATTTTTAGCCAATTGAAAATTTGCTCAAAATTGGGCCCCTCGTTTTGTGCTACACCTGACAGATCATGATTAACGTTATAGCAGTGAGACACTCAAGATTTTATGGAACAGTATTGAAAAGGGTATAACAGCAGTCAGAGTAACTTAAAAAGGTTTTATTGTTTGTTGTGTCATATTTAATATTAGAATAAGAGATACAACAGCAAGAATTATATTCTGGAATATAGCTGTGGTAGTCTAGGTTAGGATTATAGCCTGTGAGAGTCTATGGAAGGTCTCTTTTGTTGGTCCTGTCTACATCGCTAAAATTCCTGAATGTGCTGAATCTGTTGCAGTTGGTCGGCCGGCTAGCAGGAGGGACACGCCCACTCCTGCTAGGGATCATGCCCCTTACCTGCCCCGCTCACAATTGCCGGAGTACTAATAGAACTCATCTGTTCATTAACCACAATCTGCTTATTTAAACCCACAGATCCCAAGAGACAGGGCTGCACATTAGAGGACCTAAGACAGCAGTCTCATTTGATAACTGTGCTCACTCATAGCGAACGACTGTTTGAGTTCTGTTTAAGTGTTGTTATCATCACTAGCTACCAATGGATAATAAAAAGCACTTTGCTGCAACCCTACCTCTCGCTTCTTCTGTGGCGCAAACATCACAGAATCACCTATGTTTCTGTCCACTGCAGAGTCACACACTCTCCTGGGAAGGTCACCAGTACACAACACTGTGTATCACTGAGAGTACACTGAAACAGTGTCTTGTGCAGCTGAACTACATTTACACTGTACATTATTATTGTAAGCATGGCGACAGTAGGCATGTGTAGTAAAGTACTAAACATTACTACCTTTAACTCTTAAAAGGGAGCTGGGTGCTTTAAGACTGCTCCCCCCAGACACCCAACCAGCATGCAGTGGTAGTCATGAATGTGCACTGAATCTAAATAGGAAGTGCAAGCATGGGAGAGAAATGGGTTGGACTTTTTGCAGCAGCAGCTGACAAATTGTGTTTACGCTCTTGAATATTAAAATTCACCTTGACATTTTCATCAGTAGATCCACATAACCACCTATGGATACACATTACTCATGTTTTACGTCTAGATGATGCTACATTTACACCAGATTACATTGTCTTCGACAGCTGTCTCATTGGAGATCTGCCCACAAAGTCCCAGAGTTCTATGTTGCTGATGAATCATGTGAATGATTGAAGGTAGAAAACATGAGTCTCCAACGTAAGGTTTTTTAAAACATTTTTTTAAAGTAACGAAAATAAAACTGAGCATAACAAGAAACATAATGACATACCTCCCAGGTGGTGTGTCTACTGATGCACAACACACACCACCTGAGGGAAGCTTGGACTAGAATAAATTACACAAGTGACAATTAACATAATGTATGCACAAGTCCACATACTGGACAACCGCTAAATGCCAGTAGCTATTAGTAGGGGAATGGCATGCGTGATATTTATGAGAAGTGACTTCCTAATTACAGTTTTGTAAAAACCATCTCTAGAAGAACTTCCTACCAGGTATTCACAGGACAAAGCTGAGATTGAATGGACCACCCAGTCTCAACATGGGCAGGACTGCTGCTGGTGGCCTCCGATGCACTGAGGAATCATCCATGTAGGCTGCTGCACCATCTGTGCTAGAAGCACAAGACCGTTCGGACTCACCCTGCAGACAAGCTGCTGCCTCCCTGTACCTGTGAGCCCCTGGTCCCACATAGCATTCGACTTTGTCACTGATCTCCAGGTTTCAGACAGTAATAGCACCATCCTTTCCAATCAATTTTCTAAAACAGTCTGTATCATCTTTCTTCCACCTCATCCTACAGCTCAACAGACAGCCAACCTATATTTCCAACATATCTTTCGTCAATTCAGATTACTGCAGGATAGAGTGAGGGGTACAATTTACATCGCATGTGTGGCAACGAGCTGCTGGACAAACTCAATTTCAAGGTGAGGCTAATGTCTGGCTACCATCCACAGGTGAAGTTGGTAATTTTGCTGAATATGTATTCAGAGGTCTTTGCATTATTGCCTTATTGAAGACAGCTCTCAGGTACTCGTTAGTGCAGAACCAAAAAGCGTGCAACATAAAACCAAAATCAGAGACGCACAATCTTCTGGAATTACAACAATTTTATTCCCTTTATGCCTAATATCCTTCACTTATTTAGTCTTCGGAATGTACAAAAATAAATCTCAGTGTAAATCAAACAGCAGGATCATGTTAGGGAGGTAAAAAAAAGGATAATTAAATGCATCACTTCTTCCCTAACTCTCTAAAATCAGTAGAAAAGGCAGAGGCCAAAAGAACATAATGGGAGAGCAAAGTAAGAACTCATAAGCCCCTACGTAAGCTACCTTTTACTGAGGGCATTGATTATAAACTCAAAGCCTTACAGTGTTGACTTCTAATCAAGATACCACAGCACACCATTACATGAGCAAACACATCAAGAGTTAATTGTCCCGTTGGCCAATCAGTTAAAACAAATTGTACAAAAATCAGTCCCACAATGTTCAATCCCACAATGATCAATTTAACTGGTGTCACTCCTGTGACCCAACTTTACAATGGCCATATCCCACCTCATCATTACTTGAACTTGAATTACTTGAAAACACGAAAGGGTAGTAAGCTGAGACATGAGGAAAATACAGAGGTGAATAAATACAAGAACTAAACCAACGGCAGAACCAGGACGATGACGGAGACAGCGACAATAACCCGAAACGTGATAAAACATACCAAAATAGCTGAAACATAACTGAAAGACAAAACCCACAGATTAAATCACCAAGACAGATTCTAAAAATAATTTTATTTATTTATTTTTAATTCCCTAATTAAAAAAATAACTGTGGCTTTGACTAAGATTATATTTGTTTTGTGATTCAGTTATAATCCAGTTTTAAATGTAAATAAGTTTTAAAGTAGTAGTTTAATTAGCTGTCAGAGTGGACATAGCAGATGTGAAGTTAACCTTTGTTCCATCTGTCACTCCACAGAAGTACAATGTTTCATCTTCAGTATCATTCAGAACAGTCAGAGAGATTCTGTCATCCTTCCACTTCATTATGAATCTGGAGTTGTTGAATGGAAATGAAAGTATACCATCTTTGTTTTTAAGCACTTGTCCTACTTGCTGAAGCTGCTGCGTCCATCTGAGCTTGAAGCAAAAGCAAACAGTGTTTTTCTTTAAATGTGCAATAATGAGTGATATTCTTCCCAGATTCCGTCTGGACTGCTCGTATAAAAGGCTTGGTACTTTGAACCGGACCTATAAAATGAAACCGAGCCAGAATGAATAAGAAAACAATGTGGAGAAAATTGAATCCAAAACAAATAATACATTCTGATTATTAATCTAATATCTGAAAGAACAGTAACAAATGTAATTATAAATGCTGTTTAAAAATTTGGAACCGTACATGTCTTGTAGAGAAAAAATATGAGTATCCAGACTGATATCATCATTGCAGTGTAACGGATAGACCTCAGAGGACACGGTTTGAAAATAAGCAACTGACAAAATAATTAATTTCATGATCTTTATGGTCTCATGACTCAAAATCTCATTGGTTAGAAAATGTCACAAGTCTTTTTTTCTGTCCTGTTGTCTGACAACCATGTTTGGCCACCTGCACTATCTAATCTCTTTAAACATGTTGAGCCCAACATCCATGTAAGTTAAAATAATAGAGCACCACTCGAAGAAAGGGGTCATATGACAATCTTGTTTACAGTATTCAAAATTACTCCAAATGTTTATTATACTACTGTCCTTTCAAACCAAACCTGATGGAACATGATTGGATAATGCTGTACCACAGTTGTGCGCAAGAAATTATGGGGCACTGTTGAAAAGTGTATGACAACAGAGTAACTTGAAAAGTTTTTAGTGTTTTTCTCATATTTAATTTTAGAAAAAGAGATAAAACAACAATAATTATATTCTGCAATTATGAACTGTAAAAGTCTGTTAGGATTATGAACTGTAGAGGTCAATGTAAGGATTATGAACATTTTTTGTAACGACCCCGTCTAGGCTGTGAGGCCGTAACAAGGAAATAGAAATGTAAACCGATAACAGAATGTAAGTTGTAAAAAGTGAACAGCAACAAAACAAGTGGAAGCATAAATGGACCCCTCCTTTTTGGTGTATTTCACAGTAGATATTAACTACATCTTACTGGTACAATGTCTACAGGAGTGATTCAGGCCACCACCAACAGGATCCAACAGCAAAGTACCAAACAGAACAATATTTACACACTCTACACTATCTATAAATATACTCAAATATACACAGTAGCTAAAGCAGGAGGGGAGAAGTGAAAGAACGAAGGCCAAACACTGCAATATTAGTGGCTAAACACTGCAATATTAGTGGCCAAACACTGCAATATTAGTGGCTAAACACTGCAATATTTCCAAATTGTTTTTATAGTATGGGAAGAACAGATCCAAAAATGGGAAATCTTTCAGAGAAGTGTGAAATAATTTGGATTTTGGATCATGCCCCTAGTCATGTGTATGGTATAAATGGTACCCCTGAGTACCAGTGCAACTGGTAAAATTACATATTCGAGAATTTCACCTAGTCATGGCCAAATTACCACTTATTGAGATGGTGTAGTGGTTCCTGATGTTTATTGGGTATGGGGACATAAATTATATTTGACCCTAGTAGCCAAATAGACAGGTTTATGTGCCAAAGTTATGCTAATAATGGCATTTTCTATGACTCCATTATGACTCCATAATTGCTGCAGGACTCGAATCAATTCTTTGATGGGTTAATATAAACAAAATGTTGATTGGATAAACTACATATAATATAGTCAACAGTGCTTTATTAATTATACTCATGATGCTTTAAAACAATTACAGGCTACTTCATTAATGACCTGGCAGAATCGGGTGGCATTGGGTATGTTATTAGCAGAAAAGGGAGGTGTTTGTGTAACATGCCATTTTGGTGTGATGACAAGAGGCTGACAATTCAGCAGATGGGCTCTGGGTTGAACATTCATGTAATGCTTCACTATCCTGTCTTGCAGTGCCAGCCATATGATGTCAGCTCCTGCTTCCTCCGGAGTGACTAGAATTCGGGGTACAAGTCCAAAGGTAGGCTGGACAGCCAATGACGGCTAAGATCCTGGCCAAAGTACAGGTGTCCTGGAACGCTCCCCTTGCCACTGGTCACATGGTACGGCCCACCGCGTGCAGTGGAAGTCACTTTGTATTGTTTGTAACCACGCCCCCATGATGGCACACACCTACACCTGGTTTAAAGTTGTGTGTATTTAAACCCCTGTTGGTGTGTGCGTCAGTATTGGTCACTGTTTGTTTGGTTAGTCACACGTGTACTTATGTTAACCGTTTATGTTTGTGTTGCCCTTGTTTGTGTTCATGCCAGTGTTATGTGTATTCATGTTAACCGTTTATGTTTGTGTGAGTGCCTTCGTCATATGCGTTACGTGTCAATAAACGTCTGTCAATGTCGAGAGTCTGGACGTCCTGCTCTGCGTCCTGCGGCGCTCTGGCCGTTATAACAGGACAACCTAAGGCAGGCGCCATCATGGGACTTTGTGTCACCACTTACCAAATTATGTCCTTAAATCTGTATATTTCATATGAAGAGTGTGGAGGCTACATGATGGCTTTATCTTGTTTTTTGTTTTGTTATTATTTCTTTATTCTGACTACATGATGGCTTTTTCTTTGTTTTATTCTTTTATTATTTGATTTTTCTTTGACACCTCATTCTATTTTCAGGTTTTTTCAGTTTTTTTCTTTTTTCATTTTACAGACATGAGGTTGTTTTTGTTTAAGGTACGGGCTGAATAAAATGTTTAGCATGACCATTCATGGTGATGCAGTAGATTTTGTTATAAATTAGAGTGATGGTAATACTGTCTTGTCTTGCTGTCAGTATATAAATTCATCTCCTACTTGATGGTGGTTTATGTTTTTATTTTATCTTATGTTGTTTTTGTTCCTACTTACCTTGCATCCTACTTACTTCCATTTTCTTTTACTCTGCTTTATACATTATGTCTAATCATCCATTGTAAGGAATCAGCAATCATCCAGTATATTTACTTTACTATATTTAGTTGTAATGGCATACGGCAAGAGAACCTTCCTGACTTCATAGATGGTTAGTAGTGTATTAAGCTTGCATACAGCAGTTCATATTAATATGTTAGATACTCATAGTATTAGTAATATTATATTTACATGAGATATGATGTTGTGAAAATTGTGTAAATATAGTAGAAATAACAACAAAATGTCTGATGATGATTAGATATGAGCTCTGCTGACAGAGATAGCCACCTTGCATACAAGGTATAGTTAAGACGGAATGAAAGGTTGGGGATAGTCAATTAACCTACACTATTATATATATATATATATATATATATATATATATACACACAGTATATAATCAAACTATTAAAACACTATCAATAAAAGCATTTCACTGATAGGTTGCAGACAAAAAGGCTGGTTATAATGGGTTCATGACAAAAGTTATGAAAGGAGAGAAATGAGATAATAAAATGATATTGTAAGCAGAAAAAAATGGATGGTCCAGAATAAACTGGTTTCATGCAGGAAAGGCCTCTGTAGACTTCAACATAAATCCTCAAAATTTGAGAGGCCTCTAGGGGCTCCACTCAAGGGGGGTGCCTTGGTTCAAGGACGGGACATCCCGGCCTAGTACCCGAAGAAACAATATGGCCATCACCGGAAGAACCAATATGGCCATCCACTGATATAAAGTAAGATCCCCATTTAAAAAAAATAGAAGTAGCTCAGATTGAACATAATGGTTCCTGTTATGGTGAGCTGTAAGGAGGCAGATGCATGTGTGGAGAAAAACGAGATTTATTTGGGGCAAATCCAGCCCAGGGTCATAGATCCAATACAGAGCATACTGGGACAAACAAAACACACAAAGGCAAACACTAGAAGCAGGTTATAACAAAGGCTAGGAAACACAAAGTACAAAATTAACATATAGGCAGATATAAGCTTTCAGACATTCCTTCAAACACAATGAACCTAACAATGAACACAGGGAACATGACAGGGTTTAAATACATGAACTTAACAAGGTAGAAACAATGGACAGGTGTAAGCAATCAAAGTAGGGATGGAGAAAATGAAACTATGGAATGGATCTGAAATACACAACACGGGGAAAACATGGGAGAAGGAAGCTGGGAGGGACTAATCGTGACAAGATCGATGTCTAAATGTATGTTATTTTACAATATTGCTACAATAGGGAATTTAGATAGCTATGGTCACATTTAGGCACAATGTCTGCTACTAGCTAGCCAGCTAAATGCTGCTTATGTACAAAATTCACGAAATTCACTAAAGTTTTTTTGTTTGAAAGTAAACTACCATAGTATAGATGAATGAATATGTTTTGGCCATAATGAATACTGTGCAGCTGAGACTTGTGGCTGAGAAATGTTTGGGTAGTTGTTGATTTACAGACTGTAATATATGTAAAGCACATATTTAGTAAGAGGATCTTGGTATTCTATAAAACAACTAAAGAAGAATGGAATAAAATAACCTTAAATAAAAAAATATTATGCAATATGATGTATGACAAGAAAATAAATCATGCAGTATTAATTATGTAATAAAACTGTTTATATCAAATTTAATATTGGTTATCTATAATACTACTACTACTACTACTAATAATAACAATAATAGTAATAATAATAATATCAGATGCTAAGCAACAAAAACAGGCACAATGCAAACATTTAGTATGAAGAGAAGATGTAAAGGTCAGAAAATCAACAGTCATAACTAAGTAAACACAACACAATTGGTAGAGATCAAAACATTGTGGATATTCTTTCTCAGTCATCCAGTTTTGAGCACAGTAACTGTGAGCAGCAAGGAGGCGGACACGTGAGGAGAAGAATGAGATTTATTAGGGGCAAATCCAAAATCAGAGTCGTAGTTATAGTCCAGGGGCATAGTACCAATACGGAGAGTCTGAGAATATATGATAAACAAAACAAATACACATATGCAAACAGGAGAAGCAGGCTATAACAAAGGCTAGGGAAAACTCAGGACAAAGAAACACAAAGGCTAGGTAGAATACATGGAGTACAAACCAACACAAGCATACAAACACATTCAATGAACGGCAAAAACACAGGGATCAAGACAGGGTTTCAATGCATGAACTAAACAAGGGACAGGTGTTGAAAATCAAATGAGGGGAGGAGAAAATGAAACTAAGGAACATAACTAAAAAACACAAGACAGGGAAAATACTGAACTGAACCTGGGAGGGACTGATCATGACAAGCACAGTGGTTCTCTAAGACAAATGTGGCACTTTATTGTTGAAGTTGGACTGAAGCAGCAGAAACACAACACATCTTAAATATCAGAAAGCAGATGAACAGGAAATAGAGATTTAGAGATTACAGAGTTACACAGCACCTCCTTTACAGCACTGAATGTGCCAGTAAAGAGATAATGTATCCAGACTTCATTTAGTATTATAGAAGGGAAGAGAGCTAATAATCTAGATGATAGTCAGTAAGAGCTGAACGTTTCACTTCAGAGTACACGTGGTCTTCATGCTGTCCTCTCTTCACCTGCCCTCTTTTGGTTTTCCTCTCATTGAAATGAATGGCAGCATAATTCAGCTCTTCAGCATCATGTTGCTGTGGGAATGAACAATAATGTTTAGTGAACATTACTATCATTCTGATCCTTATTTAGTATATGACTACTAGTCTGAAACACAGAGACAGTGAGTTGCCTTCTCCTCCTCCTCTACAGCAGTGCAGTGTTGCATATCTCATACATCTCCACCACAATAGCTTCATGCATGTGTCAATAATGCTGTAATTAGACTCCAGCTATAAACTATATCAGCACCACAGATATGAAACAGAGGAAGCTGAGCTGAGCAGAGCCAGAAACATTCTTAGTAAAAGACATATTTAAATGTATAAATGTATAAATGGCAGTAAATCGCTTTTTAAGACTCACAAGTCTCATCATTGTTTAGAATTTGACTAATATTACAACAACATGTCTTCTGCTGTGTACATCACCTGCTATGTCTGAAACAACACAATTAAAAACATGCACATAATGTGAGATACAATCTGATGTATCAGGATAAACCCCTAACACTCACATCTACTGTTGTCATCTATGATAGGCAAGTTGCTAAGAATCAAGAATCAAGCTAAGAATCAAGTATCAAGAATCAAGTTTTTATGTCAACTGATGCATGCCACATCCAAGATCAAGAACATAAACCTGGAGAATGAAGTGTAAATAATGGCATGAAAGCACAACTGCACAAGTTGTACCTGATTGGTGGTTTTCTCCATCACACGTCTTTATTGAGGTCTCACTGTGGTTGGTGAAAATACAGTATTAATTGTAATTGGATCGGAATATTACCTCCATGCCAAAATGTTTGCTGATTTTTTTAATCAATATTTTTAATTTTCAAAGCCATGAATTAGAATAGTTCCAACCTCCTGCTCTTTATGAACACTTACCATTGCCACTTTCAGAGCTTTTCATCTTACAAATGATTATGGCTTGAGCAATGATAACAGCCGCACACACTCCCAGCACTGCTCCAAGACAGATCACTACAGGACCCATGGGCTTTACTGTAGAACAATCTTTAAAAAATAATTGAATATACAAATTAAAGTGAAAAGTGTGTGGTATGCGAACAAGAGATCAGATGCTAATTAGACAGCTATAACCAGCACAGCTCCAAGGAAGATCACTACATAATTAAAACATTTCAAAAGGGTCAGCCTGAGCACCCTCTTATGCCACCATTATGTCAGACATTAACTACACAGCTCTGCTATGAATTAAAATGAAGAGGTAAAAGTATACATGAACAAAGATTAAGTTTAGTCTGCCAAAACAGACTGTTTCCCTGTATACACAAATGTGTGTGTGTGTGTGTGTGTGTGTGTGTGTGTGTGTGTATGTGTGTGTGTGTATGTGTGTGTGTGTGTGTATGTGCGTGTGTGTGTGTGGTGTGTGTGTGTGTGTTAGTAAGAGAGAAAAGTGGGAGAGGTGTGTGTGTGTAAAAGAGAGAGAGGTTTCTTCTTGTCTAACAATAAGGTTCAAGTCAGCTATTGCTTGAGGAATAAACTCTAATGCTGAATTATGATGCAGTGATGTGTATAAACCTTGATATCCTGGTAATTATAAAAATACTGTACACTCTTAGTTTATCTTGGTGTCTTTCACATGGTCAAGCTAGATTTATATAAGAAAGGCATTTCCTTTATAAAACACTTGTGGCTGTTATATAGAACCTTGAAGAGCAAGTTTCTATGATGATCACTTTATGCAAACCAAAGAGGCGCAAAGATATTTGCTTGACTGGGCTGTTTTTTGGCTTCCTGACCCTTTTCCACTACTGGTAGGCTCTATTGGGTTGAACTCTCCATGTGCTGTTCAATAAAATACACACAGTTTCTGCTTTGATTTCATCTTTATTTCATCCCTCTCATGTTTAAACAAGTGTTCTACTAACGAATTAGCAGGTTTTATTAAAAACATGGGTATCTTAGAGCACTTTGCAATCACACAGACTGTAAAAATCATTATATATATTTTTTTCAGAATAAAGACATTTAATTCAACTTCAGAAAATAACAATAGCTTTGACATTAAGATTAGAAGTGCTTTGTGTTTTAGTTATAGTCTAGTTTTATATTTTAAGACATTTACAGGAAATATTTACCTGTCACATTGATGAATGTAGCAGAGGAAAAGTGAATCATTCTTCCGTCTGTCACTGCACAGAAGTACGTTCCTTTATAATCTTCAGTAAGATTTAGAATAGTCAGAGAGTTTGTGGTATCATCCCAAATAATTTTGAATCTGGAGTTGCTGAATTGAGATGAAGGTATGGCCTGTTTATTTTTTAGCACTTCTCCTACTTGCTGAGGCTCCTGGTTCGGTCTTTGCTTGTACCACATGGAAGGATTGATATCATATTTTTCTTTAAATGTGCAGATAAGAGTGATATTTTCTCCAGGTTGAATCAGGACTGCTTGATTAGCAAGGTTTATAGTTTGCACAAGACCTATGAAATGAAACAGATTCAGATCAATAAGGAAAAAAAATGTTAACAAAATTGAATCCAATAACATGTAATTATGAACACTAATAAAGATTTGGAACTGTACATGTCTTGTAGCTCAAAAATATAAGTATCCAGACTGGTATCATCATTGCAGCGTAATGCTCTGACCTCAGAGGAGACGGTTTGAAACAAGCAACTGACAAACTAACTATACTTCATCAACTTTTGTGTTTCATGACCTAAAATCTCATTGGCTGGCAAAAGTCACATGGTCTCACAACCTTGTTTGGCCACTATCAGTGCCTGATCTATTTTAAAACATGTTTATACCAAACATGCATGTACATTATTTTATGTACTTATGTGACTTTGAATTTCAAACATGTTATAGACAGGCATTTGTAGTGTTAGAAGTCTTACTGATACAGCGTAGAGCACTTGCCCCAATGAGGTTTGAACTGCAGTCGCCAATGAAACAGTCAGTATTGTTATATAGTACAATTTACCACACATGATGGTAAAAAATGATATAAAAATCTTGCTTACAATCTTGTTTGCAAATTTGCTCAAAAAGGTTTATTTTTATTATTATTCTGTTATCTTTTTTCTACATCTTAGATTGTTAGTGTTAGAGTGAGCTTTTTTATAGACAATAGTAGAGTCACTCAGAAAGTGTGCCCTTGCTCCTGTGCTACTGCCCAATCTATCCATGCCTGATGAAGTGTGATTGGCTAATGCTGTAACACAGTGATGTTCACTATTTTATGGAACACTACTGAAAAGTGTATGACAACAGTCAGAGTAGTTTAAAAAGGTTTTATTGTGTATGTCGTCTCATGTTTAATTTTACAGTAAGGACAAAACAACAAGAATAATATTTTAGGATTATGAACTGTAGAAGTCTATGAGATGTAACTTTTGTTGGTGCTATTTAAAGTCCTAAAAATGATCTAAAAATTCAATCAGGTCTACATTAATAAGGGGGATGAGGAATTAAATATTACTAATTCAAAATAAACAAACGTATTGCTGCACTCAGTTAAAATATCATTGGCCACCAGAATTCCCAAGATCCTCTAGCGTCTTTTCTTTCATATAGTCTGTTTGGCCACCAGCAGTCATTTGGGCTCTGTGAACCTTTGTCCCTTGAGAAACCTTACCTTTTCTATAGTTTTGACAAATTGGTGTAATATGGTGTATATAATTTATAGAAAGTATTTTTTTTTTTAAATATTTACCTTATATTCTTTTGAAATGTAACTATGTTTTACTGTTATGGGTCTTAGGCGGTTTTGCAGAATTTTTTTGTTATCTGTCATTTACAGTCATTTTTGTATCTGCTAGTACAAGGTTAATATATGAGCTCCCATGTTCCTGGAAATTTATTGTTATTGTAGCACTGTTTTCTTTATGTATGTATGTATTTCACCAAGCATTAGGATATTTTAGTTACGTTAGGCACTTAGACAAGGGACATGCCCACGACCACAGAAACTCAAACACACACACACAGACACACACATACACATACACAACGTTCCCCATTTCCAATCCACTAATTAATGATTACATGCACCTGTTCCTTGTTAGCTTTTTTGTTTCTCCCTCTATTTAAGCCCACAGGAACACTAATCCAGTGCTGTACATTGTTTCTTTGCAGGTGTGTTGGCCTTTTTTTTTTTAAATAGCTTTTTTGCCAACTCACCTTTGTGTTTGTTTATTCAGGGAGTATAAAAACACTCAAAATGCGCACTTGTGTCCTGCACCCTACTTGAACCTTTAATAAGGGTATTTACAATAATAAATGTTAATTTTTTAATTATGAATTAATATTTGCTATTTTACCATCTACCACATTCATACATGTTTTTGTGTGTGTTCATATAATATTCAATAATTTAGAAATGACACACAACTTATTCAAATAAAATTATTTTAGATTAATAATAATATTTGCAAATGCACAGGCCCTTCATTTAATCTGAAAACTTGGCCATGTTATAATCAAACTAGAAACATAAGGGTCAGGGGTTACAAGTGCATATTCAATAGAGTTTCATGTTTCTTTCTTAAGCTTTAAGCTTTACAACCTTTTTATTCAGTCAGTCACCCAGTTTTGAACACAGTGGTTCTCTAAAACAAATGTGGCACTTTATAGTTGAAGTTGGAATGAACCACCAGAAACACAACATACCTTAAATGTCAGAAAGCAGATGAACAGGGAATAGAGATTTAGATTTTACAGAGTTACACTGCACCCCCTTTACAACACTGAATGTGCCAGTAAAGAGATAATGTATTCAGGCTTCACTTAGGATTATGGGATCACTTAGGATGGGAAGAGCGCTAATAATCTAGATGATAGTCAGTAAGAGCTGAACGTTTCACTTGAGAGTACATGCTGTCTTCAGGCTGTCCTCTCTTCACCTGCCCTCTTTTGCTTTTCCTCTCATTGAAATGAATGGCAGCATAATTCAGATCTTCAGCATCATGTCTCTGTGGGAATGAACAGCAATGTTTAGTAAACATTATTGTCATTCTGATCTGTAGACTACAGCTATAAACTATATCAGCACCACAGATATGAAACAGAGGAAGCTAAGCAGAGCCAGAAACATTCTTAGTAAAAGATGTCATGGATTTAAATGTATAAAAATGAGTGAATTGCCTTTTAAAATGTACAGATCTTAATACTGTTTTTGATTAGAGTAATATTATAGTAGCTCATCATTCTGCTCTTTACATAAGCTGCTATGTCTGAAACAAGGCAATGAAACAAATGTACGTAATGTGAGATACAGCATATTTTAACATGGTAGACCCACATCACTAAATAGATATCCTTACTTTCAGATCTTGACTTTTCTATTATGGGGGGGGCATGTCATATTATGCTAATTAAAACAGTAGCTGATTTAACATCTACTGTGGTTATGTCTATGATTGCCTAGTTGCTAAGCATTATATTTATATATTTAATGGCATGAAAACACAACTGCACAAGTTGTACCTGATTGTTTTTTTCCATCACACTACCTTGCTGAAGTCTTGCTGTGGTTAGGGAAAGAATGCAGAATAAAAATGTTATTGGATCAGAGAAAAATACCTGTATGCCAGGTTTGTTGCAAAATTCTTATGAATAATTTCAATATTTCTTAAAGATAAAAATAGTAAGAAGTAATGAATTAAAATAAGGGCCCCCTGCCCTTTATGAACACTTACCATTGCCATGTTCAAAGTTTTTCATCTTAAACATGATGATGGCTTGAGCAATGATAACAGCCACACACACTCCCAGCACTGCTCCAAGAGAGATCACAACAGGATCCAAGGGCTTTACTGGAGAACAATCTTTATAAAATAATTTCATATACAAATTAAAGTGAAAAGTATGTGGTATGTGACCATGATTTCAGACGTTTCAGACAGATCGCTACAAGATTTACTTTAAAACAATTTTTATAAATATTAAGTTGAAGATAAAATTAAAGTGAAATGAAATTGTATATATATGTATGTGTATGTGAATATATATATATATATATATATATATATATATATATATATATATATATATATATATATATTCTTCTAGAATGTAAGGCTTGAGTTGACAATTCCTTAGTTTTTCTTGGTGATATTCAGATTATTCTACTAGATTTTTTCTGACTTGTGACTATCATACAGAACCTTGAATGATATAAAAAATACCACAAATATACTTGCTTGACTGGTCTGTTTCTGAGGTCTCCAATCTGCATTGTCCCGCACTGTCAGGGTCTGTTAGGTGGGGTTGTTGCCCTGATCAATAAAACATAAACAATGTTAGCTCTTAGTTCATATTGGGTTCCCTCACATGCTTGAACAACTTCACTACTGAAGAATTTGCAGGAACTTTTATAAAATGTATGTTTATCTTATATCACTTGGCAGTTTATAGAATGAAATGTCTTTGTATTTATACAGGATTTTAATTCACGGCTTTATAACTCATCTATGGCTTTGATATTAAAACAATAAGTGTTTGGTGCTTTATTTATAATCCAGTGTTAAGAAGTTTAAAATAATACATTTAATTACCTGTTACACTTCCAAAGGTAGCAGAGGAAAAGTGATCTATTGTTGCATTTGGTATTCCACAGAAATAAGTTCCTTCATCATGTCTTGTAGCATTTTGAATAGTCAAAACGTTTGTGCTATTAATCCATGTCATTTTAATTCTGGAGTTGTTCAATGAAGAAAAAAGTATGGCCTGTTTATTGGTTTTCATTATTCTTTCTTGCTGAGGCTCCTGATTCAGTCTTTTCTTGTACCGAATGTAAACAACATCACTGGATGTTGCTTTCAATATGCAGTTAAGAGTGATATTTTTTCCCGGGTACATTTATGACTGCTTGTTTAGCAGCGTTTGTACTTGAATAGGACCTATAAACTTAAAATAAGTCAGATCAATAATGAAAAAATGTGGACAAAAGTTTATGCAAAGCAAATAATATATATTGATTATTAATCCAATATCATAAAGTACAGTAACAGATAAAGATTTTGGAATCGTATGTCTTGTAGCTCAAAAATATAAGTATCCAGACTGGTATCATCATTGCAAAGTAATGCTCAGACCTCAGAGGAGACACTTTGAAAACAAGCAACTGACAAACTAAGTAAACTTTCAGGTCTCATCACTCAAAATCTCATTGGCTGGCAAAAGTCACATGGTCCTGTTCTGTCCTGTTGTCTTACAACCTTGTTTGTCCACCTGCAGTGTCTGATCTCTTTAAAACATGTTGAGCCCAAAGTCCATGTAAGTTAAAGTAACAGAGCACCACTTGAAGAAAGGGGTGATATGACAATCTTGTTTATAGTATTTAAATTTCCTCTAATTATTTGTTTTTTTAAGAATTATTTTTTAGTTATCATTTTTTGTACAGCTCAGATTGTTTGAGTGCAGATACCTTTGGGCATTTATTTATCCAATTGAAGAACAACTGAAAAAAATGTGCCCCTCCTGTTGTGCTAATGTCCTTTCAAACTTCGCCTGATGGAATATGATAAAATAATGCTGTACCACAATGACACTCAATATTTTATGTAACAATATTGAAAAGTGTATGACAACAGTAAGAGAAGCCTAAAAAGGTTCTAATTAGTTTTATATAGTGTTTTAGTGTGTCACATATTTAATTGCTAAGACATAAAACAGCAAGAGTTATATTCTTGGATTATGAAGTGCCGAAGTCTATGGAATGTCAATTTTGTTTGTCCTTTCTGTAACTTCTCACTGCCACATCTTTCCTTTAGGAATTAGGCTTTAGGATTTGTAAACTAAATGTAACTATCAGGGAATTATTGGAATTAGATGAAGTGACTAGTCATTGGTTGTGGGTGAGGAAAGTCCAGGCTAGTTATGGAAATACATAACGCAAATGGAACCACTGAATATTGCATTTGCAATACCAAGTGCCACTGAACATGCATTAAATGTACTAGTGAGGCTGGACATGGCCTTAGTCACTGTGGAGATCAGCATGGAACTGTTGTGTTAGGGAATACTTGGTGGTGTAGTGCATAACATCCATATGGACCTGTCAGTGCTGTGTACACATTAACAGTATCAGTGGGGCTGGGTATGACTTTAGTCTCAGGGGAGACCAGTGATGAATTTTATAGGATATGAAGTGACTGGCTACATGGCGGCAGTACAGTGGGTAAATGTATGTAGAGTAACACTGTGTTTGCTGGAGGTTTAGAGTGTAAAGCCACACATAACTTACATGTGTTGTGGAATTATAACCTATGGAACCAGGATGAAGCTGTTAGTGAAAAATGAAGTTCTATTTTAGAAACTGAAAGACTCACTAGGACATTCCAAAAAAAAGCTCCATTTTATGCTATGCCTCAAAAATTAAAATCTCATTGGCCATCAAAACTCAAGATCCTTTTCTGTCTTTTTTTGCATTATTGTCAGTTTGGTCACCAGAGTTCATTTGGGCTCCATTAACCTCTGACCCTTGAGAAGCCTTACCTTTTCCTTAAAGAGTTTGTATAAATTGGTGCAAACATGAGTTCAGTCTGTGGCATTGCAGTGTACATCACAGTTACTTGGGGCTGCTAATGGAGAACATCAGTTGCTGTGGCTCCTCCCACATCCTGACTACCTCCCCTACTGTGACTCCTCCCCCCAAACAAAGAGAAGCTCTAGACTGTCTGAGTGACTTTTCATGGGTCTTTCCTGCTCTAGATGGATTTCAACAAACTTACATTCTGTGAACCCAGACATTGACCAGAGGATGATGGGCTCTCCTTTGATTCTTGGTTCCTCTCAACATTTCTTGGGCAGTTTTTCCTTGTCAGTGTTGCCTTTGGTTTACTCACTGTGGGCTTGGACTCTCACATCTTTGTGACGATGTGGTAGTAAAAAGTGCTATAGAAATACATTTGTCTTTGAAACTTGACTTAACTTTACAATCTACTGTTTTATTTTATATCTGAGTACACACTCAAATCTGACAAGTCAGTCTCTGTACTTCCACATGTATCCTCTTTAAACTTCAACTTCATTTATTCTTTTCTGCATTTATATGTGATGTTTCTTGTTATTTGTTAGGATGAGATATTCTAAAACATATATAATGTTTTAAATGATTAAGGCCCTTTCTTAAAAAGTAACATATTTTGTACATATTTAACCTCATATGCTTACGCTATGGAACTAGATGCTCTTTTACAATTCCCTTGTAGGTGTTGCTATGTTTTACTCTGATGGTTCTTGTTTTTCAAGAATACTTTGGTATCTTCCAGTCCATGGTTAATTCCATGTTATTAGTAATGTTTTATAGAAAATCTATGTATTTAATGTATGTATTTCTTGCCAGTAAGCATTAGCAAATCTTAAGAAAGAAAAAAAAAAAGGTTTCCGTACACTGTATTTGCATAAAGGACTTGTATTATCAGACACTATCAGTCAGAGCTTGTGTTTTTTTTTTTCTATGTGCATATTCGTAGTGATCACAAGGTCTAAAACTGTGTTCTCACACCATTCTTTCTCAGATAGCAACTAAACAGGAAAGCAAACTGATATTGGTATTGTATTCATGACAAAGTGATGATGACCTTATAAAATAACCCTATTCCTGCACTGTCAGGCTCTGTTTTGTTTAACTCTGCATGTCCTGGCCAATAAAATAAAGTGTCATGACTTTAAAAAATTATGAATGTGCCAAACTGCATTACTCAGGAGATAAATTCTCATTGGCTAGAGGAAGTCTTGAGGTCTTATTATTTTTAATTTGGCTTTTACTGTAAAATGTTCCCCTGTTGTCCTCTATGTTCCATGACGACTTTCTGCATTAATAATTTAAAAGCTGGCAAATAAAATAGATTTATTATTATACTGATAATATGTTTGCCAGATTAATGCAACTTTCAGGCAGCACTATGTGAGGCTTAATAAGGCGATAGAACTGAGTGGTTAAAGTTGAGCACCTCTGGTCAAATATAATCCAACCAGCACCCCTCCACCACCCTGTTTCATAGAGAGATCATTATCTGCACTTCTGTTTCCTATAGAGTAGCTTTAACAACCAACAGGAAATCAGGCCCCAATCACATTTAGAAGTGCTGCTCACATTTAATGAATAGTATACACATAGTTATGATGCTGTTCAACATTGCTTTTCTTTAATAGTTTCTTTTTATTTGCCCAGAGGCTGTGAATAGTGTACATGTACTAAGTCACAATATAACGTTTTAGTCTCAGTGCTGCCAAAAAACATTACACATGCTTTGATACATCATATATGAAAGAATCAGTATTTCTTAATGCCAAACTACATAACTCCATTACTATATAGATACTAATATAAGGATAGTCACCATTAATAACTGCAAGACTGACTGAAGTTACATGCTGCCATAAATAAATACAACTATTTTTTTTTTTTTTTTTTTTGTCAGCATTTTGCCAAGCATATATTCTCCATCACAAACCAGTTTAGGTCCCACCAATACCAGGTTACCACTGTTGGGCCCCTGACCAAGACCCTTAATCCTCAGTTGCTCAAATTGTGTTCAGTCAGAGTTGTAAGTCACTTTGGATAAAAGTGTCAGCTAAGTGATGTAAATGTAAATGATGTTGGTCTAAGTGTATCTTTTGTAATTGATTTTGGTTTTGTAATTGTTCTGGGTTTTAAAAAAGCCAACCACTACACTTCCTGTTGTCAGTATCACACATCCAGTTGGCTTGTGTTGGCACTTGTGTTGTACCACCTAAGTACACTTGTAACACCTACAGTATTAAATATTTAATAAAAATAGTGTCTATCAAATTTAATATTGGTTATCTATAATTGTCAGGGGACAGCCTGCTGCATGCAGAGGGGTTGATCCTTGTAGGTAGCCACACTCCCGTGATGGCATGCACCTGCACGGAGTTTAACGTTGAGTGTTTGTCTGGCTATTGAAACCCCAGTCAGTGCGTGCCTCATTGTTGGTCAGTGTTAATGTTTATGTTCATGTTAGTGTCGATTTCGTTGTTAATGTCTCTGTTAATGTAAATGTTAAATATCCCTGTCTCTGTTACTTTTCAAACTGTTTGTATGTTTATATTCACTATAGTCCCTATAGTCCCTATGTGTGAGTGCCGCCATTGTTCGTGTTTTATGTTATTAAATGTTTCACGACGTCAAGGGAGTTTGTGCGTCCTGTACCTCAACCTGCAGCACTCGGGCCACCGTTACAATAATAATATGTTTAAATTTTTATATGTGATATTTAATATCAGACACTAAGCAACAAAGACAACAGGCACAATGCAATCTTTTAGTATGAAGAGAAGATATAAATGTCAGAAAATCGACAGTCATAGCTAAGTAAATGAGTAGAGATCAATACATTGTGGATATTATTTATCAGTTACCCAGTTTTGAGCACAGTGGTTCTCTAAGACAAATGTGGCACTTTATTATTGAAGCTGGAATGAACCAGCAGAAACACAATATACCTTAAATATAGTTAAAATCAAAACTCACAATAAACTGTTCTATCTTTTTTTTCCCTTATAGTCAGTTTGGCCACCAGAGATCATTTGGGCTCCGTTAACCTCTGACCCTTGAGAAGCCTTATCTTTTCCTTAAATAGTTTGTACAAATTGATGTAAACATGAGTTCGGTCTGTGGCACCGCAGTGTAGATCTCAGTTACTTGGGGCTGCTGATGGATAACCTCAGTTGCTTTGGCTCTTCCCAGATCCTGATCACCTCCCCTTCTGTGTCTCCTTTTCTGTGACTTTTCTTTCTGGGTCTTTCCTGCTCTAGATGGGTTTCAAACAAACTTACATTCAGTGAACCCAGACTAGGACTTCTAGAATCCTGGAATAGACTTCTGTTACTTTTGTTCATTATTGCTTGTTTTCTTCCTGTTGTGATGTCTGGTGTTGACCAGAGGACGATGGGCTCTATTTTGATTCTTGGTTCCTCTCAATGTTTCTTCTTCATGCTCTTTGATAGTTTTTGTTCATCAATGTTGCCTTTGGCTCAGTCACTGTGTGCTTGGACTCTGACATGTGTGAAGCTGCTTTGTGACAATATCTGTTGTAAAAAGTGCTATATAAATAAAATTGACTTTGAATCTTGACTTAATGTTACACTGTACTGTTTTATTTCATATCTGAGTAGACACACTGCTCTGACACGTCAGTCTCCCCACTTCCACATGTATTCTCTTTAAACTTCATTTGTTATCTTTTATGCATGTATGTGTGGTTTGTTGTTATCTGTTATGATGAGGTATTCTAAAACATATAGTCTTTAAAATGATTATGGTCCTTTCTTAAAAAGTAACATTTTTTGTACATAGTTGTTATGTTTTACAGTGATAGTTCTTATGTGTTTTTGCAGAATGTTTAGTTTTTTTCCAGTCCATGGTTAATTCATGAGATGCAATGTTAGTTGTAATGTTTTATAGTTGCAGAGCTGTTAATTTATGAACTTTATTTATGTATTTCATGCCACTAAGCATTAGCATATCTAAATTTAAAAAAAGGTTTCACCACACTGTATTAGCATAAAGGAAGTGCAGTATCAGATGCTATCAGTCTAAGACGGTATGTTTTTTTTTCTGATAGGCATATTCACAGTGACCGCAAAAGCTAAAACTGTTCTCACATCATTCTTTTTCAGATAGCAGCTAAACAGGAAAGTAAACTAATGTTGGTACTGTATTCATGACAAATGATGACCTTTTAAAATAACCCTATTCCTGCACTGTCAGACTCTGTTTGCTTTAACTCTGCATGTCCTGGCCAATAAAATACAGTTTCATGTCGTAAAAATTGAGGAATGCACCAGTCTGCATTACTCAGGAGATAAATTCTTATTGGCTGGAGCAAGTCTTGAGGTCTTATTTTTATTTTGTCACAGAAGCTCTTATGACAGTGGCAGGGAGGGAGTGAGATGTGAGTGTAGTTTAGGATAATTTTTATTCTCTATAGTAATAAAGATAAACACAAATGCACAAGGCTGGTTAATGACAAAACATAACCAAAAGAAACAAATATGCTGGTAGGAAACTCACAGCACAGTGGCAGCAAAGAGAAGGATACAGTCGACATCATCTTAGGTGCTGTCAGCAAGCAATGAATTCTGGGAAAGCAACCATGGGCTTTAAATAGGGGGAGGGCAAATAAGGCACAAGTGCTGGTGATTAGTAATCAGGTGATTCAGAGCAGGCAGGTGCAGTGTGTGTGTGTGTGGGGGGGGGGGATGACTCTCTTGCTCCACACTGCATCAGCTCTAAGTTGTGTTAACCTCCTGAATTCAAGAGTTAAAATCACATTTATCAGGAGGAGAGTATGAGTGTCCTAATAATGTAATATCTATGTTAGACAGACAAGATGATTTAGGGGGATGAGAACAGGATGTGTTTTTAAATTGCACTTTGATATTTTATAATTTTATAACTTGGATGTTTTTGTTTTTATTGTTGTGAATATCTTTCCCCCGTGTAATGTATGTAATTAATATTAATGAACCTTGTGTTCCTGTGTGATACCTGGAGCAGTTTTCAAACATGACAGACTAAATAATCCAGTGCCAAAAACACATACTGGAAAATAAAAGTGATTTATTACTACACTGATAATATGTTTGGAAGGTTTATTTTCGGTTTCAGTTTTCAGGCAGCACTATGTGAGGCTGAATAAGGTGATAGAACTTAATGGTTTGAGTTGAGCACCTCTGGTCAAATATAATCCAACCAGCACCGCTCCACCACCCTGTTTCCAGTCAGAGATCATTATCTGCACTTTAGTTTTCCATAGACTAGCAAAAATAACCAACAGGAAATTATATTTGCATTTGTGCTTTTTCTGAAAGAGTGCAAACCTTTAGGTGAAGTGTGACTAAATCAGACACAAGTCTCAGGTCATGTGTCATGATGCCTCCCTTCCTAAAGTGTCCATATAATAGCCTTTATACTTTTCTTTTGCTTCTGTTTCAAGTGCTATAGGTTAAAGTTTTGTGCCACACCTCACACAGGTTGCAAGTGTTGAGTCTTATTCACCTGTGTGTAGTTATGTGGTCCCTTTATACGAACTTCCTGTTAGTATGTATGACTGTAGGTCATTGATGTTACTTTGGCTTTCATTAGTTCATATTTGTGCATGTTGATGTTCTTTTTCATTTTTATTAAAGCCTTCAGTTAGAGACGATTGCTTACTACCTTGTTGCATGATCTTCGCATTTGACACCATGAAAAACTTTCAGTTCAGACTGCCAGAGCACATCAATTGAGACCGGTGGAGTACAATGTACATTGTGGGTCTGGCAGGAACTGCTGAACAATCTCAATGTAACCTGACTCCATTTGAGTGTGTCCTAGGCTTCCTGCTGCTGCTATAACCCTGGAACTCTCCATTGTCCTGGTTCACAGCAGCAAAGAGGGAAAGAGGCCAGAAGGCTAGGTATGTTACTATATGCTTGTTAAACTGTACCTGGATCAGTTTTAATTGAACCAAATTCACACAGCTGAGTTGCACTTTTTTTTTCTTTCTACGGGCTGCAACACAACTTCCCTTGTCTGTGTGAAAAGGATCCCAGTACTAAAGAGTTCTGTTATACTACATTACAGGTCTCTGAGGACAAGATGCAGAAAACCGGGCATCAAGAAAATGAATACACCCATGTGACATTCTGGCCTGTTTGAGTACAGCCCAGTTTAGTGTTCAGTTCAATACATAAAAGAAAATAAATTATACTGTGTGGAAGTATAGTCCAGAGTGTGTGAATAATATTACTACTTTATCGTATCCTTTAAGTTATCTTGCCAGTACAGAATGTTTCATCTTAGTTACTTTTCCCCCTGTGCTGTAGGACTGTAGCACTAGTTTACTGTACACCCCACATGCTGATATGGTTATAAATGTAAACATTTGTCAATAAAGAAGTTTAATTCACTTTCCATAAGCTCCTTTTGATGCTACACTGTCTTTTTACAAACAATGTAAAACCTAAAATTTAAAATTCCAAGATAAAATATAAGTAGTCTAAAATGAAAATAAATTAAAAGAAAAATCTGCCATAAAAAGTAACTAAGTGAATATTGTTCAGTTAATCAGTTCACACATATTTAATCAGCCACGCTGATGGTACAACTCACATTAGTAGTCTAATCAAAATCTCATGTGGCCGTGCATTCACATTGGCAGTGACACAGTGTCATAAAGCAGCCCAAAGGAAGCGGCTGTTTAGAGTGACAGGAGGCGGAGCAACTGTTGGCAAAGTGTGAGGGACAGGCAGGTCAATGAAACTGAAACTTTATTTAACTTTATACAAATGATCAGCAATTTAATACAGTCACTACCAGTGGAAGTGAAGACAGCAAGTTCTAATCCTATCAGTTATTAGTAGCTAATTAATAATGGGAGAATAGCCATATCAAATATTTTAGTATTTCTTGTATTGAATCCTAAAGCAAAATTCTGTTTGCTTGTAATCCTGTGGAGGACAGTGCTGTACAAACAGTGAGGAGGAGTGTGTAGGGCTCTGAAGATAATCACGCACACACACACACATGCACACACACATACACAGACATGCATGCACGCACGCATGCCTGTACATGCACACACACACACACATACACACACAAACACACACAGACACGCATGCAAGCATACTCTCACGCATGCAAACAAATACACGCACATGCACAGACACACGCGCAGACACATGCACACACAGCTCATCATGCCTGACTGCTAGGACACAGCACATACCTGTTTCATGTGGCAAGTTTTGAGAGAGAGGGAGAGTGAGACAGAGGGAGCACTGAAACAAATATAACCAGAAATTGCCTGTTCTCTCAGCCAGCCTATTTGATCCTTTATTGCCAACAGACTACCACAAACATGTAGATCTAAATGTCAAATTCTATGCAACCAAAAAGATACTTCATACATTTCATCATTCTCTTTGATGGTTATTTCAGAAGCTGATAGAAGACTGCTCCTTTCAGCTACTTCTGATAATTCATTCACAGCTGGCACTAGTTTACATTTACATATACATTTACGGCATTTGCAGACGCTCTTATCCAGAGTGACTACAAAAGTGCTTTGTCATTTATTCATAGAATATCCTAGTACAGTAGGTTAGAGTTCAACATACCAATGAACTAGAATACTGTAGAATACAGGCATCAATACTGATACATAGAAGTACAACATACATAAGGTCTATCTTAAACAATGATAAGTGCAATAAACAATAAGTGCTAGAGTTTGTTAAACAACATAAACAATGCCCTACAATAAGTATTAAATTAGTCAGCCAATATGGGAGCAGTGTCAGTTGTCCTTTAAATATTCTGCAGATAGATGGGTCTTCAGTCTGCGTTTGAAGACTGCAAGGGACTCTGCTGTCCAGACAGCAAGTGGGAGTTCATTCCACCATCTTGGAGCCAGGACAGAAAATAGTCTCGATGTCCATTAATCCTGAAGCAAGGTATTTCAAGCTGAGCTGTACTTGAGTTTCGAAGTACTCGAGGTACGGATCCGGTTTTGACCATTTACCTCATGTATGAAGGGGCTGGTCCATTTTTGGCTTTGTAGGCAAGCATCAAGGTTTTAAATCTGATGCGTGCAGCTACAGGGAGCCAATGAAGGGAACACAGCAGTGGAGTAAAGTGTAAACTTTGGAAGACTGAAGATCAGTCGTGCTGCTGCATTCTGGACAAGTTGTAGAGGTTTGATGGCTCTTAGAGGAAGACCAGCAAGTAACGAGTTGCAGTAGTCTATCTTTGAGATCACAAGAGACTGCACAAGCACCTGGGTAGCTTCCTGCGAGAGAAAGGAGTGAATCCTTTGTATGTTACAAAGGAGAAATCTGCAAAACCTGGTTAGATTAGAAAAAGTTTAGAATGACTACTGGTTGTCCAAAGTTATACGCAGGCTATGGGCAGCTTCAGATTGTGATACCAAGGAGTTCTCAAAGGAAACTGTGATGTCATGGTAAGGGTTGGGAGTACCTGGGATGAACAGAAGCTCTGTTTTACTGGGGTTGAGCTTCAAGTGGTGGGCTGTCATCCATGACGCAATGTCAGTCAAGCATGCTGAGCTACGTTCCGAGACCTCTGTGTTAGTGGGTGGAAAAGAAAGAAATAATTGAGTGTCATTGGCATAGCAGTGGTAGAAGAAACCATGAAAAGATGTTAAATCACCAACAGAACCAACAGAGTATACAAAGAAAAGAGAAGGGGGGCTAATACTGAGTCCTGTGGAACACCAGTGGAGAGTCTACACAGTTTGGATGTGGATCCTCTCCATTTCATCTGATAGGACCGTCCCTTCAGATAGGACTGAAACAAACTCCAAGCAGAGCCAGTCACACCAAGCCTGGAAAGAACAGAGAGAAGAATGTTGTGGTTCACTGTGTCAAAGGCTGCTGAAAGGTCTAGAAGAATCAAAACAGATGAATGTTTGGCATCTTTAGCAGCATTACATTTTTCCGTCACTGCTATGAGGGCAGTTTCTGTAGAATGTGCCGGTTTTTAGCCAGACTGATTGGGATCAAGCAGCTGGTTCTGGGTGAGGAAAAGAGACAATTGATTATAAACTGCTCTTTTAAGGGCTTTTGAGAGGAAAGAGAGAAGTGATTCCGGTCTGTAGTTGGTAACGCTGGAGCCATCAAGTGTGGCCTTCTTGAGGATTGGTAACACCCTGGCAGTTTTGAATGCAGTTGGCAAGTATCCAGAAGATAAGGAGTTGTTGATTATGACCGAGATGAATGGAAGCAGATCTCTTGCAATTTTCTGGAACAGAGTGGAAGGAATTGGATCCAGCTAACAAGTAGTCAGATTGCTGGAAGTCAGGAGTTCAGAGAGGAGAAAAAGAAGTCAGAGAGTTGGATGTTTGGGAATGCACATTGGTTGGAGGAGTGGAAACAGGAAAATGACTGGCAGATTGCTGCAACCTTCTCCTCAAAGAAGTTGATAAAATCTTCCAGAGCAACAGATGAGGAAGGAGGGGGAGGGGGAGGATTCAGGAGAGAAGAAAAAATAGTGACGCGCTTGTGTGGATCGGATGGTGATGATTCAAATTTTTCTCTGTAGTAGGATGACTTTGCAGATGTTACTTCCAGTGAGAAATTGGAAAGGAGAGACTGGTATGATCTGAGGTCTGAATCTAGGTGAGATTTCCTCTATCGCCTCTCTGCAGTCCTTAGTTCTCTCCTGTGGCAGCAAAGTGTTTCTGTTAGACAGGGGGCAGGTCTCTGCTTGGACTTAGCAGGTCTAGAGGAGAGAGAGCACAGAAGATTCATTGATGAGGAGAGTGTAGAAATGAAAGAATTAGTAACTGTATCCAAAGTGAGAGAAGACAGAGTCAGGGTGAGGAAGGGTGGACAAAATAGTAGAAGTAAGAGAAGAGGGAGTTAAGGAGTGCAGATTGCGATGGAAGGAGGAGGAACACGTTGGGGAGAACTGGATGGAAAGAGAAGGGAGAGAGAGAAGGATAAAAAGTGATGATCCCAGAGATGGAGGGGGGTGACTGTGATGTCCGATGTTGTAGTGGTGCAGGTGAAGATATAGCCTGCTTCCCATGTGCCTTCATGTGTTTGTTTTGTTTAATCATGTTTCCCCGTACTCCATGTTGGGTCTATGACCCTTGACTATGACAATGACTCTGATTTTGGATTTGCCCTGAATAAATCTCACTATTCTCCGCACATGTGTACACCTCCTTACCACTCAACGTTACAGAATGAACTGCCCAGCAAGGACACAGCGAGTGAACGAGACTCTAGGAGGTGGTTTCACTGGAACGAAACTCTGGCTATTTCTACACAATGACTTTTTTTTGTCCTCAGTCTGGTTCTGTTGGTTCTGCTTCTGCTTCCACATCTGTTCTTGCTTCTTTGGCTGTCACTCCTGTTCCTTTGGTTTCTGTGTCTTCTCCTGTTGCCCTGGTTTCTGTGCTTGCTCCTCATCATGTCCTGTGTTTGGTTCCTGTTTCTGGTTTGTCTGCTCCTGTGTCTCATCTGGGTCCTGTCCCAGCTCCGTGTCTTGCCTGTTCTGGTCCTGTTGGTGTCTTGTCCTAGCCTTGTTTTGGTTTTAGTGATTCTTGTTTTTGCACACCCCAGTGTTGTGTGCTTTGGCGGGGGTACTGTCACAATCAGTCCCTTCCATGTTCCATGTTTTCTCTGTCTTCTGTTCCATTCATTTTGTCCTCACCTCGTTTGATTGCTTAGAACTGTCCCTCATTTCTAGTTTTGTGAATTTCATGTATTTAAACCCTGCTGTGTGCCTCGGTCGTGGCAGTTCATTGTTTGACTGTTTGAATTATTGTTTGACTCTTTGAATTATTGTTTGAATTTGTTTTCATTACAGTTGTTTCTTTGTACCCGGTGCCTTTCTGTTTATCCTAGCCTTCATGTTTGCCTTGACATAGTTATAGCCTGCTTTCCCATGTGCCTTCATGTGTTTGTTTTGTTTAATCATGTTTCCCCATACTCTCCATGTTGTCTCCATGACCCTGGAGTACGACAAGGTCTCTGATTTTGGATTTTCCCTGAATAAATCTCACACATGCATCTGCCTCCTTACCGCTCAATGTTACACAGTGCAGCAAAACACATTGCACACCACCTGTCGGTAAGCTGAACTCCTTCCTACACCACATTGCACCTGGTCTCACCTGGAAGTTGGTTCTGTCACAGACCTCCTGGTCTCTCAGGGCAAAATCATGGTCCTCTTTATCATCAATCCCTTGTCAAAGATGCTCCAGTTCATTCCACTCCCAGCACTTCCCACTGCACTCAAAACAGGTAAGTTGCTCTTCCACCACACCTTTTGACAGTTCAGGCTGACAGAAGACAGTGTTTCAGATCGGGGAGTTTTATTCACCTTCTGGATATGGCAGGATATAATTCCTCAATATAATGGCGCGGTTGACTTCAGACCTCCACCCGCAGGCCAAGGGGCCATTAGAGAGAGATAACCAGGAGATATGAAAATTACTGTGCATCCATTGCTAAGAGCACCCAGAAACCTGGGAGCACCTATCTCCCATTGGCAGAGTATGCGCATAACACTCTCTGCCACATTCAGTGCTCACCCCCTCCTAGTGTGTCCTGGGTTTCCATCACCCGCTGTAACCCCCGACCTCGGCTCAGCCCACTGTCCAGACGTGGTGCCAGCAGAATGAACAGGTTCGTACACCATCCTCTGCCATATCAATAAGAACTTACATGGTCAGCTTGCCGATGGGCAACATCTCTGACCTGATGCCTGTGATCACGGAACCCACTGAGGAGGTCAACACAATTTCTGGTTCACCACTGTTGCCATTGGAGCTTGAAGGATACAAGGATACCGGCATACGAGGTGAGTACCTTGCTAGACTGACAATGACAGAGGATGCAGCCAGTACCTCAAGGAGTGGGAAGGTATATGGAAGAGGGAAGCTGGGTGCCTGCATCTCAAATCCTGTCAGCCACATTTATCCAAACCAAATCTTTACTGGCTGGGCGGGCCCTGCTCTCAGAGGTCAACAAGACCTTTTATTGAGGGGGGGGTTACATCAGGCCCTCAGCCCAAGGGACATGCCCACTACCACAGAAACTCAAACACACACACACACACACACACACACACACACACACACACACACACACACACACACACACACACACAAAATGTCTCCCATTTCCGATCCACTAATTATTGATTAATAAGGAACAGGTGCATGTAGACTTTTTGTTTCTCCCCCTATTTAAAGTCCATGGGAGCACTAGTCCAGTGCTGTGCATTGTTTTTGTGTTGTTTTTTTAAAGCTTTTTTTGCCAACTTACCTCTGTGCTTTGTGTTTTTTTATTCATGAAGAATAAAAACACTCCAAAGGTGCACTTGTGTCCTGCACCCTACATGAACCTGTCACAAGGCTATTTTCAATAATAAATGTTTAATTTTTACATTTTTAATTCATATTTGCTAACTTATCCTCTGTCCACATTCATACATGTGTTCCTATAATATTCAATAATTTCGAAAATGACACACATTTTATTCAAATAATAAAGATAATTTAGATGAATAATAATATTTACAAATGCACAGGCTGTAACAATTGGCCACCCTCCTGACATTCCTATGTCCATAGTTTCCCTGTCGTGTCTGTTTTCCTTTACTTCCTTGTTCCATTCCTTGGTTTCTTTTTCTCCTCCCCTTGTCTGTTCCTGTTCCTTGTCTGTTGTCCTTGTTTTGGTTTTCCCTGTTCATATGTTCACCTTTGACTGGTTAGTCCTTAATTGTTTTGGTTATTTAAGCCCTGTTTTGTCTCCCATGTTGTTGGTTATTGTGGTAAGTTTAGTTTGTTTAGTTGTGTGCAGTTGCTCTCACGATCTCTGTCATTGTTTAGTTTGCTCTCGGGATCTCTGTCATTGCCCTTGTTCTTTCTTTGCCTAGTTCATTTATTTCTTTGTATCAGTGTTTTCCCCATGTTGCTGTTTATTAGTCTCCTGTGTTTTTGTTATCCTCACTCATTAAACTGTCTCCTGCATTTTTGTTCTGCCTCTCGCATGGTTCTTACTAGAAACATTACAGAATAGCCAACCCTTTAACTAGAATGCAGCAGGATGGCCTCATTGTCACATCATGTTCCATCCGCTTCGGTTCAGCTACCTTCACACCACACTATGAGAGACACTGGTTTACTCCCAGAAGAGGAGTTTGATTATATCAAGGCTCTGCTCCACGCTTAAGGAAGGGAAGCCTTTGGTTTTGCACTCAAATATGGAAACTCCAAGTGAGTATGATGGGAAGGATGAGTCAATTGGGAGATTTATTATGCATTGCCATATATACTTTCAGCACCTGACCTGTCCTGATCCCCCTGAACTGGTGAAGGTGCTGTTCATGAAAACCTTTCTTTGAGGTAAAGCACTGGAGTGGGCTGAGATAATAATCCAGAAGAGAGCTCAGGAGGCTAGGACTGTGGAAGGATTCTTCTGGCTGTTAACAGAACAATTTGCTGCAACTCCACCGAACCTGTCTTCTGTAGCTACTTCCCTCTCAGCCACTCAGCCAGTACCTGCCTCCGGTGTTCAGGATGCCACCCATCCTGATCCAGTCCCTGCCTCTGGTATGGAGGAAGCCACTTGTCCTGATCCAGTTCCTGTTCCTGCAGTAAGTGACACCACCCATCCTGCTACTAATCATAGAATGGCGAATGCCGCTCATCTGACTCCTGTTCCCGGCCTAGTGGAGGCCAGCCCCACTCCGGACATCCCTGCAGCACCGCTGACCCACGACGCCATGCCCCCAGACCTCCCTGCAGCACGCTGACTGAAATAGCTGGTCCCCTGGTCCTTCCTGGCCCGTGGTTTGCGACAGCTGCAGGTCCGGACGAGCCAACCGCAGCTGTTGCACTGCTGGAACTCCAGCCTGTTCCTGGAGTAGAGGACGATACTGTACCTGTCCCTGCTTCTGGAGTGGATGAGGCCACTCTGCTTGTCCTGGTGCCATGTGCCAGGCCTGTCCCCACGCTTCGTGCCAGGTCTCTCCCTGTGGTTGCTCCTCGAGACTCCCCTGTGGTCCTGATGGCATCTGCAGGTGGGGCCCCAGTTACACTTAGGACTCCTTCAGCTACACATCACTGCAAACCAGTTACCCTTAAGGCCTTTCTTTTGGCCTCCTAGACCCATACTAATCCTATTTATGCCTGGTGTCTCTTCTGTAACTCGTCTGTCCCTGAGGCTGCTGTGCCAGCCCCCATTACTGCCCCCTTGTTTGCTTGCACTATCTCTGTCGTCATCCATGCTTTCTTTTGCCTAGTTCATTTATTTCTTTGCCTTTGTGTTTTCCCCATGTCTCTGTTTATTAGCCTCCTGTGTGTTTCTTACCTTCAATCATTAAACTGCCTCTTGCAGTTGTATTCTGTCTCTTGCCTGGTTCCTAGTAGAAATGATGCTCTGTTACACTTAATGTAGCAGTCGATTTGTCCCCTTTGTGTCTGTACCTGTTCCCATCAATGTGTCCGTCCCGGTGTCTGTCATCGTCTTGGTCATGGTCTTCCTCTCCTCTGTCCTGCTCGTGCTGGCCCATGTCGGGTCGCTCGGTCCTCCAGCCTCGCTGGTTGGCATGTTTGCACACACACAAGCAAACACTCAGACCCACACTTAACACCATCTCATCCAGAAAAATTAATATATTATAATTAATATATAATAATATATATAATATATAATAAAAAAATTAATATATATATCAATAATTCAAAAATAGTTGTTTTAACACTCTCTGAATTATGTTTAACTGAAATAAAATGTGACTGAACAATGACTTTATATTACATATCAAGCTTCATGTGTGCAAGTGAAAAATTAGCATTACAACCATACAACCATTCAATTATCTATAATATACTTGCTTACTCTCAAACAAATAAAATGTAACAAAGTAAACTTTTACTAATGGACAGTTAATTTTGTCAAACAAAATTCATGACAAGTGAATTTCAAGAATTTTGTACAGAAGCAGCATTTAGCTAGCTAGATAATAGCAGATATTGTGCCTAAATATTACTATAGCTAATCCACTAGTGTAGCAATATTGTAAAATAACATTCATTTAGCCATCAATCTCTTTTTTTTCATGTTCTTCTTCATCAAAGGAATCAAACCCCTTAGGCTCTAAGGCTTTATTACCTTCGTTACTAATTTCCAAAATTGCTGCTACTTCACCAGCTGTACACTTGTTGCAGTTTAGCTACTGGCTAGTTATATGTCGATTGAACAAGGAAGGAAATGTTTCTGACATGAACGGTAAATCCTTATTGATTTTTTGATTGTTTATTGGTTAGTTTCATAAAGATTGACACAAATTCATCGCTCACACGTGTGATTAGATGGATAAGACTAACAACATTGAAAAGGCAGATTTAGGAAATGTTTGCACCATATATTCTAAGCTGTAATATCACCAGGACATTATTAAAAACATTGCGAAACAATAAAGCCAACAATGCGCTAGTATGTGCATCTACCACAACGGGTTAAAGAGCGAAACAAATAAGGAGCATGTGTGTAAAAATTCAATATGTGAGTGATTGGGACACGGGAAGTGATTGAGTGCCGTGATTGCTGTGTATGCTCTGTGAGGATTGGCTGGATTCCAGCCAGAGCCTGCCAGTACCCCAACCAAAAGTGCCCACTGGGGTCAAAGTGCCAGAATGGATGTGCACAGTGGGAGGAGCTGATAAGTTTGTTATCTAGGATCTGACTTGCTAGTATTCAGCTCCTTTCTGCAAGCCCATACTCCTCCCAGTCCACCAGGTACTGAATCCTTCCTCGGCACATCTGGAGTTGGGAAGGGACTGAACCATGTAGGAGGCTCCTCCATCGATTTCACTTGGAGTTGGATAGATGACAATGAGGTCAGGATCATCTAGAGGACCTGTGGCAAAGGGCTTGAGGGAGGACATATGAAATGTAGATGACCCATGGTTACGTTGACCCGATAGGTGACCTTGTTGAGCCTCACCAGGATGTCTTATGTGCCAACATACCAGGTCGAGTTTCAAACTGGTCTCCACAGTGACTAAGGCTAAGTCCAGCCTCATTAGTAGATTTAATGTATGATCAGTGGCACTGGTTCCATTTACATTATGCATTTCCCCATCTAGACTGTACTATCCTCACCCACAATCACTGACTAGTCCCTTCAGCTACTTCCAATAATTCATTCACAGCTACAATTAGGTTACAGATCCTAAAACCAAATTCCATAAGCAAATATGTGGCAGTGAGTTATTACAAACAGGACCAGCAAAAATGACATTGCATAGAACTCCATACTTCATAATCCCAGGATATAATTCTTGCTGTTTTGGATCTTGTGAATTTTGATGACCAATGAGATTTTACCTGAGCTGAGCAAGATAACATAGTGTGATGCTTTTGTCAGTTACTTCCTAGAAAGCTTTCCTCTTTCCCTCAAGATATCAATTTATAATTTTAGTTTATTTTGAATTAGTAATATTTATTTCCTCATCCACATAGATTTGATTGAATTTTTTAGATCATTTTAGGACTTTACACAACATATATTTCTGAAATAGCAATTGTATCTGCTAAGTTTTAGGAAAATGTTGCTCTAAACGCTGTAAGGCCTCAGCCATTCCACCTTTATTTATTTCCCCAACTAACCTGCTCTCTCCTCATCCACAACCACTGATTAGTCCTTTCAGCTACTTCTTATAATTCCTTCACAGCTGCTCCTAGTATACAGATTCTAAAATCAAATTCCAGATATAAGATATTGTGGAGTTACAGACGGGACCAACAAAAGAGACCTAACATAAACTTCTACAGTTCATAATTCCAGAATACTATTCTTGTTGTATTGTCTCTGACTCTAAAATTAAATATGAGACAACATACACAATAAAACCTTTTTAAGCTACTCTAACAGTTGTCATACACTTTTAAATAGTGTTCCATAAAATATTGTGTGCCACAGCATTAGCCAATCACATTCCATCAGGGGTGGTTTGAAAGGACAGTAGCATAGGAGGATGGGCATATTTTTTGAGTTACTCTTCTATTGGCTAAATGAATGCCCAAAAGTATCTGAACTCAAACAGTCTGAGCTGTACAAAAAAGAGCAATGTTGAATACTGTAAAAAATATGGTCTCATCAGCTCTTTCTTTGGGAGGGTGCTATGTTAATTTAACATTTTTTGAGTTACTCTTCTGTTGGATAAAATAAGAGAAAGAAACATATAGATCTGAATAATAATAATAATAATAATAATAATAATAATAATAATAATAATAATAATAATAATAAACCTGTAGAGCAATTCTGAATACTGTATAGAATTGAATACAGTACATTTTCATATCTTTGAGTGGGTGCTCTGTTACTTTAAATTACATGGATGTTGGGCTCAACATGTTTTAAAGAGATCAGACACTGCAGGTGGCCAAACATGGTTGTAAGACAGCAAGACAGAAAAGACCTTGTGACACTTTCCAGCCAATGGGATTTTGAGTCATAAGACCTGAAAGCACATTAAGTTTGGTTAGTTTGTCAGTTGCTTCTTTCAAACCGTCTCCTCTGAGGTCAGAGCATTATGCTGCAATGATGATATCAGTCTGGATACTTATATTTTTGAGCTACAAGACATGTACGCTTCCAAGTCTTTACTAGTGTTCATAATTACATGTGTTGCTGTACTTTCTTGTTGGATTAATAATTTTTATATAGGATTAAAATATATATTGGATTCAATTTTGTCCCCATTTTTTCCTTATTGATCTGATTCGTTTTGATTTTTGACTCATTCTGATTTTATTTTATAGGTCCTGTTCAAGCTACAAACCTTGCTAATCAAGCAGTCCTGACACAACCTGGAGAAAATATCACTATTAACTGTACATTTAAAGCAAAAGCTGATGACATTCTTTGCTTGTGGTACAAGCAAAGACTGAACCAGGAGCCTCAGCAAGTAGGAATATTGCTAAAAAATAAGATGCCCATACTTTCATCTCCATTCAGCTACTCCAGATTCAAAATGATTTGGAATGATGACAGAAACTCTCTGACTATTCTAAATCTTACTGAAGATTATAAAGGAACATACTTCTGTGGAGTGACAAATGGAACAATGATTCACTTTTCCTCTGCTACATTTGTCAATGTGACAGGTAATTAAATTAAATTAAACTTCTTAACATTTAAAACTAGATTATAACTAAATCACAAAACACTTGTTATTTTATGATGTAGAGAGTTAAAAAATATATTTTTTTATATTGTAGTATAAATTATATTATTTGTTTTGTATAAAAATGTTTGTCCATATTTTGTTTCATAATTGATCTGACCTGGTTTCATTTTATAGGTCCTGTTCAAAGCACAATGACTGCTAAACGAGCTGTCCAGATTGAACTTGGAAAAAATATCACTCTTAACTGCACAATTAAAGTAAAATCCACTGACAACTGTTGGTGCATTTGGTACAAGCAAAGACCAAACCAGGAACCTCAGCAAGTAGGAAGAATTCAAACAAATATACAGGCCATACTTTCATTTCCATTCAACAGCTCCAGATTTACAATGACATGGATTAATAGCACAAATGTTTTGACTATTCAAAATGTTACGATACATGATGAAGGAACTTATTTCTGTGGAATACCAGAAATAAAATTGGTTCACCTTTCCTCTGCTACATTCCTCAGTGTGACAGGTAATTAAACATTTTATTTTAAACTTCTTAACACTGAATTATAACTAAAGCACAAAATACTTATTACTTTAATGTCAAAATTATAGTTGGTTTAGGATGTAGAAAATTAGAAATATTTCTCCTGAATAAATACAATGTTTGTTTTTGGGTTTTTTTTCTGTATACAGACTGTAAAAAGTGTAATTATTTTTAATTTTTACTAAATGTGTATCATAGACATGTATAAATTATACACATTTTCTAAATGTATCTGCTAATCCTTTAGTAGTGCATGTGTTCAAACATGTGAGGGAATCCAAGATGAACTAAGAACTAACACTGCTTATGTTTTATTGACCAGGACAAAAACCCAACCTAACTGGGCCTGAAAGTGTAGGAATAGGGTTGGATTCCTCAAAAACAGACCAGTCAAGCAAGTAGATGTTATTGACTGTTTGCTTAAAAAAAAATTGATCACAAAAGCCTACACTGCGAGTTTTATCTATCGATTGCTTTTTAGTACAGAAGCATATATATTTGTGTCTGTTTGTGTTGTTTGCTCTGTTGTTTTGTTTTCCCTAAAATATCTGACTCACACTTGCATCCTCCTCTGTTTCTTGTCCTGCCCAGTAAAATAAGATATGAATGATTATTTTTTCTGTAGCTTTTCCTTTAAAACTTCTTCTACTTATGTACAACACTATCTTTCATTATGCATGTCTGTTACATGCTGTAGATATTCCCTACCACCATGGTGTGCTGGTCATCAGCATGGGTCTGGCACTGGCTGTGTCTGTAGTCTGGAATCTCACTGTTTGCACCAGCAGCTGGACAAGGAAGAGCTGCAAATGTGAGTTAATTCAGGTCAACAAAACTGTCAGTGATTTATTAACACTTGGTTGAATATCTGACATCTGTTTCCTTTTTCATGAATGTTAAGGCAATGGCAAAGAGGGAGAGAGACTACAAGGTCAGGTAAGTTGCTATATGTTTGTGGTAGCTCAGTGGTTATCGTGCTTATCTCGCCATGAGAAGGTTGTGAGTTCAAGACCCACTACCACCAAGTTATCACTGTTGGGCCCCTGAGCAACATCCTTAACCCTCAAGTTGTATCCATTTAAAAGTGTAAGTTGCTTTGGATAAAAGTGCCAGATAAATGTTGCAATATATGTGGATCAGTTTTCATTGTCCCAAATTCACCCAGCTGCGTGGCACTTTTTTCTTTGTTACCTATGGGGCTGCAACACAATTTCCCTTGTCTGTGTGAAAAGGATCCCGGTACTAAAATGTTCTGTTATGCTGCATTACAGGTCTGTGAGGACAAGATGCAGAAAACAGGACATCAAGAAAATGAGTACACCCATGTGAGATTCTGGCCTGTTTGAGTACAGAACAGTTTAGTGTTCAGTACATAAAAGAAAATAGATTATACTGAGTGAAAGTATAGTCCAGAGTGTTTGTATAATATTAGTACTTTATCGTAGCCTTTTAGTTATCTTGCCAATACAGCATGTTTGTTCTGAGATACTTTTCGCCCTGTGCCATAGGGCTGTAGCACCAGTTTATTGTACACGCCACATGCTGGCATGGTTATAAAATTAAAAATATGTCAAAAAAGAAGTTTTGTTCATTTTCCATAAGCTTCTTATTGAAGTAATATTGATATGTTTTGCACAAAATCATTTACAAGTAATCTAAAACCAACTAAAAGTCCAAAATAAAACATACAGAGTCACAAATGAAAATAAACTAAAAGAAAAATGTCATGTATCACAAGAAACCAGAACTGTAGTACTATAGTAACAAATAAAGGCTTGTTCAATTTCTCAGTTCACACTCACAAATGATAAATCATAAGCAATTCCTGTAATTCATCCTTCAGGCCCTGTTCAGACATATCACACTCTCCCGTCTGCTCTGTGAGAGAGAAAACACTGTCTGTCTGTGCATGCTGTTCATGTCCCAGTTCACCAACAAACACATACAAATGTAAATACACCAGTTTGTGTTTACGTATTTATATGTCGATAATCCCTGTCTCTATTGTCATGTATGCCCAAGTGAACAATGCAAGTACTTTGCTAATCTGGATGGGTGCAAGCCAACTGGATGTGTGATACTGACAAGAGGTACAGTGTAGTGGTAGGATTTTTTGAAATCCAGAACAATTACAAAACCAAAAAAAAATAAAATAAAAAATACACTTTTACAAACACCAATCAAATGGATACTTCTAAAACTAAAATTATTCACCTAAGATTTAGAAATTGATCGATTTTGTTTTACTTTCTGTCTTCTGTTTTCTATGAAGACCACAATACCAGGAGTGTGTATAGCACCAACAGTTTCAATTTCCTCCAAAGACCCTGTAAGACTCTGTAAGAACTCTTATAAACTGTCACTTCCCTGAAGAGCAGCATGCCTTGGGTGGAGCCTTGGGTGCCAGAGCTTCATCACTCTTGGAATCTGCTGACCCATGGATCCTCTTGGAGGGCCTCCTCCACCTCTATTGCTGGATCCTCCAAGCAGTTGACTGCTAAGTCCGACCGGGGGCTGATGTCATAGAACTCCTCACTCTGTCCGTAATCCCCATAACCCTCTCGATAGTCTTCATAGGGATAATTGAGATAATAGGACCCTGCAGAGTCCAACCCTGGATACTGGTTCTCATCTTCCAGTAGTCCAGTTCCAGTAGTCCGATGGTGGTCTGTAAGACTCTGCAGAGTCTGACCCTGTTCTACACTCAGGGCCCCCCCAAAATTCTCCAAGGGCTCTTGTGCCAGTGGAGAGCGTGCCCAAGAGTATGAAGGGTTTCCCCGCAAGGGCGGGAGAGGAGTGGACATACATATAAGTATAATAATAAATCACTTTTTTTTTTGCCAGTATGTGTTTTTGGCACTGGATTATTTAATGTTATGTTAGAAAACTGCTCCATGTATCACAGAGGAACACAAGGTTTATTAATATTAATTACATACATTACACAGTGTTAAAAACTGGTTCAAAGTGACCAGTACTTCAGGTTCGATCTCCTCCAAGTTAACCTCTGCCCTCAGTCCTCTGTAGCTAGATCCAGGGAAGTCAAGAGACACTGACACCATGGTAGTGAATCAAGAGAGTTCCACTTTATTGAGGAAAACACAGAGTATATATGTGTCCTATATCTACTATCTAAATCGACAGGATGACAGGATCTACAGGATGCATGAATGAGCCAAGAGCTGCTCCGGTGGCAGCCATAAGCCACTCCTGTGCGCAGAGAGAGACCGTGAGAGAGAGAAAGAGAAAGAGAAAGGGAGGCATAAAGGAGACAAGAAGAGGGAGTGGATGACCTTGGGCGACAAGCTAACGGTCAAGCCATCATGTCATGGCTGATAAGCAGAGACCTTGTGTTGAATGCCTGAAGACAGAAAGCCTCCAGTGTCCAACACACAGGGTAAAGCTATACAAAGTGATTAAAACAGAAACATCCAAACTCTAAAAGTAGCAAATGCCTAAGTGCAATTTTAAAACACATCCTGTATTCATCCCCCTAAATCATTTTGTTTGTGTAATATAGATATTACATTATGAGTACACTCATACTGTCCTCCTAACATATGTGTTTTTATCTCTTGACTGCAGCAGAATAACACATCTTAGAGCTGTCACAGTGTGCAGGGTTCCCAGCAAGGCATGGGTTCCCAGAGAGGCATGCACATTTTAAAAAAGTACCTGCTAAGTCTTTAGAAGAGAACTTGTTCAAACATGTGAGGTAACCCAATATGAACTAAGAGCTGACACTGTTTGTGTTTTATTGACCAGGACAAAAACCCAACCTAAGAGAGCCTGACATTGCAGGACAGTGCAGGTTGGATTTCTCAAAAACAGACCAGTCAAGCAAGTACATTTTATTGTCTCTTTGCTTTAAAAAGTGATAATAGAAGCCTACACTTCCAAGAGTTTTGTCAATCAATTGCTTTTTAGTACAGATGTATATATATATATATATATATATATATATATATATATATATATATATATATATATATATATATATATATATATATATAATGTTTGTACTGTATTTGCTCTGTTGTTTTGTTTTCTCTAAAATCTCAGTCGCACTTGCATACTGCTCTGTATCTTGCCCTGCCCAGTCAAGTGAAAATCACAGCTATGACTCATTATTTTTATCTATCGATTGCTTTTTAGTACAGAAGCATATATATTTGTGTCTGTTTGTGTTGTTTGCTCTGTTGTTTTGTTTTCCCTAAAATATCTGACTCACACTTGCATCCTCCTCTGTTTCTTGTCCTGCCCAGTAACATAAGATATGAATGATTATTTTTTCTGTAGCTTTTCCTTTAAAACTTCTTCTACTTATGTACAACACTATCTTTCATTATGCATGTCTGTTGCATGCTGTAGATATTCACTACCACCATGGTGTGCTGGTCATTAGCATGGGTCTGGCACTGGCTGTGTCTGTAGTCTGGAATCTCACTGTTTGCTCCAGCAGCTGGACAAGGAAGAGCTGCAAATGTGAGTTAATTCAGGACAACAAAACTGTCAGTGATTTATTATCACTTGGTTGAATATCTGACATCTGTATCCTTTTTCATGAATTTCAAGGCAAAACAACTGTCAGACAACATCAAAGAGAGAAAGAGGCCAGAAGGCCAGTTATGTTACTATATGCTTGTTAAACTGTACCTGGATCAGTTTTAATTTTTTTCAAATTCACCCAGTTGAACTGCACTTTTTTTCTTTCATACGTACTGGGCTGCAACACAACTTCCCTTGTTTGTGTGAGAAAGATCCTGGTACTAAAGAGTTCTGTTATGCTGCATTACAGGTCTCTGAGGACAAGATGCAGAAAACAGAGCATCGAGAAAATGAGAAACCCCTGTCAGATTATGGCCTGTTTGAGTACAGGCCAGTTATATCACAAAACAAGCAAACGCATTTGGTCTAATGATGAATTAGCCATTCTCTAAAATACCATCATTCTCAAAAATACAGTTCTCAGATGGAGACACCTGTAATTCATCTTACAAAATCAGGCCCTGGTTAGACACACTACACTCTCCCATCTGCTCTGTGAAAGAGAAAACATTGTCTCTCTGTACATGGCTCAGTTCACCAACAAACACAAACAAATGTACAGACAACTTGTGTTTACACTTGATGTATATGTGGATAATCCCTATCTCTATTGTTATGCATGCCCAAGTTTACTTAGGTTCTACAACACAAGTGCCAACACAAGCCAACTGCATGTGTCATACTGACAACAGGAACTGTAGAGGTAGGCTTTCTTAAAACCCAGGACAATTACAAAACCAAAATAAATTATAAAATACACTTAACAGCATAATTTACATTTTCAGCACTTAGCTGACACTTTTATTCAAAGTTAATAACAATTCTGACTGAACACAACTATAGCAATTGAGGTTTAAGAGTCTTGCTCAGGGGCCCAACAATGGTAACCTGGTGGTGGTGGGACTTAAACTGGCAACCTTCTGTTTACTAGTCAAGTACCTTAACCACTGAGATACCATCAGTCAAATGGATAGTTCTACAACTACACGTATTTCAGTAAAAATTACAAATTGATAAAATATTTTGCATTTACTTGGAGTAATCTTTTTTTCTATGAAGACAGCAAAGCTGGGAATGTGGACATCACTGTGAGTTTTTGTTTCCTCTAATGACCTTTTACAAATTTGCCACTACCATCAATCACTGAATCACCGCTGACATTCCAGTTTAGTCAAAAGCTTAATCTATGAACACAGCTGGCTCTGAAGAGGTGTAACCCAATACTAGAACTGTTCTCTAAAAGAGCACAGTAACAACACAAAAAGCTATTGATTGATAAATATAAGGTTTGTGATGGAGAATATATGACAAAAATCAACAAAATAAATACAATTTGTGAACAACAGCCAGGAACTTCAGTCATTCTTGCAGTTATTAATGGTGACTGTCCTTATATTAGTATCTATATACTAATGGATTTATGTAGTTTGGCATTAGTAAATGCTGATTCTTTCATTGCTGAGGTATCAAGGCATGAGTAACTTTTTCTGGCAGCACTGAGACTAAAATGTTATATTGTGATTTACGAGATGTACACTATTCACAACCTCTGGGCAAATAAAAAGAAACTATTAAAGAAAAACAATGTTGAACTACATAATTATATGTATACTAATCATTAAATATGAGCACCACTTCTAAATGTGATTGGGGCCTGATTTCCTGTTGGTTGTTCTTGCTATTCTATAGGAAACAAAAGTGCAGATAATGATCTCTCACCTGCATGAGGGTGATGGAGGGATGCTGGTTGAATTATATTTGACCAGAAGGGCTCAACTCGAACCACTGAGTTCTATCACCTTATTCAGCCTCACATAGTGCTGCCTGAAAACTTAAATACACCTTCCAAACATATTATCAGTATAATAATAAATCACTTTTATTTGCCAGTATTTGTTTTTGGCGCTGGATAATTTAGTCTGTCATGTTTGAAAAATGCTCAAACATGTATCAGACAGGAACACAAGATACATTACTGCCGTACATCACACAGGGGAAACAATACACAGAAACATCCAAGTTATAAAAATAGAAAATACCAAAGTTCAATTTTAAAACACATGCTGTAATCATCCCACTAAATCATCTTGTCTGCATAATATAGATATTACATTATGAGCACACTCATACTCTCCTCCTGACAAATGTGTTTGTAACTCTTGAGTGCTGCAGGCTAACACACCTTACAGCTGTCACAGTGTGCAGTGTGCATCCCAGCTAGAGAGGCATTCACACACACACACTGCACCTGCCCTGCTCTGAATCACCTGATTACTAATCACCAGCACCTGTGCCTTATTTGCCCTCCCCCTATTTAAAGCCTATGGGTGCTCTCCCACAGTTCATTGCTTGCTGACAGCACCTAAGATGATGTCGCCTGAAGTATCCTTCTCTTTACTTTCACTGTGCTGTGAGTCTTACTGCCGGCATATTTGTATATGCTGGTTACATTTTGCCGTTATCCAGCTTTGTGCCTTTGTGTTTATTACTATAGAGAATAAAAACGCTCCTAAACAGCACTCACATCTCACTCCCTCTGTGCCACTGTCACAAGAGCTTTTGTTTTGATACCTTTTGAAACTTTTGCATTAGTTTATTACTGGTTCTTCTTTGATGATGGTACCAGATACAAATATTATTTCATTTTTCTATAAAATATGCACTGTTTTTGATGTTTAAAATATTTTCTTTGTCTTTGGAGTCTTTTTTTGATTATTAATGCAGAAAGACATCATGGAACACAGGGGACAACAGGAGAATGTCTGGTTGTACAATAAAAATGAATAAAAATGAGACCGCAAGACTTCCTTCAGCCAATGAGAATTTATGGCCTGAGTAATGCAGTTTGGAGCATTCATCAATTTCTCAGAGCTGACACTGTATTTTATTGGCTAGGATTATCCAGAGTTAAACCAAACAGAGCCTGACAATGCAGGGATAGGTTTATTTTATAAGGTCATCATCACTTCACATCATCATAAGTACAGTACCAACATCAGTTTACTTTCCTGTTTAGCTGCTATCTGAGAGAATGATGTGAGAACAGTTTTAGACTTAGTGGTCATTGTGAATATAGACATAGAAAAAAACATACAAGCTTAAACTGACAGTGGCTGATAATACACTTCCTTTGTCGATAAGCTGCGACTCCTTTCCTGTTCCACATCGCACCTGGTTTCAACTGGCAGTTGGTTCTATCACAGGCCTCCTGGTCTCTGAGGGCAATATGGTGGTCCTTGTGATCGTCAATCCTTTATTGAAGATGGTGCAGTTTGTTCCACTGCACAAGAAACAGGCAAGCGGCTCTTCCACCACAGCTTTTGACAGTTCAGGCTGACAGAAGACAGTGTTTCAGATCGGGGAGTTCCATTCACCTTCTGGATATGGCAGGAGTTCCTGGGGAAGCTCATTGTAATGGTGAGGTTGACTTCAGACTATCACCCTCAGGCCAAGGGACTGTTAGAGAGAGCTAACCAGGAGCTATGAAAGTTCCTGTGCCTCCATTGCTAAGAGCATCCAGAAACCTGGGAGCACCTATCTCCCCTTGGCAGAGTATGTGCATAACACTCTCTGACACACAGTAACAGGGCTCACCCCCTCCTAGTTTGTCCTGGGATTCCATCCCCTGCTGTACCTTTGTAACCCCCCAACCTTAGATCAGCCTGCTGTTTACACATGGTGCCAGAGTGAGCAGGACCGTATACCATCCGCCACCGAATCAATGAGAACGTACATGGTCAGCTTGCCGGTGGGCAGCATCTCTGACCTGATGCCTGTGGTTGTGGGACCCATTGAGGAAGTCAACACAACTTCCTGTTCACAGCAGTTGCCATTGAAGCTTGAAAGATATTATGATAGCAGCATACGAGGTGAGTGCCATGCTGGACTCACAGCGTCAGTACTTGATTATTGCAGCCAGTACTTCATGGAGTGGGAAGGGAGGGATACAGAAGAGGGAAGCTGCATGACTGCATCTCAAATCCTGTCAGCCAAATCCATCCAAAGCAGAACTTTTTTGGCTGGGAGGGCCCCGCTCTCAGAGACCAAGAAGACCTCTGTGGGGGGATTACATTAGGCACCTAGCCGAAGGGACATGCCCACTACCACAGAAGGTCAAACACACACACACACACACACACACACACACACACACACACACACACACACACACACAAAATGTCTCCCAATTCCAATCCACTAATTATTGATTACATGCACCTGTTCCTTGTTAGCCTTTTTGTTTCTCCCCCTATTTAAAGCCCACAGGAACACTAGTTCAGTGCTGTGCTTTATTTCTGTGCAAGTGTTTTTGCCTTTTTTTTTTTGTTTTAGCTTTTTTCCCAGCTCACCTTTGTGTTTGTTTATTCATGGAGTACAAAAACACTCCAAATGTGCAATTGTGTCCTCCACCCTACACGAAACTGGCACAAGGCTATTTACAATAATAAATGTTTTATTTTTCAATTAATTCATATTTGCTAACTTGCCTTCTGCCCACATTCATATATGTTTGTGTGTGTTCATATAATATTCAATAATTTAGAAAATGACATAACATATTGAAATAATAAAGTTAATTTAGATTCATAAGAATATTTACAAATGCACAGGCCCTTCACCTTTAATCTGAAAACTTGGCCATGTTACTATCAAACTAGAAACATAAGGGTCAGGGGTTACAAATACATATTCAATACAGTTTTACTTTTCTATATTAAGTTTTAAGCTTTACAACCTATTTATTCAGTCAGTCACCCAGTTCTGAGCACATTGGTTCTCAAAAACGAATGTGGCACTTTATTGTTGAAGCTGGATTGAACCAGCAGAAACACAACATACCTTAAAGAACAGAAAGCAGATGAACAGGGAATAGAGACTTGGAGATTACAGAGCCACACAGCACCTCCTTTATAACACTGAATGTGCCAGTAAAGAGGTAATGTATCCAGACTTCATTTAGGATTATAGAAGGGAAGAGAGCTAATAATCTAGATGATAGTCAGTAAGAGCTGAACGTTTCACTTCAGAGTACACACTGTCTTCAGGCTGTCCTTTCTTCACCTGCCCTCTTTTGGTTTTCCTCTCATTGAAATGAATGGCAGCATAATTCAGCACTTCAGCATCATGTCGCTGTGGGAATGAACAACAATGTTTAGTGAACATTGCTGTTATTCAGATTCTTATTTAGAATATGACTACTAGTCTCAAACACAGAGACAGTGAGTTGCCTTCTCCTCCTCCTCTACAGCAGTGCAGTGTTGCATGTCTCATACATCTCCACCACAGTAGCTTCATGCATGTGTGTCAATGATGCTGTAATTAAACTACAGCTATAAACTATTTCAGCTCCACAGATATGAAATACAGAGGAAGCTGAGTTGAGCAAAGCTAGAAACATTCTTAGTAAAAGAAGTCAGATTTAAATACACATGTACGTAATACGAGATACAGCAGATGTTACCAAGGTAGGGCTGCATCACTAACGTCCACTGCTATCATATCTATGATTAGCATGTGGTTAAGCATCATAAGTATTTATATATTTAAATATGAGTTTTAATGTCAGCTGATGCATCGCACATATAACTATCATTTCAAACGGGAGGCATCTGTGATAATTATTTTATTAAAGCAAAGATACATGAAGAGACTTGCCTGAATAAGATGGGTTTGATGGACCACACCCTGTTCCTGCACTGTCAGGATTTTTTGGGGTTAACTCTGTATGCACTTCTCAATAAAACACAATAAAACAGTGTCGGGTCTTAAGTCATCTTGGTTTTCCTCACGTGTAAAAAAAACCACACATGCTTTATACAAATACCCTAGTATACTGCCGAAGAATTAACAAGTATTTTTATAAAATTTGTTTCTATAGCACTTTGAAGTCTACTATATAAAAACTATACAGATTTTAAAAAATAAATTTTCTTATTAAGAAAATAACTGTGGCTTTGACTTTAAGATTATGTGTTTTGTGCTTCAGTTATAGTCCAGTTTTAAATATAAAGAAATTTGAAGGTATTAGTTTAATTACCTGTATCTGTCCAATACCTGTCAAAGGTAGCAGAAGTGAAGTTAACCTTTGTTCCGTCTGTCACTCCACAGAAGTACAATCCTTCATCTTCTTCAGTAGCATGTAGAATAGTCAGAGATATTCTGTCATCCTTCCAATTCATTATGAATCTGGAGTTGTTGAATGGAAATGAAAGTATGCCGGCTTTATCTTTAAGCACTTTTCCCACTTGCTGAAGCTCCTGTTGCCATCTGAGCTTGAACCAAAAGCAAACAGTATTTTCTTTGAATGTGCAGTAATGAGTGATATTCTTCCCATGTTCAGTCTGGACTGCTCATTTAAAAGGCTTTGTAGTTTGAACTGGACCTATAAAATAAAACCGAGCCAGAATTAATAAGAAAACAATGTGGAGAAAATTGAATCCAAAATAAATAAGGCATTCTTATTATTAATCCAATATCAGAAAGAACAGTAAAAAATGTAATTATAAATGCTGGTAAAAATTTGGAACCGTACATGTCTTGTAGAGAAAAAATATAAGTATCCAAGACTGGTATCATCATTGCAGCGTAACGGATAGACCCCAGAGGACAGTTTGAAAAGAAGCAACTGGCAAAATAAATAAAATTCATCAGCTTTCCATTCTCATGACTCAAAATCTCATTGGCTAGAAAATGTCGCAAGTCTTTTTCTGTCCTGTAGTCTTACAACCACGTTAGGCCACATGCAGGGTCTGATCTCTTTAAAACATGATAAGCCCAACATCCATGTAACTTAAAGTAACAGAGCACCACTTGAAGAAAGTGGTGATATGACATTCTTGTTTACAGTATTCAAAATTACTATAAATGTATTATTATTATTATTATTATTATTATTATTATTATTATTATTATTATTCAGGTCTCTTTTTTTCTCCCTTTTTTAAGACAATAGAAGAGTATCTCCTCCTGTGCTACTGTCCTTTCAAACCAAACCTGATGAAACATTATTGACTAATGAGTACCACAGTGGCACTCAATAATTTATGGGACATTATTTAAAAGTGTATGATATCAGAGTAATTTAAAATGTTTTAGAATGTTTTTTTTTTTATTTAATTTTAGAGAAAGAGACAAAACAACAAGAATTATATTCTGCAATTATGAACTGTAGACATCTATGTTAGGATTATGACATTTGGAATTTTATGTTAGGATTATGAACATCTTTTGGTACAACCCGGCCTAGGCTGTGAGGCCGTAACAACAAAAAAGAAATGTAAACATATAACAGAATGTAAGTTGTAAAAAGTGAAGAGCAACAAAACAAACAGAAGCCCAAATGGAAGCCTGTTGTATTTCACAGTAGATATTAATTATAAACAATCTTACTGGTGCAATGTCTTCAGGAGTGACCCAAAAGAAGAAACAAACAAAAGAAGCATACAACAGAATTTCCTAACTTCCTGACACATAAACAGAGGCAGAACCCACACCCAACAAAAATGCCAATCACTCTCTATCACCAGTATCTGACACCAAAGAACCAAAGAACAGTATTTATGCTCTTTATACAATATCTATATACAACAGCTACCAAAGCAGGAGGGGCAAAACCAAAGAACGAAGTCCAAAAATGGGGAAAACAAGGTCATTCCCAAAGTCATATAAAATGTTTACCACAAGCCAAACAAACCAACAAATTCCAAACTAACAACACCATCTCTTCTCTCTTCTCTTATTCCTTCTCTCTTGTGGGAGGGGCCATTAAATAGCAGCATTTCTCTTGAAAACCCGGAGAGGAATGGGGCGGAGTCTCAAATGGAGGGAAATCCTGGCACTGAACCTCCAACACAAACTCACACACATCCATTTTTCTGTAACACTTTGCTTGTGGAATTTTGTTTTAGTATCTGTAAACTAGCAGCAGCTGTGAAGGAATTATCAGAAGTAGCTGATAGGACTAATCAGTGGTTGTGGAGAGTGTAGGTTAGATGGGGAAATGCATAAAGGTGGAATGACTGAGGTGTTCAGTGTTTCAGGTACATGGAGGACTGGACAGATGAGTGGGATGTTGTGTCATGTCATTGTTAACATTGTAGATCCAAATGAGCATGCATTAACAGTGCCAGAGAGACCTGTATGGACCTGCTGTGTTGGGGAATGCTTGGTGGTGTAATAAAATTATTATGGACCTGATGACACTAACTATGCATTAACCATACCAGCAGGTATGGGTAAAGTCACGGGGGGGCAAAAATGGGTTTTACAGGTTAGGAAGTTATTGGATGCATGGGGCATAGTAGTGAGTAAGAATTTGGAGAGTATTGTTGTTTTTGCTGGTGGTTTACAGTGTAAAGCCCATATGTTACAGGTGGCACTGATTACACATTAACTGTGTCAGTGGGGCTGGGTTTGACTGAAAACTTTAATAAATATCCAATTGACTGTTCTTTTTTAATTTCAAATTGTCTTGTTTTTTTTTGTTGGTTTTTTTTTGTTATTTGTTAGTACAAGGTCTTGACAATATGAGTTCCTAGGCTGTTGTTAATGTCGGTAACTGTTTTCTTAATTTAAGTGTTTCTTGCCTAAGCATTAGCATTATTTTAGTAAAACACCACCCTGCAATTCCACCCTGCAATTGCAATTAGGAAGTGTATCAGACACTATCAGTCAAAACTTGTGTGTGTGTGTTTTTTTTCTGTCTATATTCACAGTGACCACAAAGTCTAAAACTGTGTTCTCACACCATTCTCACAGAAAGCAGCTAAAGAGGAAAGCAAACAGAGGTTGGCACTGTACTTGAGACAACGTGATCTGAGTATGGTAGGATGACCTTATAAAATAACCCTATCCCTGCACTCTCAGGCTCTGTTTGGTTTAACTCTAGATGTCCAGACCAATGAAATACAATGTCATGTCTTAAAAATTGATGAATGCACCAATCTGAATTATTCAGGAGATACATTCTCACTGGCTGGATGAAGTCTTCAGGTCTTGTTTATCTTATTTGGCCTTTACTGTAAAACTAGAAGTTCCCCTTTAGTTCCCTGTGTTTCATGATGCTGTACTGCCTTAATGATTAAAAAGTCTCCTGAGATGCTTAAAAAATAAAAAAAGAAAAGGAAAGAAAATAATCTGTAACCTTTTTAAACATTAAATGTAAAATGTTTATATTATACAGATGAATGAAATTATCATTGTACCTGGAGCCATTATAAAACCAGTTATAACCTGAAAAATAATTTCAAAACTAAACACAAACAAAATATCTAAGGTGTGTTAGCGTGCTGAATTCAAGGGTAAAAAAACACATTTGTTAGGAGAAGAGTATGAGTGTACTCATAATGTAATATTTATATTACTCAGACAATATGATTTAGGTGGATTAGTACAGGATGTATTTTTAAATTGCACTTTGGTATTCTCTACTTTCAACTCACTGGTTCCACCACCCTGTTTCCAGTGAGAGATCATTATCTGCACTTCTGTTTTCCATAGACTAGCAAAAAATAACCAACAGGAAATTGTATTTGTATTTGTGCTTTTTCTGCAAGAGTGCAAACCTTTAACTGAAGTGTGACTAAATCAGATACAAGTCTCAGGTCATGTAAGGTGATGTGTCACAGGGCCTCCCCACCTGCAGTCTCCATCTCTTTTGTTTATGTTATACATTTATGTTGCTTCTGTTGCATGTGTTATATGTTTAGGTTGTGTGCCACACCTCGCAGAGGTGGCAAGTGTTGAGTTTTATTCACCTGTTTGTTATGTTGTTACGATGTCCCTTTATAAGGCCTTCCTGTTAGTATGACAGACTCTCGGTCATTGATGTTGCTTTGACATTCATTAGTTCATGTTTGTGCATGTTGATGTTCTTTTTCATTTTCATCACACCCTTCAGTTGGAGACAATTGCTTCCCACCTTGACGCATAATCGTTGCATGTGACAGCATGAAAAATGTTCAGTTCTGACTGCCAGAGTACATGAACTCAGACTGGTGGGGTACAATGCATATGGTGGGTCTGGCAGGAACTCCTGGACAAGCTCAACATAACAGTGAGCCTGACTCCATTTGAGTGTGTCCTAGGGTTCCTGCTGCTATGACCCTGGAACTCTCCACCCTCCTGGTTCACAGCAGTTCATTCCTGGTTGGAGAAGATGCACTGCAACCTGCAGAGTTCCATCTCAGCTTTCAAGAGGAAGGCTGATCAGGGAGAGTCCACCATCTGTCAGCTTCTCCAAAGAGGAGAAGACAGGCTTGAGAGTGAACGTTTGCCCGTAAGATATCCCGGTAAGGCTCAACAAGGTCACATAGTAGGTCAAAATAGTTGAGGTTCCTCTGCATTTTATGTGTCCTCTGTAAAGCCTGTCATAATAGGTCCTCTAGACAATGTTGATCTTGCTGTCGTCCATCGAACTCCAAGTGACATCGACAGAGGACCCTCCTACATGGTTCATGCACACATCCTCAACTCCAGATGTGCAGAGTAGGGATTCAGTACCTGGTGGACTGGTAGGGGTATGGGCTTGAAGAAAGGAGCTGGATACTGTTGCGACCTCGCCTAGGCTTCAGGCCGTAACAGGAAGTGTGAGGAAAATGGCAAATCAATTGTGTAATGGAAATGAAGTAAGACAGAAAGAGACCAAAGTAGTTCAATAATATACCGTGTATTGTACAACAGACAGTGTGATTTATACAAGAGATAGTGGGACACCCACACTATAATGTCATGAGTGACCTAGGCCAAAATAACAAACAAATACACTCTAGAAACAAACAGACACTTACTAAACCTATAGAAACAAAAGAAAATACAAACACAACTACACTTACTCCCTAGGTGCAAAGTACAGAGCAAACCCACACCCCAAACAAAATGTCAGTCACTCCCTACTTACCAGTGAAATCAAGGAAAGGATCAAAGTGGAATATATACAAATATACAGTGGCAAAACTCACTATTAGAGCAAATGATATCCATTTGTTTCATATCAAAGAGGCACCTGACGTGTATCTTCCCCTATAAGCTAACCTCTATATCTAACCTCTCATAGGCTCTTTATTCTTACTATCGACAAAACTGAAAAGGCAATTTCTACAGATTCAGAAAATGTTTGAACCATTTTTCTAAACAACCATTAAACCATTTTTCTAAACAATGATTTTACTAATATCATTGTTTATACTGTTAAGTCAGATCCTAGATACCAGTTATCAACTCCTCCCACTGTGCTCTGCTGTGATTGCCATGTGTGCTCTTTGAGGGTTGGATTCCAGCCAGGTCCTGCCAGTACCCAAAAGTGCCTCACCCAAAAGTGCCCACTGGGGCCAGACTGCCAGGATGGATGGGCACAGTGGGAGGAGCTGAAAAGTTTGGTATCCAGGATCTGACTCACCAGTATTGTTACGTCTTGTGTTCTTTTGGTGTGGCTGTGTGTGTTCCATTCCAGATCCAGTTCCAGATTCCATTACAGAGTTCATCTTTGTAGCAAATTAGGAGACAAGACTCCGCCCAACCTGAGGAGTAATAAAAGGAGGAAGAAGCTATGGAGGGGAAGGCAGTGATATGTGTGTGAGATGTGTATTAATAGTATTTGATATTTGAGTTGGTGTATGACCTTGCTTCTCATATTGACTTTGCTCTAATAGTTAGTTTTGCCACTGTATATTTGTATATATTCCACTTTGATCCTTTTCTTGATTTCACTGGTAAGTAGGGAGTGACTGACATTTTGTTTGGGGTGTGGGTTTGCTCTGTACTTTGCACCTAGGGAGTAAATGTAGTTGTGTGTGTATTTTCTTTTGACTCTATAGGTTTAGTAAGTGTCTGTTCGTTTCTAGAGTGTATTTGTTTGTTATTTTGGCCTGGGTCACTCATGACATTATAGTGTGGGTGTCCCACTATCTCTTGTATAAATCACACTGTCTGTTGTACAATACACGGTATATTATTGAACTACTTTGGTCTCTTTCTGTCTTACTTCATTTCCATTACACAATTGATTTGCCATTTTCCTCACACTTCCTGTTACAGCCTGAAGCCTAGGCAAGGTCGTAACAGTATCCAGCTCCTTTCTTCAGGCCCATACCTTTCCCAGTCCACCAGGTACTGAATCCCTACTCTGCACATCTGGAGTTGAGGATGTGTGCAAGAACCATGTAGGAGGGTCCTCCATCGATGTCACTTGGAGTTGGATGGACGACAGCAAGATCAACATTGTCTAGAGGACCTATTATGACAGGATTTACAGAGGACACATAAAATGCAGAGGAACCTCAACTACTTTGACCTACTATGTGACCTTGTTGAGCCTTACCGGGATATCTTACGGGCAAACGTTCACTCTCAAGCCTGTTTTCTCCTCTTTGGAGAAGCTGACAGATGGTGGTCTCTCCCTGATCAGCCTTCCTCTTGAAAGCTGCGATGGACCTCTGCAGGTTGCATTGCATCTTCTCCAACACTCTCTGACTCTCGCACAACCAGGAATGAACTGCTCTGAACCAGGAGGGTGGAGAATTCCAGGGTCATAGCAGCAGGAACCCTAGGACACACTCAAATGGAGTCAGGCTCACTGTTATGTTGAGCTTGTCCAGGAGTTGCTGCCAGACCCACCTTCTGCACTGTACCCCACTGGTCTGAGATGATGTACTCTGGCAGTCTGAACTGAACATTTTTCATGCTGTCACATGCAACGATTATGCGACAAGGTGGGAAGCAATTGTCTCCAACTGAAGGGTGTGATGAAAATGAAAAAGAACATCAACGTGCACAAACATGAACTAATGAAAGCCAAAGCAACATCAATGACTGACAGTCTGTCATACTAACAGGAAGGCCTTATAAAGGGACAATGTAACAACATAACAGGTGAATAAAACTCAACACTTGCCACCTCTGTGAGGTGTGGCACACAACCTAAACATATAACACATGCAACAGAAGCAACAGAAATGTACAACATAAATAAAAGAGATGGAGACTGCAGGTGGAGAGGCCCTGTGACACATGACCTAACATGACCTGAGACTTGTATCTGATTTAGTCACACTTCAGTTAAAGGTTTGCACTCTTGCAGAAAAAGCACAAATACAAATACAATTTCCTGTTGGTTATTTTTTGCTAGTCTATGGAAAACAGAAGTGCAGATAATGATCTCTCACTGGAAACAGGGTGGTGGAACCAGTGAGTTGAAAGTAGAGAATACAAAAGTGCAATTTAAAAACACATCCTGTACTAATCCACCTAAATCATATTGTCTGAGTAATATAAATATTACATTATGAGTACACTCATACTCTCCTCCTAACAAATGTGTTTTTTTACCCTTGAATTCAGCACGCTAACACACCTTAGATATTTTGTTTGTGTTTAGTTTTGAAATTATTTTTCAGGTTATAACTGGTTTTATAATGGCTCCAGGTACAATGATCATTTCATTCATCTGTATAATATAAACATTTTACATTTAATGTTTAAAAAGGTTACAGATTATTTTCTTTCCTTTTCTTTTTTTATTTTTTAAGCATCTCAGGAGACTTTTTAATCATTAAGGCAGTACAGCATCATGAAACACAGGGAACTAAAGGGGAACTTCTAGTTTTACAATAAAGACCAAAAGAGATAACCAAGACCTGAAAACTTAATTCAGCCAGTGAGAATGTATCTCCTGAATAATTCAGATTGGTGCATTCATCAATTTTTAAGACATGACATTGTATTTCATTGGTCTGGACATCTAGAGTTAAACCAAACAGAGCCTGAGAGTGCAGGAATAGGGTTATTTTATAAGGTCATCCTACCATACTCAGATCACGTTGTCTCAAGTACAGCGCCAACCTCTGTTTGCTTTCCTCTTTAGCTGCTTTCTGTGAGAATGGTGTGAGAACACAGTTTTAGACTTTGTGGTCACTGTGAATATAGACAGAAAAAAAACCCCACACATACAAGTTTAGACTTATAGTGTCTGATACACTTCCCATTTGCAATTGCAGGGTGGAATTTGTTTTACTAAAATAATGCTAATGCTTAGGCAAGAAACACTTAAATTAAGAAAACAGTTACTGACAATAACAACAGCCTAGGAACTCATATTGTCAAGACCATGTACTAACAAATAACAAAAAAAAAACAAAAAACAAGACATTGAAATTAAAAAAGAACAGTCAATTGGATATTTATTAAAGTTTTCAGTCAAACCCAGCCCCACTGACACAGTTAATGTGTAATCAGTGCCACTTGTTACATATGGGCTTTACACTGTAAACCACCAGCAAAAACAACAATACTCTCCAAATTCTTACTCACCGCTATGCCCCATGCATCCAATAACTTCCTAACATGTAAAACCCATTTTTGCCCCCCCCTGCGACTTTACCCATACCTGCTGGCAGGGTTAATGCATAGTTAGTGTCATCCGGTCCATAATCATTTTATTACACCACCAAGCATTCCCCAACACAGCAGGTCCATACAGGTCTCTCTGGGGAATAAGGCCATATCCAGCCTCACTGGCACTGTTAATGCATGCTCATTTGGATCTACAATGTTAACAATGACATGACACAACATCCCACTCATCTGTCCAGTCCTCCATGTACCTGAAACACTGAACACCTCAGCCATTCCACCTTTATGCATTTCCCCAACTAACCTGCACTCTCCTCATCCACAACCATCCTTTCAGCTACTTCTGATAATTCCTTCACAGCTGCTGCTAGTTTACAGATACTAAAACAAAATTCCACAAGCAAAGTGTTGCAGAAAAATGGATGTGTGTGAGTGTATGTGTTCTAGGTTCAGTGCCAGGATTTCCCTCCATTTGAGACTCCGCCCCATTCCTCTCTGGGTTTTCAAGACAAATGTTACTATTTAATGGCCCCTCCCACAAGAGAGAAGGAATAAGAGAAGAGAGAAGAGATGGTTTTGATAGTGTGGAAATTGTTGGTTTGTTTGGCTCATGGTAAACATTTTGTATGACTTTTGTGTATGACCTTGTTTTCCCCATTTTTGGACTTCGTTCTTTGGTTTTGCCCCTCCTGCTTTGGTAGCTGTTGTATATAGATATTCTATAAAGAGCATACATACTGTTCTTTGGTTCTTTGGTGTCAGATACTGGTGGTAGAGAGTGATTGGCATTTTTGTTGGGTGTGGGTTCTGCCTCTGTTTATGTGTCAGGAAGTTTTGAAAGTCTGTTGTATGCTTCTTTTGTTTGTTTCTTCTTTTGGGTCACTCCTGAAGACATTACACCAGTAAGATTGTTTAGAATTAATATCTACTGTGAAATACAACAGGCTTCCATTTGGGCTTCTGTTTGTTTTGTTGCTCTTCACTTTTTACAACTTACATTCTGTTATATGTTTACATTTATTTTTTGTTGTTACGGGGTTGTACCAAAAGATGTTCATAATCCAAACATAGAATTCCAAATGTCATAATCCTAACATAGATGTCTACAGATCATAATTGCAAAATATAATTCTTGTTGTTTTGTCTCTTTCTCTAAAATTAAATAGAAAAAAAACACTTTAAAACATTTTAAATTACTCTGATGTCATACACCTTACAATAGTGTCCCATAAATTATTGAGTGCCACTGTGGTACTCATTAGTCAATAATGTTTCATCAGGATTGGTTTGAAAGGACAGTAGCACAGGAGGAGATACTCTTCTATTGGCTTAAAAAAAGGAGAAAAAAAGAGACCTGAACAATAATAATAATAATAATAATAATAATAATAATACATTTATAGTAATTTTGAATAATGTAAACAAGAATGTCATATCACCACTTTCTTCAAGTGGTGCTCTGTTACTTTAAGTTACATGGATGTTGGGCTTAACATGTTTTAAAGAGATCAGACCCTGCATGTGGCCTAACGTGGTTGTAAGACTACAGGACAGAAAAAGACTTGCGACATTTTCTAGCCAATGAGATTTTGAGTCATGAGAATGGAAAGCTCATGAATTTTATTTATTTTGCCAGTTTCTTCTTTTCAAACTGTGTCCTCTGGGGTCTATCCGTTACGCTGCAATGATGATACCAGTCTGGATACTTATATTTTTTCTCTACAAGACATGTACGGTTCCAAATTTTTACCAGCATTTATAATTACATTTTTTTACTGTTCTTTCTGATATTGGATTAATAATAAGAATGCATTATTTATTTTGGATTCAATTTTCTCCACATTGTTTTCTTAATAATTCTGGCTCGGTTTCATTTCATAGGTCCAGTTCAAACTACAAAGCCTTTTAAACGAGCAGTCCAGACTGAACATGGGAAGAATTTCACTCATTACTGCACATTCAAAGAAAATACTGTTTGCTTTTGGTTCAAGCTCAGATGGCAACAGAAGCTTCAGCAAGTAGGAGAAGTGCTTAAAGATAAAGTCGGCATACTTTCATTTCCATTCAACAACTCCAGATTCATAATGAATTGGAAGGATGACAGAATCTCTCTGACTATTCTAAATGCTACTGAAGAAGATGAAGGATTGTACTTCTGTGGAGTGACAGACGGAACAAAGGTTAACTTCACCTCTGCTACCTCTGACGGGTATTGGACGGATGCGTCCAATACAGGTAATTAAACTAATACTTTAAAACTTCTTTACATTTAAAACTGGACTATAACTGAAGCACAAAACACATAATCTTAAAGTCAAAGCCACAGTTCTTTTCTCAATAAGAAAATTTAAAAAATATTTTTTATATAATCTGTATAGTTTTTATATAGTAGACTTCAAAGTGCTGTAGAAACAAATTTTATTAAAATACTTGTTAATTCTTCAGCAGTATATTTGGGTATTTGTATAAAGCATGTGTTTTTTTTTTTTACACGTGAGGGAAACAAAGCTGACTTAAGACCCGAGACTGTTTTATTTTGTTTTATTGAGAAGTGCATACAGAGTTAACCCCCAAAAATCCTGACAGTGCAGGAACAGGGTGTGGTCCATCAAACCCATCTTATTCAGGCAAGTCTCTTCATGTATCTTTGTTTTAATAAAATAATTATCACAGAAGCCTCCCCTTAGAAATGATAGCTATATGTATTTTAAGGAGGTTCGAAAAAATAACCTAGTTTAACCATATAAATGACAGTAGGATATACTTAGATCTTAGAATATTTGTTTTATATTTATCAGATTATCAAGGATTATACAAATCAGTTCATCAGCATTCAGAAGTAGAATCAGTTCCCCAAGCAACAGTGGACTCAAGCCTTATTTTGTCCAGTACAGAATTATGTGCACACACACACACACACAAACATGTATGTATATATATGTGATGGGTGCTGTTTTGAGCATCAAAAAATTCACAGTACAAAGATGAACTCTTTACACGCAAAATTCCAGATGTGTAGGCAGAATAAAGCTTTGTTCATTTAAACTTTTATATCTTTATTCTAATTCATGGTATAGTTGAAGTATTTGGTTAACGTCTGGAATCGTGGACACATACCACACACTTTTCACTTTAATTTGTATATAAAATTATTTTATAAAGATTGTTCTATAGAAAAGCCTGTGGGTCCTGTAGAGATCTGTCTTGGAGCAGTGCTGGGATTGTGTGTGGCTGTTATCATTGCTCAAGCCATAATCATTTGTAAGATGAAAAATTCTGAACACAGCAATGGTAAGTGTTCATAAAGGGCAGGGGGCCGTTATTCTAATTCATGCCTTCATACTATTTTTATTTTTTATATGTTTATCTTACAGGTAATATTCCATGATCCAGTTACAATTAATGATGTATTTTTCCCTACCACAGAGAGACCTCAACAAGTGAGTGTGATGGAGAAAACCACCAGTCAGGTACAACTTGTGCAGTTGCACTTTCATGCCATTATTGGGAAACCTTCTTTCTCCAGGTTTACGCTCTTCATCTAGGATGTGCGATGCATCAGCTGACATTAAAATTCATATTTAAATATATAAATATTTATGATGCTTAACCACATGCTAATCATAGATATGATAGCAGTGGACGTTAGTGATGCAGCCCTACCTTTGTAAAATCTGCTGTATCTCGTATTACGTACATGTGTATTTAAATCTGACTTCTTTTACTAAGAATGTTTCTAGCTTTGCTCAACTCAGCTTCCTCTGTATTTCATATCTGTGGAGCTGAAATAGTTTATAGTTGTAGTCTAATTACAGCATCATTGACACACATGCATGAAGCTGTTGTGGTGGAGATGTATGAGACATGCAACACTGCACTGCTGTAGAGGAGGAGGAGAAGGCAACTCACTGTCTCTGTGTTTGAGTTTAGTAGTGGTATTATAAATAAGCATCAGAATTACAGTAATGTGCACTAAACATTGTTGTTCATTCCCATAGCCACATGATGCTGAAGAGCTGAATTATGCTGCCATTTATTTCAATGAGAGGAAAACCAAAAGAGGGCAGGTGAAGAAAGGACAGCCTGAAAACACCATGTACTCTGAAGTGAAACGTTCAGATCTTATGGACTATCATCTAGATTATTAGCTCTCTTCCCTTCTATAATCCTAAATGAAGTCTGGATACATTACCTCTTTATTGGCACATTCAGTGTTATAAAGGAGGTGCTGTGTGGCTCTTTAATCTCCAAGTCTCTATTCCCTGTTCATCTGCTTTCTGTTCTTTAAGGTATGTTGTGTTTCTGCTGGTTCAATCCAGCTTCAACAATAAAGTGCCATATTTGTTTTAGAGAACCACTGTGCTTAGAACTGGGTGACTGACTGAATAAATAGGTTGTAAAGCTTAAAACTTAATATAGAAAAGTTAAACTGTATTGAATATGCATTTGTAACCCCTGACCCTTATGTTTCTAGTTTGATAGTAACATGGCCAAGTTTTCAGGTTAAAGGTGAAGGGCCTGTGCATTTGTAAATATTCTTATTAATCTAAATTAACTTTATTATTTCAATATGTTATGTGTCATTTTCTAAATTATTGAATATTATATGAACACACACATACAAAAACATATATGAATGTGGGCAGAAGGCAAGTTAGCAAATATGAATTAATTTAAAAATGAAACATTTATTATTGTAAATAGCCTTGTGCCAGTTTCGTGTAGGGTGGAGGACACAATTGCACATTTGGAGTGTTTTTATACTCCATGAATAAACAAACACAAAGGTGAGCTGGGAAAAAAGCTAAAACAAAAAAAAAATGGCAAAAACACTTGCACAGAAATAAAGCACAGCACTGAACTAGTGTTCCTGTGGGCTTTAAATAGGGGGAGAAACAAAAAGGCTAACAAGGAACAGGTGCATGTAATCAATGTTCAAGTACTGACGTTGTGAGTCCAGCAGGGCACTCACCTCATCTTAATATCTTTCAAGCTTCAATGGCAACAGCGGTGAACAGGAAGTTGTGTTGACCTCCTCAATGGGTCCCACAACCACAGGCATCAGATCAGAGATGCTGCCCACTGTCGAGCTGACCATGTACGTTCTTATTGATTCGGTGGCAGATGGTGTATGGTCCTGCTCACTCTGCTGGCACCACGTCTAAACAGAGCCTGCATTGTCAGGCTCTGTTTGGTTTAACTCTGGATGTCCTGGCCAATAAAATACAGTGTCAGCTCTGAGAAATTGATGAATGCTCCAAACTGCATTACTCAGGACATAAATTCTCATTGGCTGAAGGAAATCTTGAGGTCTTATTTTTATCCATTTTTATTGTACAACCAGACATTCTCCTGTTGTCCCCTGTGTTCCATGATGTCTTTCTGCATTAATAATAAAAAAAAGAGTAGAAAGACAAAGACAATATTTTAAACATCAAAAACAGTGCATATTTTATAGAAAAATGAAATAATATTTGTATCTGGTACCATCATCAAAGAAGAACCAGTTATAAACTAATGCAAAAGTTTCAAAAGGTATCCAAACAAAAGCTCTTGTGACAGTGGCACAGAGGGAGTGAGATGTGAGTGCTGTTTAGGAGAGTTTTTATTCTCTCTAGTAATAAACAAAAAGGCACAAAGCTGGATAACGGCAAAATGTAACCAAAATATACAAATATGCCGGCAGTAAGACTCACAGCACAGTGACAGTAAAGAGAATGATACTTCAGGCAACATCATCTTAGGCACTGTCAGCAAGCAATGAACTGTGGGAGAGCAACCATAGGCTTTAAATAGGGGGAGGGCAAATAAGGCACAGGTGCTGGTGATTAGTAATCAGGTGATTCAGAGCAGGGCAGGTGCAGTGTGTGTGTGTGAATGCCTCTCTAGCTGGGATGCACACTGCACACTGTGACAGCTGTAAGGTGTGTTAGCCTGCAGCACTCAAGAGTTACAAACACATTTGTCAGGAGGAGAGTATGAGTGTGCTCATAATGTAATATCTATATTATGCAGGCAAGATGATTTGGTGGGATGAGTACAGCATGTGTTTTAAAATTGAACTTTGGTATTTTCTATTTTTATAACTTGGATGTTTCTGTGTATTGTTTCCCCTGTGTGATGTATGGCAGTAATGTATCTTGTGTTCCTGTGTCATACATGTTTGAGCATTTTTCAAACATGACAGACTAAATTATCCAGCGCCAAAATCAAATACTGGCAAATAAAAGTGATTTATTATTAAACTGATAATATGTTTGGAAGGTGTATTTAAGTTTTCAGGCAGCACTATGTGAGGCTGAATAAGGTGATAGAACTCAGTGGTTTGCGTTGAGCCCCTCTGGTCAACAGGAAATCAGGCCCCAATCACATTTAGAAGTGGTGCTCACATTTAATGATTAGTATACATATAATTATGATGTTGTTCAACATTGTTTTTCTTTAATAGTTTCTTTTTATTTGCCCAGAGGTTGTGAATAGTGTACATTGCGTAAATCACAATATAACATTTTAGTCTCAGTGCTGCCAGAAAAAGGTACACATGCCTTGATACCTCAGCAATGAAAGAATCAATATTTACTAATGCCAAACTACATAAATCCATAAGTATATAGATACTAATATAAGGACAGTCACCATTAATAACTGCAAGAATGACTGAAGTTCCTGGCTGTTGTTCACAAATTGTATTTATTTTGTTGATTTTTGTCAGAATTCTGCCAAGCATATATTCTCCATCACAAACCTTATATTTATCAATCAATAGCTTTATGTGTTGTGTTCAAGTTCTTATTGTGCTCTTTTAGAGAGCAGATCTATTATTGGGTTACACCTCTTCAGAGCCAGCTGTGTTTATAGATTAAGCTTTTGACTAAACTGGAATTTCAGTGGTGATTCAGTGATTCATGGTAGTGGCAATTTTGAAAAAGGTCATTACAGGAAACCAAAACTCACAGTGATGTACAGACTCCCAGCTTTGCTGTCTTCATAGAAAAAAAGAACACAAAAAAATTTGATAAATTTGTAATTTTTACTTAAAGATTTTTAGTCGTTGAACTGTCCATTTGACTGATGGTACCTGAGTACTTGACTAGTAATCAGAAGGTTGCCAGTTTAAGTCCATCACCAGGTTACCACTGTTGGGCCCATGAGCAAGACCCTTAATCCTCAATTGCTCAAACTGTCATCAGCCAGAGTTGTAAGTCACTTTGGATAAAAGTGTCAGGTAAATGATGTTGGTCTAAGTGTGTCTTTTGTAATTGATTTTGGTTTGTAATTGTTCTGGGTTTTAAAAAAGCCTACCTCTACACTTCCTGTTGTCAGTATCACACATCCAGTTGGCTTGTGTTAGTACAGTTGGGCATGCATGACAATTCAGATAGGAATTATTCACATATATATCAAGTGTAAACATAAGTTGTGTGTACATAAGTCTGTGTTTGTTGGTGAAGTGGGACATGTACAGACAGTCAGTGTTTCTCTCTCACACAACAGACGGGAGAGTTTGGTATGTCTAATCAGGGCCTGATTTTGTAGGATGAATTACAGGTATCTCCATCTCAGGACTTTGGGTTTTTGTGAATAATGGTGTTGTAGAGAATGGCTGATTTATCACTGAACCAAGTGAGTTTGCCTGTTTTGTTATATAACTCGCATGTACTCAAACAGGCCAGAATGTCACATGGGTATACTGATTTTCTGGATGCCCTGTTTTCTGCACCTTGTCCTCAGAGACCTGTAATGCAGCATAACAGAACTCTTTAGTACTGGGATCCTTTTCACACAAACAAGGGACGTTGTGTTGCAGCCCCGTAGGTACCAAAGAAAAAAAGTGCAACTCAGCTGGGTGAATTTGGTTCAATTAAAACTGATTCAGGTACAGTGACACAAGCCTATAGTAGCATACCTGGCCTTATGGTCTCTCTTCCTCTTTGATGCTCTCTGACAGTTGTTTTGCCTTGAAATTCATGAAAAAGGATACAGATGTCAGATATTCAACAAAGTGATAATAAATCACTGACAGTTTTGTTGACATGAATTAACTTGCCTTTGCAGCTCTTCCTTGTCCAGCTGCTGGAGCAAACAGTGAGATTCCAGGCTACAGACACAGCCATTGCCAGACCCATGCTAATGACCAGCACACCATGGTGGTAGTGAATATCTACAGCATGTAACAGATATGCATAAGGAGGATAGTGTTGTACAAAAGTAGATGAAGCTTTCATGGAAAAACTAGAGACAAAATAATCATTCATAGCTTATGTGAACGGAAAGAACAAGATACAGTGCAGGATGCAAGTTCGAGTCAGGTATTTTAGGGTAAACAAAACAACAGAGCAAACAGAACACAAACGGAATGAAACTATAACAAAACTTACACGATAAAACATGACAGTATTTAACAGCAGTAATAAGTGACAAACACAAGCAAAATATGTGTAACAAGGCAGAGACAACAAGACCTGACAAGAAATACTAGAACACGTAAATATATGATATAGTGAAAAAGAAACAACACCTGGAAATGATAATGTAGGGGGAATGACAACACAGGACGAAAACAGTATCAGAACATATAGCTGGATGCCATGGTAACTGTGACAGGTTAATCTATTGTACAATAAGTCTTATACATTTAGTTACTTATGTGCATGCAAGTGTGTATGAATGTGTGCAACAGCTCATGCCAGCCATGCTAGTATGAATATTTCAGAAACTGCATTTCTGCTGGGATTTTCACATGATATTAATTTAGGAAACTTAAGAAAAAAAAAAACAGTTTACACTCTTGGAAGTTTAGAACCCCACAGAATGAATGTTATAATTTAAACAACTATTGTATCTAATATATGGTTGTACAGCTGATGAAGGACCTCTGTGTACTTTACTACAACATCTTCATCATTCTCTCTCTCTCTCTCTCTCTCTCTCTCTCTCTATATATATATATATATATATATATATATATATATATATATATATATATATATATATATATATATAAACTATAACTTTTATAACTATAAAACAAATAACAAATATGGTAGGCTCTTAGTTTATCTTCCTTTAAATGGTTGAAATAGCATTTTCTGGAAAAGGAACATCCTTCATGAAAAGCTTGTGACTATCATATAGAACCTTGAAGGGTAGGCATCTGTGATAATTATTTTATTTAAAGCAAAGAGATGGATTTGATGGATCACACCCTGTTCCTGCACCATCAGGATTTTTTGGGGTTAAGTCTGTATGCACTCATCAATAAAACACAAACATTCTCAGGTCTTAAGTCATCTTGGTCTCCCTCACAAAAAAAATATGTGTACTAGTGTACTACTGAAGAATTAGCAGGTATTTTTATAAAATGTGTTTCTTATAGCACTTTGAAATCTACTATATAAAAACTATACAGATTATAAAAATCATTGTATTTATTTTTTTAATTTCATAATTAAGAAAACTACTGTGGCTTTGACTTTAAGATTATATGTTTTTTGTGCTTCAATTATAATCCAGTTTTAAATGTAAAGAAGGTTGAAAGTCGTAGTTTATTTACCTGTCAGAGTAATCAGAGTATTTTTATTATTATTATTATTATTATTATTATTATTATTATTATTATTAAGAGTAACTTAAAACATTTTTAAAGTGTTTTTTCACATATTTAATTTTATAGAAAGAGACAAAACAACAAGAATTATATTATGCGGTTATGAACTGTAAAAGTCTATGTTAGGATTATGAACTGTAGAAGTGTATGTGAGGATTATGAACTGTGGAATTCTATGTTAAGATTATGAACTATAGAAGTCAATGTAAGGATTATGAACATCTTTTGTTATGACCCCGTCTAGGCTGTGAGGCCGTATGATGGAAAAAGAAATGTAAACGACTAACAGAATGTAAGTTGTAAAAAGTGAACAGCAACAAAACAAACAGAAGCCCAAATGAAAGTCTCCTTTTTGGTGTATTTCACAGTGGATATTAATTACAAACAATCTTACTGGTGCAATGTCTTCAGGTGTGATCCAGGCCAAAAGAATAAACAAAGCCCACAGTAATGAAATGATTATTTACTGTATTTTTCTAACAATGAAAATAATAATATAAGAGACTTTTCTAACTTCCTGACACGTCACGGAACGCTCACCTCCCGCAAGTCATATGGTTTGACCCTCCACGTGCAGTGCAAGGGCTATTTTGTTTGTAACCTCACCTGCACACACCTGCACCTCATTCGTCTTTATGTATATAAACACTTGTCATTATGTGCAGTGTGTTGGTCATTGTTGATGTAGTGTGTTGTTTGTAACTATAAGTATCTGTGACTTTGTTTGTTTACACTCATGTTAAACGATAGAAGTTGTTAGTGTTTAGTGTGCTTATGTTCATTGTTTGTGTTTACATGTGAGTGCCACTTTCATCCTTTGTGTTTTACATAAATACATTTTCGTCCGTGTCCAGAGAGTCTATGCATCCTGCTCCATGCCCTTCAGTACTCAGGCCACCACGTAACAACACATAAACAGAGGCAAAACCCAAATCCAATAAAAATGGCATTCACTCTCTACCAGCAGTATCCAACAACAAAGTACAAAACAAAACAATATTCACACTCTTTATACAATATCTATATGTATATATATACAACAGCTACTGAAGCAGGAGGGGCGAAGCCAAAGAATGAAGTCCAAAAATGGGGAAAAGAAGGTCATACACAAAAAGTCATACAAACTTTTTTACCACCTGCCAAACAAACCAGCATAATTCCAAACTAACAAAACCATCTCTTCTCTCTTCTCTTCTTCCTTCTCTCTTGTGGGAGGGGCCATTAAATAGGAGCATTTGTCTTGAAAACCCAGAGAGGAATGGGGCGGAGTCTCAAATGGAGGGAAATCCTGGCACTGAACCTAGAACATATATACTCACAAACATCCATTTTTCTGTAACACTTTGCTTGTGGAATTTTGTTTTAGTATCTGTAAACTAGCAGCAGCTGTGAAGGAATTATCAGAAGTAGCTGAAAGGATGGTTGTGGATGAGGAGAGCAGAGGTTAGTTGGGGAAATGCATAAAGGTGGAATGGCTGAGGTGTTCAGTGTTTCAGGTACATGGAGGACTGGACAGGTGAGTGGGATGTTATCATGTCATTGTTAACATTGTAGATCCAAATGAGCATGCATTAACAGTGCCAGTGAGGCTGGATATGGCCTTAGTCCCCAGAGAGACCAGTATGGACCTGCTGTGTTGGGGAATGCTTGGTGGTGTAATACACAATATTATTATGGACCTGATGACACTGTGTATGCAGTAACCATGCCAGCAGGAAGGATAAGGTCACTGGAGAGGCCAAAATGGGTTTTACAGGTTAGGAAGTGATTGTCTGCATGAAGCAGTGCAGTGAGCAATAATTTAGAGCGTATTGTTGTTTTTGCTGGTGGTTTAGAGTGTAAAACCCATATGTAACAGGTGGCACTGATCACACATTAATTAGATTCAGTGGGGCTGAGTATGACTGAAGACTTTAATAAATATCAAATTCACTGTTCTTTTTAATTTAATATTTTCCTCCCATGTATTTAAGTTACTTTGGATAATGTTTAACATTGTGTTGTATAAATTTTTTGGTATTTCTTAGTACAAGGTTAATACATGAGTTCCCAGGTTGTTGGTAATGTTGGTAACTGTTTTTCTTAATTTAAATATTTCTTGCCTTATTTCTTCTTCCCTACATTAGCATTATTTTTTGTAAAAAAATCCACACTGCATTTGCACATATGAAGTGTATTATCAGACACTTTTATCAGTATAAACTTGTGTGTGTTTTTTTTCCTGTCTATATTCACGTTGACCACAAAGTCTAAAACTGTATTCTCACACCATTCTCTCAGAAAGCAGCTAAAGAGGAAAGTAAACAGAGTTTACAGTAGGACGACCTTATAGAATAACCATATTCCTGCACATTCCTGTTTGGTTTAAATCTAGTTGTCCTGACCAATAAGATACAATATGTCCTAGTAGGTGTAGGTGTCCTACGCACCTCCCGCTAGGAAGTTTTTTTGCCGCAGGAGCTGGCGTCCTGAGGTAGTTGGTCATTCTGTAACGCGTGGTGGCCCGAAAGCCGAAGGGTGAGGGGGCAGGACACAGACTCCAGGCGTCTGCAGGCGTCGCCACAAACGAGGATCCCCCCACTGCACATGGTGGGCCAAATCACGTGACTCCTTGGAGGCGAGCGTTCCGTGACAGTCATGTCTTACAAATTGATGAATGCACCACTCTGATAAATTCTGAAATTCTGAGATAAATTCTCATTGGCTGGATGAAGTCTTCAGGTCTTGATTATCTTATTTGACTTTTTTTGTAAAACTAGTAGGTCGCCTTTAGTCCTCTGTGTTTCATGATGTCTTATTACCTTAATGATCCAAATGTTTCTCCTAAGATTCTTAAGAAAAGAAAAAAAAAGAAAAGGAAAGAAAATAATCAAACTTTTTAAACATGAAAATGTAAAAAGTGCATATTTTACAGATCAATGAAATGATAATTGGAACTGGAGCAATTAAAGAACCAGTGTCACAGTTAGTCCTTCCTAGCTTCCCTGTTCCATGTTTTCCCTATCTTGTGTTACTGTTCCATTCCGTAGTTTCATTTTCTCCACCCCTCGTTTGGTTTTCCATACCTGTTCCTCCTTTCTAGACTTGTTAATTTCATGTATTTAAACTCTGTCTTGTTCCATGTGTCTTTGCTGTTCACTGACTGTCTGAAAGCCGGTATCTGTATGCCCGTAAGTTTGTACTCTATGTATCCTAGTCTGTTTTTCCTAGCCTTTGTGTTTCATAGCCTCTGTTATAACATGCTTCCCCTGTTTGCCTTCATGTGTTTTTAATTGTTTAGTCATCTATCCTCGTATTTTCTGTATTGGCTCAATAACCCTGGACCGATATAATGTCCACCTTGTTACAGCTCACTGTTACAACCAGTTATAACCTGAAAAAAAGTTTCAAAAGTAAACACAAACAAAATCTCTAAGGTGTGTTAGCCTGAATTCAAGAGTTAAAAACATATTTGTCAGGAAGAGAGTAAGAGTGTGCTCATAATGTAATATCTAGGCTACACAGACAAGATGATTTAGGAGGATGAATACAGGATGTGTTTTTAAATTGCACTTTTCAATTGCCGTACCACGTGACTTGTGAGGGGGGAGCGTCCCGTGACACGTGTATATTCAATACAGTTTTATCCTTCCTTTTTTTAGGCTCTAAAGCTTTACACCCTAATTATCCAGTTTACTTTGAATGATTTTTTTGTCTATGCAAAATGTTTGGGTAGTTATAGATTTACAAACTGCAATATCTGTAAAACACTTAGTTTGCAACATGATATTGATAATTGATAGAGAAACTAAATTAGGATGGAATAAAATAACCACAAGTAATTAAAATGTTGTAACATGAACCATTATAACAAGAAATCATACAGTATTAAAAAAGTGTAATAAAAATAGTTTACATCAAGTTTAATATTGGTGATCTATAATAATAAAAATAATAACTATATTTTAATATATCTGATGTTTAATATCAGACGCGAAGCAACAAAAATAACAGACACAATGCAATATTCTATCAATCTCATGATAACTGATTACATACACCTCTCTACAGCACCATGTCTGGGGCTTCAAAACATTGTGAATATTCTTTCTCAGTCATCCAGTTTTGAGCACAATAGTTGTCTTCGACAAATGTGGCACTTTATTATTGAAGCTGGAATGAACCAGAAGAAACACAACATACCTTAAAGAACAGAAAGCAGATGAACAGGGAATAAAGAATTAGAGATTACAGAGATACACAGCACCTCCTTTACAAAACTGAAACACAGAAAATCAACAGTCATAGCTAAGTAAACTCAATGGGTGGAGATCAAAACATTGTGGATATTCTTTCTCAGTCACCCAGTTTTGAACACAGTGGTTCTCTAAGACAACTGCGGCACTTTATAGATGAAGATGAAATGAACCAGCAAAAAACATTATACCTTAATTTTCAGGAAGCAGTTAAACTGTTAAAGGCAGTTAAAAGCAGTAAAGAATATCCTCAAAAGAAAACTGGGGTGCATAGAGAAATATATATTTTATATATGTACAAAAATATATTAACAAATGTACGTACAATATATGTGTATTACACTTAGATACACAATGTACAATGTGTATAGTTGTGTATATATGTATGTACACAATGTGAAGAATGTACAGATCCGTTTTGTAAAAAAAACTGTAAATATGTCATTTTACAAAATGGATCTGTACATTCTGATATTACATTTTGAGGACACTCTTACTCTCTTCCTGTTTGGACAGAGCACTCTCAACCATTTCACTATGAGTTATACTGTGTATGACTATGTATGTGACAAATAAACCAAACTTGAAAACTTGAGACTTAGAGATTACAGAGTTACATAGCACCCCTTTTACAAAACTGAACATGCCAGTAAAGAGATAATTTATCCAGACTTCACTTAGAAATATAGAATGGAAGAGAGCTAATAATCTAGATGATAGTCAGTAGGAGCTGAACGTTTCACTTCAGAGTACATGCTGTCTTCAGACTGTCCTCTCTTCACCTGCCCTCTTTTGGTTTTCCTCTCATTGAAATGAATGGCAGCATAATTCAGCTCTTCAGCATCGTGTCGCTGTGTGAATGAACAACAATGTTTAATGAACATTACTGTCATTCGGATCCTTATTTAAAATATGACTACTAGTCTCAAACACAGAGACAGTGAGTTGCCTTCTCCTCCTCCTCTACAGCAGTGCAGTGTTGCATGTCTCATACATCTCCACCACAATAGCTTCATGCATGTTTGTCAAAGATGCCGTAATTAGACTACAGCTATAAACTATATCAGCACCACATATATGAAACAGAGGAATTGAGCTGAGCAGAGCCAGAAACATTCTTAGTAAAAGATGTTACATATTTAAATGTATAAATGGCAGTAAATTGCTTTTTAAGATATACAGATCTCATCATTGTTAATAAGTAAACTAATATTAAGCAACTTTTCTTCTACTGTGTTCATCACCTGCTGTATCTGAAACAACGCAATTAAAAACATGCAAACAATGCAAGATACAGCACAATTTATCAAGATAAACTCCGAACACTCACATCTACTGTTGTCATCTCTGATAGGTAGTTGCTAAGCATCATCAATATTTCTATAAGTATGAGTTTTTATGTCAACTGATTCATGCCACATTCTCTACAAAAACTATAAACCTGGAGAACAAAGTTTTACTAATTATTGCAAGAAAGCATGACTGCACAAATTGTACCTGATTGGTGGTTTTCTCCATCACACTAGCTTGTTGCGGTCTCGCTGGGGTAGGGGAAAAATAGACCATTAATTGTAGCTGACTTAGGGAATGCTATCTGTATGGCAAGTTTACTGCAGAACAGTTATCAATATTTTTCATATTTCCTAAATTTAAAATTGCATAAAATCATGAATTAGAATAGGTTGAGCCCCATGCCCTTTATGAACACTTACCATTGCCATGTAAAGAGTTTTTCTTCTTACAAATGATTATGGCTTGAGCAATGATAACAGCCGCACACACTCCCAGCACTGCTCCAAGACAGATCACTACAGGACCCATGGGCTTTACCGCAGAACAATCTTTATAAAATAATTGAATATACAAATTAAAGTGAAAAGTGTGTGGTATGTGACCTTAATATCAGATGCTAATCATACACTCTGAATTTGCATGCACTGATGTGTATAACCTTTGGTATTTGTAAACATAACAAAAATACTGAACACTCTTTATCTTTGTGTCCTTCACATGGTTACCTAGAATTTTATGACTTCTGATGGTCATATAGAATTTTGAAAGCTGATAATTATTTTATTCTATGATAATCATTTAATTTAAAGCAAAATGACCCAAAGATACTTGCTTAAATGGGTGTTTTTGGGGGTTTCCAACCCTTCTCTTCTATTATCAGTCTTTGTATGGTTTAGCTCTCGATGTCCTGGTCAATAAAACAGTGGCAGCTCTTAGTTCATTTTGGTTTCCCTCACATGCTGGAACAACAAGTGTACTACTGCAGAATTAGCAGGTCATTTTATAAAATCTTTTTCATATATCACTTTGCAGTCCACCGACTTTATTTATTCTGTATTTATAGTACAGTATAAATAAATATTTTTCTACATTCTACACCATAAATTAACTGTGGCTTTGACATTCAGTTTACAAGTGTTTTGTGCTTTAGTTATAATCTAGATTTAAATATTAAGAAGTTTAAAAGAAATCATATAATTACCAGTCACAGCAACAAATGTAACAGAGGAAAAGTGAAACTCTGATTTTCCTGCTACTCCACAGAAGTACGTTCCTTCATCTTCTTCAGTAAGATTTAGAATAGTCAGAGAGTTTGTGGTGTCATTACTCCACTTCATTATGAATCTGGAGTTGTTGAAAGGGAATGAAATTGTGGCCAACTTCTTTATTTTCGCTCTTCCTACTTGCTGAGGCTCCTTTTTCAGTCTTTGCTTGTACCAAATGCTCCAATAGTTGTCACTGGATGTAGCTTTCAATGTGCAGTTAAGAGTGATATTTTTTCCAGATACATTCATGACTGCATGTTTAGCAGCATTTGTAGTTTGAACAGGACCTATAAAATGAAAACAAGTCAGATCAATAATGAAAAAAAAATGTGGACAAAAGTTTATCCAAAGCAAATAATGTATATTGATTATTGATTATCCAACATCATAAACTACAGTAACAGATGTAATTATAAACATTGGTAAATTTGGAACCATACATGTCTTGTAGCTCAATAATATAAGTATCCAGACTGGTATTATCATTGCAGAGTCACGCTCCGACATCAGAGGAGACGGTTTGAAAAGAAGCAACTGACAAACTAACTAAACTTCATGAGCTTTCATGTCTCATGACTCAAAATCTCATTGGCTGGCAAAAGTCACATGGTCCTGTTCTGTCCTGTTGTCTTACAGCCTTGTTTGGCCACCTGCAGTGTCTGATCTCTTTAAAATATGTTGAGCCCAGCATCTATGTAAGTTAAAGTAACAGAGCACAATACGAAGAAAGGGTGATATGACAATCTTGTTTATATTATTTAAATTTTCTCTAATTTATTTATTTATTTTTTGGTATCATTTATTTATTTATTTTACAGCTAAGACTGTAAACAAATTGAGTGCAAATACTTTTGGAAATGTATTATCCAATAGAAGACTAAATAAAAAATTGTGCCCTTCCTTATGTGCTACTGTCCTTTCAAAGCACACCTGATGGAACATTATTGGATAATGCTGTACCACAGAGGTGCTCTATATTTTATGGAACAATGTTGAAAAGTGTATGACAACAGTCAGAGTAGCTAAAAAAGGTTCTAATTAGTTTTATATAGTGTTTTAGTGTGTCTCATATGTAACTGTAAAGACACAACACAGCAAGATTTATTTTCTAAGATTATGAAGTGCAGAAGTCTATGGAATGTTGTTGGTCAATTTTGTTGGTCCTGTTTGTAACAACTCACCACCACATCTTTGTTTATGAAATTTGGTTTTAGGATTTGTAAACTAAATGTAGGTGTGAAGGAATTATTGGAAGTATCTTAAGGAAATAGTGGTTGCGGGTGAGGAAAGTACAGGCTAGATGGGGAAATTTGTATAATGCAAATTGAACTAGCCCCACTGAACATGTATTAAATGTACTAGTGAGGCTGGACATGGCCTTAGTCACTGGGGAGACCAGCATGGAACTGCTGTGTTGGGGAATACTTGGTGGTGTAGTTCATAACATCCACATGGAACTGTCAGCACTGAGTACACATTAACAGTGTCAGTGGGACTGGGTATGACTTTAGTCCCTTGGGAGACCAGTGATAGATATTATAGGTGATTGGCTGCATGGGAGCAGTACAGTGTGTAAATGTATGTAGAATAACATTCTGTTTGCTGGAGGTTTAGAGTGTAAAGCCCAAATGGAACTGGTGGCACTGATCACAAAATTAACGGTGTCAGTGGGGCTGGGTATGGCTGACGAAAATAACTTACATGTGTTATAGAATTATAACCAGGAACAGCATGAAGCTGGTCAATGAAAAAATTCAAGTTATATCTTGAGGGACATAGGAAGGCTTGCTAGGAAGTAATTGACAAAAGCACACTATTATGTTTTCTTGCTGGGCTTATAAGTTATTATCTCATTGGTCATCAAATCTCACACTATCCTGTACAGTCATATTTGAAAACTTGTTCATGTATCATAGACACACAAGATACATTAATATTACTGACAAGTTACACAGGAGAAAGATATACAAAGCAATTAAAACAGAAACCTCCTGGAAGTAATTCACAAAAGCATCATACTATATTACCTTACTGGGTTCAATTAAAATCTCACTGGCCATTAAAATTCCCAAGATCCTCTATTGTCTTTTCTTTCATATAAGCTGTTTGGCCACCAGAGGTAATTTGGGTTCTTTTAACCTCTGACCCTTAAGAAGCCTTATCTTTTACTTAAAGAGTTTGTACAAGTTTTTATAAACATGAGTTCAGTCTGTGTCACTGCAGTGTAGATCACAGTTACTTGAGGTTGCTGATGGATAACCTCCCCTTCTGCCCCCCTGCATGCTGACTAACAGGCTTTTCCTAGGTTATTCCTGCTCCACATGGGTTTCTAATTCACTTACTCTCAACAAACCCAGACTAGGATTCGTAGAAGCCTGGAATAGACTTCTGTTACTTATTTATTTTTATTATATGCTTATTTTGTTCTTGTTGCGATGTTCGGTGTCGAGCAAAGAATGATGGGCTCCTATTTTGAGTCTTGGTTCCTCTCATGGTTTCTTCCCCATGCTCTGCGAGAGTTTTTCCTTTACACTGTTTTGTTTGGCTTACTCATTGTGGGCTTGGTCTCAGACATCGATAAAGCTGCTTTCTGATGATGTCTGTTGTAAAAATCACTATATCAAAATATTTGGCTTTGATACTTGCTTACACTGTACTGTTTTCTTTCAAATCAAAGTATGCAAAATACTCTCAAAATCAGTCTCCCTTCTTTCACATGTATGCAAACTTTACATAAACGTTATTCATGATCATATCTGCATTACATGTTTGTTGTTATCTGTTATGATGGGATATTTTAGAACACATATAGTTTTTTAAATGATTATGGCCCTTTCTTAAAAAGTAACATCTTTTTATACATATTTAACCTCATATTCTTATGATATGAAATTTGATGCTCGGTTACAAATTCCTTGCAAGTGTTCTTACTATGTTTTAGTGCGAAGAGTCTTTATTGCAGATTTGCCATGTTATCGGTAATGTATTAATGGTAATGTAGCACTGTTACGCCAGTAAGCATTAGCATATCTTAGTAAAACAAAGCTTCAGCACACTGCATTAGCATAAAGGAAGTGCAACATTTTAAGCTTGTGTGTTTTTCCTATGTGTATATTCACAGTGACCAAAAGGTCTAAAACTGTGTTCTTACCCCATTCTCTCAGAAAGCAGCTAAAGAGGAAAGTAAACTGAGGTTGGCACTGTACTTGAGACAAAGTTCTCTGAGTATGGTAGGATAACCTTACAAAATAACCCTATTCCTGCACTGTCAGGCTCTGTTTGGTTTAACTCTGGATGCTGTGGCCAATAAAATACAGTGTCATGCCTTAAAAAATGATGAATGCCCCAATATGCAATACTCAGTAGATAGTCTCATTGGCTGTTGAAGCTTTGAGGTCTTATTCATCTTATTTTGCCTTTTTTGTAAAACCAGACATTCCCCAATTGTCCCTTCTGTTCCATGATGCCCTTCTGCATTAATAATAAAAAAGACTCCAAAGACCTTTACGGAAAGATAAGAATCTGTAACTTTTTTAAACATCAAAACAGTGCATGTTTTATAGAGGAATGAATAATATTTATAACTGCTACTATCATCCAACAAAACCCAGTTATAACCTGTTATTGTGCTGCACTCGAGTTAAAACACATTTAGAGGGAGGAGAGTACAAATGTTCTTATAATATAAAATCTATATTACACATACAAGATGATTTACAGGAATGAACACAGGATGCATTTTAAAATGTCACTTTTGTGTTTTCTACTTTTAGAACTTGGATGTTTCTGTTTTTATTGCTTTGTGTAGTTTTCTGCTGTGTAATTTATGAAAGTAATATTAATAAACAATGTGTTCCGGTGTGATACATGGAGCAGTTTTCAAATAAGACCGACTAAATAATGCAGTGTCAAAACACATATTGGCAAATAAAAGTGATTCATTATTATATTGCTAATATGTTTGAAAGGTTTATTTAAGTTCTCAGGCAGCACTATGTGAGGGTGAAAAAGGTGATAAAACTGAGTGGTTTGAGCTGAGCACCTCTGGTCAAATATAATTCAACCAGCACCCCTCCACCACCCTGTTTCAATGAGAGATCATTATCTGCACTTCTATTTCCTACAGAGTAGCAAGAATAACCAACAGGAAATTGTATTTGTATTTGTGCTTTAACTGAAAAAGTGCACATGTTTAAGTGAAATGTGTTCCATCTCTTTCGTTTATGTTGTACATTTCTGTTGCTTCTGTTGCATGTGTTATATGTTTAGGTTGTGTGCCACACCTCACACAGGTGGCAAGTGTTTAATCTTTTTCACCTGTTTGTTATGTTGTTATTTTGTAAGGCCTTTGTGTTAGCATGACTGACTGTCGTTCATTGATGTTGCTTTGGCTTTCCTTAGCTCTTGTTTGTGCATGTTGATGTTCTTTTTTGTTTTTATTAAAGCCTTCATTTGGAGACTCATGATAATTGCCTCTTAGCTTGTTGCCTGTACTTTGCGCATGACAGCATGAAAAACATTCAGTTCAGAGAGCCACAGAGTGTGGGAGAAGATGCACTGCCACCTACAGAGGGCCACTGCAGCTTTCAAGAGCAAGGCTGATCAGTATGAAACCAACATCTGTCAGCTGGGGTGTGTAGGTGTAGGTAGTGTGGAAAGCTACCAAAGAGGGGAGGACCGGCTTAAGAGGCAAACTCGACCCCAGGTATGTTGGCCCATAAGACATCCCGTTGAGGCTCAACAAGGTCACCTATCGGGTCAATGTAACCAAAGGTCCTCAGCATTTCACATGTCCTCCCTCAAGCCCTTCACAACAGGTCCTCTAGACGATGCTGACCTCACTATCATCCATCCAACTCCAAGTGACATCAATAGAGGACCCCCCTACATGGTTCACGCCCTCCTCAACTCCTGATGGGCCGAGGAAATATTCAGTACCTGTTGGACTGGGAGGGGTATGGGCTCAAAGAAATGATTTGGATTTTGGTGATTCAGATGCTAGATACTTAAATTATCAGCTCCTCCCACTGTGCCCATCCATCCTGGCACTCTGGCGGCAGTGGGCATTTGTGGTTGGTGGTGGTGGGGGGGTACTGGCAGGCCCTGGCTGGAATCCAGCCCTCACAGAGCACGCACAGCAATCATAGCACAGCACAGTGGAAGAAGCTGATAACTTTGGTATCTAGGATCTGACTCACCAGTATTGTTATGTCCTGTGTGTCGTATCACAAAGATATTATTAAAATAATTGTTTAGAAAAATGGTTTAATGGTTGTTTAGAAAAATGGCTTAGAAAAATAATTCAAACATTTTCTGAATCTCTAGAATGTATTTATTTCTCACCCTCCCAGCTATCAGACTGCAGTTTCTTATGATGTGATGGTGCTAAAGTGTCTGAGTGTTTGCTTGTGCATGTGTGTGTGTGTGTGTGTGTGTGTGTGTGTGTGTGTGTGTGTGTCTGTGCGCGCGCAAGCATTCATATTATTCAGTAATTTAGATAATAACACAATATATACTGAAATAATATTTATATATACACAGGCCCTTAACCTTTAATCTAATTTAAAACTTGGACATGTTATTTTCATATTAAACACATAAGGGCCGGTGTAATGCGTGTCGGCCCGAGTGCCGCGGGGCGCGAGGCAGGACGCCCAGACTTCCTCCACAGGGACGAATATTTAATAACATAAACGACAGCTGCACTCACATATTACAAACGATAAACATGAACAAGAAACGACTGACGTTAAACAAACACGATACACAAGGATACATCTAACAAAAACATGTTACATTCAGAAATTACATCTACAATGACGAAACCACGGCGCACACCCTGACTTGAGTTTAAATACACACAGACAAAACGAGGTGCAGGTGTGTGTAGGTATGGTTACAAACAAAAGCCCTCCTACTTCACGTGGCTGGCCGAACCACATGACTCGCGGGAGGCGAGCATTCTGTGACAGCCGGGTGTTACATGTCCATATTCAATACAGTGTCATTCTTCCTTTTTTAGTCTATTAAGATTTACACCCAAATTAATCAATATACGTTGAATTACTTTTTGTCTATGCAAAATGTTTGGGTAGTTAAAGATTTACAAACTGCAATATCTGTGAAGCACACAGTTAGTAACAGGCTATTGATGACTGATGGAGCAACTAAAGTAACTGTGGCTTTGACATTCAGATTACAAGTGTTTTGTGCTTTAGTTATAATCTAGATTTAAATATTAAGAAGTTTAAAAGAAATCATGTAATTACCAGTCACAGCTACAAATGTAACAGAGGAAAAGTGATCTTCTGATTTTTCTGCCACTCCACAGAAGTACGTTCCTTCATCTTCTTCAGTAAGATTTAGAATAGTCAGAGAGAACTTGCAGACAATGAAGGTAGAAAACATGAGTCTCCAACTTTTTTAAAGTAATGAAAATAAAACTGAACATAACAAGAAACATATTGACATACCTCCCAGGTGGTGTGTCTACTGATGCACAGCACACATCACCTGAGGGAAGCTTGGACTAGAATAAATTACACAAGTGACAATTAACTTAATGTACGCACAAGTCCACATACTGGACAACCGCTAAATGCCAGTAGCTAATAGTAGGGGAATGGCATGTGTGATATTTATGAGAAGTGAGTTCCTAATTACAGTATGGAAAAAAATCAAAATTGTATGAAAATACATTAGTGGTAAAGATTGATATTCCACTCTTGAAGGACAAAAGCCTGTTGTAAGTCTACAGACTGTAGTGCTCCAGCTGGTATCCAGCCACCAATAACACAAGACAGACCACTCACATGACAATCACAACACCCAAGCACTCCCCCATTCTCAACCCTCTCCTGTTTATTATATTACCGCCTGCACCTGTTCCATATTTATTTCTACCTCTATTTAAACCGCACAGGTGCCCAAGTTTTTGCATTGAATTCCTGTAGAAGTCTAGATACTGAGCAAGCCTTATCTTTGTGCGTTTATATGATGTCCTTTTTTTTGGCATATTTTGTATAAACACTTTTGTTCCCATGTCTGCACTTTGCTCCTGCATCCACAAAATGTCACAGAGTGAGAAGCTGGACAAAGGAAGTGCAGGAGGTACAGTGTGTTTGGCAGAACACATCAGCCTTCAAGATGCAGTAATTGGATGACAATTGATGCTGGAGGAACAGGGTTTGGACCTGGCTAACCTATGAGGCAATGCAGACATGTTGGTTGGCTGCATCAGTGTGCTCTCTATGAGAATGGTTTCTTTTTCTACCTCCAGGATTTCCAGTTATTACATTACTACCATTTATGGCTTATAACTGTAACCCCAATGGCTGTGAGAGGTTTCTTGTACAATGTGAACTGTACTTTATTTAGCAGCCACAAATGCCAGACCATGCTAAATACACCTCCTCTGAGAGCCCCAAAGCCATGTCTGAGATGTTCATACCAGCTCCATTTCAGGACTTCGAGGAGGTGTATACCCCAGAGATGCCAGTCAACTTTCTCCTCAAAGGGAGGACAGACTGGATCATCCAACCACTGAACAACACTTGCCATCCTCACTGCAAGATTTATCCTGTACTGAAAATTGGAGACGTGAGTTCCATGTGCATGATGTCAGCTACGAAAGCTACCTCAAACTCAACTACGAATTTATGCAGGTGAGCAAGGTGGAGGCGGTAACCAACTGGTCTCACCCCCAGATGTGTTGTGACTAACAAAGTTTTCTGGGTTTTGCTAAACAACAAAAAAATAAAGAAAATCAAAAGACAAGACAGAGAAACAATGGACAACAAGGATGCCCAGAGGATGGAAAATAATGACAATTAATTAATTAGATTCAATTAATTATATTACAAGAGTAATAATCTATTTATAGTAATGTTTCATTTGTAAATTATTAATACAACATGTGGGGGATGGTTTATTCTTATGGTGCACCAGGCAGCTAGCCTGAGACACACACACACACACACACACACTCACACTGCACCTCTCTCATTTCCAATCTACTAATAATTGATTACATGCACCTGTCTACACTACCATGTCTGGGGCTTCAAATCATTGTGTAAAATTCTTTATCAGTCACCCAGTTTTGAGCACAGTGGTTCTCTAAGACAAATGTGGCACTTTATTGTTGAAGACAGAATTAACCAGTAGAAATACAACATAAATGCAAAATAAAGAATTAGAGATTACAGAGTTACACAGCACCTCCTTTACAACACTGAATGTGCCAGTAAAGAGATAATGTATCCAGACTTCACTTTGAATAATAAAAAGGAAGAGAGCTAATAATCTAGATGATAGTAAGAGCTGAACGATTCACTTCAGAGTAATGCTGCCTTCAGGCTGTCCTCTCTTCACCTGCCCTCCTCACAGATATGAAACAGAGGAAGTTGAGCTGAGCAGAGCCAGAAACATTCTTAGTAAAAGATGCCATGGACTTAAATATATAAATGGCAGTAAACTGCTTTTTAAAACTCCCAGATCTTATGATTGTAGATTAGACTGTGATTAGACAAACATTACTAAAGTTCATCTTTACATCACCTGCTATATCTGTAACAAAGCAATTAAAGAAATGCACATAATACAAAATAAAGCAGATTTTATCAAGGTAGGGCTGCATCACAAATATGGCAGCTGCAGATTTGAATGGCTAACATGTTATTAAGCATTATAAATATTTCTATATTTAAGTATGAGTTAAGTATACCTCTAAATCAAAATTATTGCTGATTTTTTTTAAATCAATATTTTCAATTTTTCCTAAAGATAAAACATGTATGAAGTCATTATGTATGAAGTCATGAATTAGAATAGTTCAAGCACCCTGCCCTTTATGAACACTTACCGTTGCTGTGTTCCGAGCTTTTCATCTTAAAATGATTATGGCTTGAACAATGATAACAGCCACACACACTCCCAGCACTGCTCCAAGACAGATCTCTACAGGACCTTTACTTTACTGCTTTACTGCAGAACAATCTTTATAAAATAATTGAATATACAAATTAAAGTGAAGTGTGTGGTATGTGACCATGATTTCAGATATTAACCACATACAGTAGCTATACGATGAATTAGAATGAAGATGTAAAGGTTTAAATGAAGTTTACTTTTCTCTGCCTACACATATGCAATTTTGTGCATAAAAAGTCTATCCTTGTACTCTGAATTTTTGATCCTCAAAACAGCACATCATGTATACATACATTTGTGTGTGTGTGTGCAAATAATTCTGTACTAGACAAAATAAGGCTCGAGTCCACTGTTGCTTGGGGATCTGATTCTAATTCTGAATGTTGATGCACTGATGTGTATAATCCTTGATATCCTGATAAATATAAAACAAATATACTAAGCTCTAAGTTTATCTTACTGTCATTTATATGGTTAAAGTAGGTTATTTTCTGGCAGCTCCTTAAAATGCGTGTAGCTATAATTTTAAAGGGGTGGCTTCTGTGATGAATTATTTTATTTAAAGCAAAGCTACATGAAGAGACATGCTTGAATAAGCTGAGTTTGATGGATCACACCCTGTTCCTACATTATCAAGTTTTTGGGGGGTTAACTCTGTATGCACTCATCAATAAAACATAAAAACAGTCTCAGGTCTTAAATCAACTTGCTTTATTAAAAAAAAAACAAAAAAAAAACAAAACTGCACTACTGAAGAATTAGCAGTATAAAATGTGTTTCTTACAGCACTTTGAAGTCTATATAAACACAATGTAAAAACTATACAGATTATAAAAATCATTTTATTTATTTTTTAAATTCCCTAATAAAGAAAATAACTGTAGCTCTGACTTTAAGATTATATATTTTGTGTTACAGTTATAATCCAGTTTTAAATGTAAAGAAGTTTTAAAGGCATCTTTTAATCACCCGTCAAAGTTGATGTAGCAGAGGTGAAGTTAAACTTTGTTCTGTCTGTCACTCCACAGAAGTACAATCCTTCATCTTCTTCAGTAACATTTAGAATAGTCAGAGAGATTCTGTCATCCTTCCACTTCATTATGAATCTGGAGTTGTTGAATGGAAATGAAAGTATCCCGTCTGTATCTTTATGCACTTGTCCTTCTTGTTGAATCTCCTGCTGCCATTTGTGCTTGAACCAAAAGCAATCAGTGTTTTCTTTAAATGTGCAGTAATGAGTGATATTCTTCCCAGGTTCAGTCTGGACTGCTTATTTAAAAGGCTTTGTAGTTTGAACAGGACCTATAAAATGAAACCGAGCCAGAATCAATAAGAAAACAATGTGTAGAAAATCGAATCTAAAATAAATAATACATACTGATTATTAATCCAATATCAGAAAGAACTGTAACAAATGTAATTCTAAATGCTGGTCAAAATTTGTAACCATACATGTCTTGTAGAGAAAAAATATAAGTGTCCAGACTGATATCATCATTGCAGTGTAATGGCTAGACCTCAGAGGGCACGGTTTGAAAATAAGCAACTGACAAAATAAATACATTTCATGAGCTTCCAGTCTCATGACTCAAAATCTCATTGGCTAGAAAATGTCACAAGTCTTTTTCTGTCCTGTTGTCTATCAACCATGTTTGCACAACTGTAGTGTCTGATCTCTTTAAAACATGTTGAGCCCAACATCCACGTAAGTTAAAATAATAGAGCACCACTCGAAGAAAGGGGTGATATGACATTCTTGTTTACAGTATTAAAACTTACTCCAAATGTTTATTATACTACTGTCCTTTCAAACCAAACCTGAAGGAACATGACACTGTTGAAAAGTGTATGACAACAGAGTAACTTGAAAAGTTTTTAGCGTTTTTTCTCATATTTAATTTTAGAGAAAGGGTTAAAACAGCAATAATTATATTCTGCGATTATGAACTGAAAAAGTCATTGTTAGGATTATGAACATCTTTTGTCATGACCCCGTCTAGGCTATGAGGCCGTAACAAGGAAATATAAATGTAAACAGCTAACAGAATGTAAGTTGTAAAAAGTGAACAGCAACAAAACAAGCGGAAGCATAAATGGACGCCTCCTTTTTGATGTGTTTCACAGTGGATATTAAGTACAAACAATCTTACTGGTACAATGTCTACAGGAGTGACCCAGGCCACCACCATCACCAGGATCCAACACCAAAGTAGCAAACAGAACAATATTTACACACTCTATACTATCTATAAATATACTCAAATATACACAGTAGCTAAAGCAGGAGGGGAGAAGCTAAAGAAGGAGGGCCAAAAAATGGTGAAAACAAGGTCCTACACAAACTCATACAAAATTTCAATCACAGCCAAACAAACAAACTCCAACCTAACAAAGCTGTCTCACTTCTCGCTTCTCTTCCTCCTTTCCTCTTCTTGCCATTAATTAGCTGAAGCAGTTGACATGAAAACCCGGCGAGGAATGGGACGAAGTCTCAAATGGGCGAAATCCTGGTAGTGAACCTGGAACACACGCAGCAAACGAACGCAATAAATAACACTTACTTCAGAAAACCTGCGGGAAAGAGAAAAAAAAATAGCTTCCAGATGTTTTTTTGAGCGGCAGCATGAAATTAGAAAAATTGATTTTTGATATGCTGTGAAAAAAAGAACCATTGAGACCTAACTGAAAGCTAGAGGCTGTTATGACATGCACACTTGATGCTTATAAAGTGATTAGGGAACATGAATGCCGATTTTAAGGCATTATACATATGATGCATCATGCGTACACTTGCCCCAGAACTAACACAATCATTCTAGAGACACACAGGAAGTGAGGAGCATAACTGAGTGATTTAAATGTATGCAGCAAGTGTAAATGTTGGGAATTGCTAGTATAGTAATGACTTTTCTTATAGCAGGGAGTTGCAGTAGGCTTTTTGCTGATACACAGAGAAGTGTGAGGGAGCCATCAGGGAGAGAGCACAAACGGGAGTGGGATCGACATCCCCCCCCCCCCCCGACACACACACACACACACACACACACACACAACCACAACCTCCTCGTACTTCAGGGGTAGGAGCTGCCAGGACACCCACACACATGCACATACATATGTGTATGTCACTATCATAGCATACACACAGTTAGGTACAGACTGGGATGTATTTATCATCCTCAATCACAAGGCATACTTGAATGTCAAAATGGAGTCCTAAAAGGAAAAATAATGTCCTGATAGCAAACAGAAAATTAATTGGCTAAATGTCTTACCATAAGCTTTAATGAGCATGAGAATAACAACTAATCGTGATATTCATCTCACTCCACATGAGATGCTCATGAGACACCGTATGCCTGTTACTTATTTAAGGGGATCAACTAAAGGACCTAACATAGAGCAGATGCAAGGTGAACTGGGGGAATACGTTAAGTGCAAAACAAAGATCCATAAAGAGATCTTCACACAAGTAAAGGGTGCAACTGAAGGACATGACCAAGAAATTGCAGAGGGACTGAAATAAATATTAACAGGAGACTATGTGTATGTGAAGACTTTCAAAAGAGATTGACAAGGACCCAGATATGAAGAACCTTTTAAAGTGATACTAGTAACACCCACTACTGTAAAGGTGGAAGGACGTAATGTGCGGATTAATTTACATCATTGTTTTCGGGTCCTAGATTTATTGAGACTAGTGCAGTGCACAGAGCAACAACCACATGTTCCTGCAACTGACCTAGTGGACATTCCATACCAGTAACTCGAAGTGTCACTTCACAAACACAACCTGTGTGACCACTTACAGACAGTGAGGATTCAAGTTAAGAGTCTTGACTATGGCTGGTAAGCAGTCATTCAGACTCCAACGCAGATAACACAAGGCTGAGAGCCTAGAACCAGCAATAGTGTCTCCATTGAATATCCTACGATGATTTGATTACAGGTACATCAAGAACTATTGAGTCAATCATGAAGTTTCAAAAGGTTTTTGATGGACTCAATTGGGTGAGAAGAATGAACTGCATATTGTTTCATTTGGTTTTTATTTGTACTGTCATTGTTTCTACTATTTGGTTTTCACACAGAAGGAACCCAGTTGATTGTAATAATCTGGCTGTGATAATCTCACTGTTATAGAGGACTTGAATCACACAAGTACTCTTAACTACACCAACCAGACAGGTGCCCAGAGGGATGTACGTTGTAAAGGCAGTGTTGCCTCCTCCATGCAAAATCCACTCACAATTTTACAGCAGCAAAAGCTGCATACTGCATTTAAACATCCAGATAATGCAGGGTTATCATATGTTAGTTATGCTGTTCATACCGTTAAAAAAGATAGTTGCATTGCATGAGCTAAAGGGAAAATTAAGTCAATCATTTGGCCGCTTCCTTTCAACTCCTCCACCTACATTAGGGGGATGCCATGCGCCTTCTGGTGTCAGATGTGTGTGTATATATGTATATGTATATGTATGTATATATATATATATATATATATATATATATATATATATATATATATATATATATATATATATATATATATATATATATATATATATATATATATATATATATATATATATATATATATATATACACACACACACACACACACACATACATATATATATACATATGTATTTATACATATATACATACACATACACAGTATATAATCAAACTATTAAAACACTACATCATTATAAGTGCATCATTGAGAGGTTGCAAACAAAAAGGCTGGTTATAGTGGGTTCCTGACAAAAGTTATTAAAGGGGGGAAAATGAGATAATAAAAAGATGTAAGCAGAAAAGCATGGATGGTCCAGAATAAACTGGTTTCATGCAGGAAAGGCCTCTGTAGACTTCAACGTAAATCCTCAGTAGGCCTATTTGAGAAGCCTCTAGGGGCCCCACTCGAGGGGGGAGCCTAGGTTCAAGGACGGGACATCCCGGCCTAGCACCAGAAAAAATAATATGGACATCACCGGAAAAGTAAGATAAGTAAAGTAAGATCGCATTTTTAAAAAATTAAAGTAGTTCAGTTTAAACATAATGGTACCTGTAATGGTGAGCGGTAAGGAGTCGGATGCAGGTGTGGAGAAGAGCGAGATTTATTAGGGGCAAATCCAAAATCAGAGTTGTAGTCGTGGTCCAGGGGCGTAGTACCAATACGGAGAGTCTGAAAATAAATTATAAACAAAACAAACACATATGCAAACAGGGGAAGCAGGCTATAACAAAGGCTAGGGAAAACTCAGGACAAAGAAACACAAAAGCTAGGATACAAGGAGTACTAACCAACACAAGCATACAAACACATTCAATGAACAGCAAAAACACAGGGATCAAGACACGGTTTAAATGCATGAACTAAACAAGGGACAGGTGTTGAAAATCAAATGAGGGGAGGAGAAAATGAAACTATGGAACAAAACTAAAAAACACAAGACAGGGAAAATACGGAACACGGAACCCGGGAGGGACTGATCGTGACAAGCACAGTGGTTCTCTAAGACAAATGTGGCACTTTATTGTTGAAGTTGGACTGAACCAGCAGAAACATAACATATCTTAAATATCAAAAAGCAGATGTACAGGAAATAGAGACTTAGAGATTACAGAGTTACACAGCACCTCCTTTACAACACTGAATGTGCCAGTAAGGAGATAATGTATCCAGACTTCATTTAGGATTATAGAAAGGAAGAGAGCTAATAATCTAGATGATAGTCAGTAAGAGCTGAACTTTTCACTTCAGAGTACATGCTGTCTTCAGGCTGTCCTCTCTTCACCTGCCCCCTTTTGGTTTTCCTCTCATTGAAATGAATGGCAGCATAAGTGCAGCTCTTCAGCATCATATGGCTGTGAGAATGAACAACTGTCATTCTCATCCTTATTTAGAATACGACTACTAGTCTTAAACACAGAGACAGTGAGTTGCCTTCTCCTCCTCCTCTACAGCAGTGCAGTGTTGCATATCCCATGCTTCTCCACCACAATAGTGAGGTAATAAAATTATATTGTAAGGAGGAAAATAGGGATGGTCCAGAATAAACTGGTTTCATGCAGGAAAGGCTTCTGTAGGCTTCAAAGTAAATCCTCAGGAGGCCTTTTTGACAGGCCTCTAGGGGCCTCTGTCAAAGGGGGAGCCTTGATTCAAGGACAGGACAGACCGGCAAAGCACGGGAAGAAACAATATGGATATCACCGGAAGAATCAATATGGTCAGCTGGTCATATAGAATAAACATAATGGTACCAAAAACAGGTTGGTGTAAGTATTGAACATCAATTTGCATACATTGAATAATGTATGGTTTGGAGAACAAAATTGCAACCTGGCCAAGTTTTTATGAAAAATAAAAATGGTTATGAAGAAAATGTATAAAATGTGAGCCCACCTACAATAAATATTGTAAAATATATAAAATATATTAAACCAACATCAAAGTACTGTAACACATTTAATTATGAACATTAGTAAAGATTTGGAACTGTACATGTCTTGAGGCTCAAAATAAGTAACCAGACTGGTACCATAATTCCTGCATAACGCTCTGACCTCAGAGGAGACGGTTTGAAAGTAGAAACTGACAAGACTAAATAAACTTTATCAACTTTTGTGTTTCTGTCACGTTACGGCCACTCTCCCCAAACGTCTCCCTGTGTGTGCATGTGTGTTCGTCTGCATGACCACGCCCTCCTTGTGTTTCACACCTGCTCCTTGTTGTGTGTCGTTAGTGTGTATGTATATAAGTCCTTTGTCTACATACTAGTTTTGTCGTTGTTTGAACCAGGTTAGCTTGTTGTCTTTGTCTATGTTTAGGATAAAACGTTTCGGTGTGTCATATACGGCTCGTCCCCGCATCCTGCTTTGCCTCCGAATGTGACAGTTTCATGATCTAAAATCTTATTGGCTGGCAAAAGTCACATGGTCCTGTTCGGTTATTGTCTCACAACCTTGTTTGGCAACTATCAGTGCCTGATCTCTTTTATGACATGTTTTTAACCAACATCCATGTACATTATTTTATTCTTTTGGCAGACACTCTTATCCAGAGTGATAGGAGTGTTCTTTCAGTGTTCTTTTTTTTACAGCTGAGAGTTTTTTATAGCCAATAGTAGAGTCACTAAAAAAATGTACACACATTACTCCTGTGCTACTGCCCAATCAATCCATTCCAGAAGGAACATGATTGGCTAATGCTGTAACACAGTGGCATTTTTGGAACTATTTTATGGAACAATACTGAAAAGTGTATGACAACAGTCAAAGTTGTTTAAAAATGTTTTATTGTGTATGTTGTCCCATATTTAATTTTACAATAAGAGACAAAACAACAAGAAAAATATTATTTTGATTATGAACTGTAGGAGTCTTTGTTATGTCACTTTTGTTGGTCCCGTATAAATTCCTAAAAATGATCTAAAAATTCAGTCAAGTCTACATTAAAAAGGGGGATGAGGAATTAAATATTACTAATTCAAAATAAACAAAATTCTTGCTGCACTCAGTTAACATCTCATTGGACAACAGAATTCCCAAGATCCTCACAAAAACAGAAATACAACAACAAGGCAAAAAGAACACGGCACCCACCACTACAACTCCAAACAAAAAGAATAGAACAATATTCAAAGTTTCTGGAAATTGAATATATGTAAATATGACTCTCTGTCCTCCTTTTGAAACTGTCTGTATCAACTCGACAGCATTACATCTAAGCACTGAGGCCCTGAGCATAAAGCCTATAAAGATCACGTACACTCCTAAAGCTCTATCCAAGAACTTTGCTAGACAGAAAAGTACTAACTCCTAAGGTCCTATTCAAAGAACCTGGGACAGAAAAAGGGACCATTCATACTTAATACCACAATCTCAAAGAATCAACAACTGACAGTGACAGTACAAACTCAGAGCTGCGTCTACCGTGGCATGCATGGTGACTACTGACCAAAATACCACGGGGCACCAACAAATTAGTGACACAGGTATTTACAGAGAGGTTAATTATTCAGTTGGCCAATCAGGTCATCCGTGGTGTAACGATGAGTCATATCTGCAGCTCACTGATTTTCTTATAGTGGGCCCTTGTGTGGGTATCCTTTAACAAATCTTAAAACACTATAGCACAAAGAACAAACTCATAAATTCTGAAGGACGTAACAGTGCTGTGTTCAAATTCTGACTGTCCTGTTTTTTAGAAAGCAGTTTTAAATTGGTTTACACCCCTTCAGAGCCTGGTGTTATTTCTAGATTAAGCCTTTGACTAAGATGGAATGTCAGTGGTGATTCAGGGCAGTGACAGTTTCATGAGGGTCTTATAAGGGGTCTTACAGGGTCTTTGGGGGAAACTGAAACTGGCTGCAACATACACACACCTGGTACTGCAGTCTTCATAGAAAACAGTACAGAAAGTAAAATGCAAACACAATTGATCAACTTGTACATCTTAGGTCAATAAATTTAGTTTTAGAATTACCCATTTGACTGGTGTTGGCCTGAGTGTGTTTTTTCACTACACTTTCTGTTGTCAGTATCACACATCCAGTTTTCTTGCAGGCCAACCAGATTAGCAAAGCACTTGTGTTGTACCACCAAAGTACATTTATAATCCCATTTATATGTGGGATTATCCACATATAAATGCAAGTGTAAACACAAGATGGTGTATTTATATTTGTCTGTGTTTGTTGGTGAACTGGGACATGTACAGACAGACAGGCTTTTTTCTCAGATGGGAGAGTGTGATATGTCTGGCCAGGGGCTGAAGGATGAATTACAGGAATTGCTTATGAAGTGTCATTTGTGAGTGTGAGAAATTGAACAAACTTGTATTTGTTACTATAGTACTACAGTTTTGTTTTCTTAAGATACATGACATTTTTCTTTTAATTTATTTTTATTTTTGACTCTATATGTTTTATTTTGGAATGTTATGGTTTTTAATTGCTTGTAAAGGATTTTGTGAAAAACATACCAGTGTTACATCAATCAGAATCTTATGGAAAATAAATAAAACTTTTTTTTAACACATTTTTAGTTTTATACTCATACCAGCATGTGGGGTGCACAGGAAACTAGTGCTACAGCCCTACAGCACAGGGAGAAAACTAAGTCAGAAGAAACGCTCTGTATTGGCAAGATAACTAAAAGAGTTTGAGAAAGTAGTAATATTATACCCACACTATGGACTATACTTCCACTCAATATAATCTATTTTATTTTATGTACTGAACTGAACAGTACACTGGCCTGTTCTCAAACAGGCCAGAATCTCACATGGGTGTAATCATTTTCTTGATGCCCTGTTTTCTGCATCTTGTCCTCAGAGACCTGTAATGCAGCATAACAGAACTCTTTCACACAAACAAGGGAAGTTGTACCCATAGGCAAAAAATAATTAAAAAAAAATGCAACTCAACTGGGTGAATGTGTTCAATTAAAACTGATCCAGGTATAGTGAAACATTTAGCTGATGCTTTTAATCTAAAGCGACTTAATATTATGACTCAATACAACTTGAGAGTTAAGGGCTTTGCACAGGGGCCCAACAGTGGTAACTTGGCAATGGTAGAGCTTGATCTGGCAACTTTTTGATTAAAAGTCAAGTACCTTAAGCACTGAGCTACCACAAGCGTAGAATAACATACCTGGTAATTGGACTACAGCTAAAAATATCAGCTATATCAGCAGCACAGATATGAACCAGAGGAAGCTGAGCTGAGCAGAGCCAGAAACATTCTTAGTAAAATGTCATAGATTTAAATCTATAAAAGGCAGTAGTTTTTTTTTTTTAAGATTTAGAGATGTTAATACTGTTTATCATTAGACTAATATTATAGTAGTATGTCATTCTGCTCTTGACATGCCATTCTCTTTACCTGTTTTATCTGACACAAAGCAATGAAACAAATTTACATAATGTGAGCTACAGCATATTTTATCAGGGTAGACCCACATCACTAAATAGATATCCTTACTTTCAAATCTGGACTTTTCTCTTATAGTAGGCATTCCATATTATGCTAATTAAAATCAGTGGCTAATGTAACATCTACCGTTGTCATATCTATGATTGGCTAGTTGCTAAGTATTATATTTATATATTTAATGGCAAAAAAGCACAACTGCACAAGTTGTACATTATTGGTGGTCTTCTCCATCATTACCTTGTTGAGGTATTGCTGCAGTAATGTGCAGTTAAGAGTGATATTTTTTTCCAGGTAAATGTGGACAAAAGTTTATCCAAAGCAAATAATGTCTATTGATGATTAAGCCACCATCATAAGGTACAGTAAAATATGTATTTATAAACATTTGTCAAGATTAGGAACCGTACATGTCTTGTAGCTCAATAATATAAATATGCAGATGGTATCATCATTGCAGAGTAACACTCAGACCTCAAAGGAGACGGTTTGACAAGAAGCAACTGACAAACTAAATAAACTTCATGAGCTTTCAGGTCTCATGACTCAAAATCTCATTGGCTGGCAAAGGTCACATGGTCCTGTTCTGTCCTGTTGTTTTACAACCTTTTTTGGCCACCTGCAGTGTCTGATCTCTTTAAAACATGTTGAGCCCAAGATCCATGAAAGCTAAAGTAACAGAGCACCTCTCGAAGTAGGGGCTGATTTGACAATCTTATTTATAGTATTTAAATTTGCCATCATTTTTTTTAGTACTATTATTTATTTATCTTTTTTGTACAGCTCAGATTATTTGAGTGCAGATTATTTTTGGTGTTTGTTTATCCATTAGAAGAACAACTGAAAAAATGTGCCCCTCCTGTTGTGCTAATGTCCTTTCAAATGACACCTGATGGAACATGATTGGATAATGCTGTACTACAGTGACACTCAATATTTTATGGAACAATATTGAAAAGCATATGAGAACAGTCAGATAATTCTAAAAAGGTTTAAATTAGTTTTATATAGTGTTTTAGTATGTCACATATTTAATTGCAAAGACACAAAACAGCAAGTTATTTTCTTGAATTATGAAGTGCAGAAGTCTATGGAATGTCAATTTTGTTACTCCTTTCTGTAACTTATCACCACCACATCTTTGCTTATGGAATTTGGTTTTAGGATTTGTAAACTAAATGCAACTGTGAAGGAATTATTGGAAGTAGCTGAAAGGCCTAGTCAATGGTTGTGGGTGAGGAGAGTCTAGGCTAGATAGGGAAATACATAATGCAAATGGAACCACTGAACATTGCACTTGCAATATCAAGTGCCACTGAACATGCATTAAATGTACTAGTGAGACTGGACATGGCCTTAATCACTGTGGAGTCCAGCATGGAACTGCTGCGTTGAGGAATACTTGGTGGTGTAGTTCATAACATCTATATGGAACTGTCAGCACTGAATAGACATTAACAGTATTTAGTGGGGCTGGGTATGACTTTAGTCTGTGTGGTGACCAGTGATGAATGTTATAGGTTATTAAGTGATGGTCTACATGCGGGCAATATAGTGGGTAAATGTATGTAGAGTAACACTGTGTTTGCTTGAGGATTAGAGTGTAAAGCTCACATGGAACGCATGGCACCGAGCACATTTTAACGGTGTCAGTGGGGCTGGGTGTGTCTGAAGAAAATAACTTACATGTGTTGTGGAATTATAATCTATGGAACCAGGATGAAGCTATCAGTGAAAAATGAAAAGTTCTATCTTAGAAATTGGAAGACTCTCTAGGAGATTACTAACAAAAGCTCCATTTTATTTTATGCCTCAAAAATTAAAATCTCATTGGCTATCAAAACTCAAGATCCTGTTCTGTCTTTTTTTTTGCCTTATTGTCAGTTTGGTCACCAGAGTTCATTTGGGCTCCATTAACCTCTGACCCTTGAGAAGCCTTACCTTTTCCTTAAAGAGTTTGTATAAATTGATGTAAACATGAGTTCAGTCTGTGGCATTGCAGAGTAGATCACAGTTACTTGGAACTGCTGATGGATAACCTCAGTTGCTGTGGCTCCTCCCACATCCTGACTACCTCCCCTCCTGTGACTAATCCCCCCAAACAAAGAGAAGCTCTAGACTGACTGGGTGACTTTTCATGGGTCTTTCCTACTCTAGATGGGTTTCAACAAACTTACATTCTGTGAACCCAGACTTTGACCAGATGACAATGGGCTCTCCTTTGATTCTTGGTTCCTCTCAACATTTCTTGAGCAGTTTTTCCTTGTCAGTGTTGCCTTTGGTTCACTTACTGTGGGCTTGCACTCTGACATCTTTGTGACGAAGTGGTAGTAAAAAGTGCTACTTTACACTCTACTGTTTGATTTCATATCTGAGTACACACTCAAATCTGACAAGTCAGTCTCTGTACTTCCACATGTATCCTCTTTAAACTTCAACTTCATTTATTCTTTTCTGCATTTATGTGATGTTGTTGTTATTTGTTAGGATGAGATAATCTAAAACATATAGTTTTAAAATGATCACGGCCCTTTCTTAAAAGTAATGTATTTTGTACATATTTAACCTCATATGCTTACGCTATGAAACTAGACGCTATATTACAATTCCCTTGTAAGTGTTTCGATGTTTTGTGTGATGGTTCTTGTTTTTGAAGAATTCTTTGCTATCTTCCAGTCCATGGTTAATTCATGAGTGTCCATGTTATTGTTAATGTTTTATAGATAATGTGTGTATTTAATTTATGTATTTCTTGCCAGTAAGCATTAGCAAATCTTAAAAAAAAAAAAAAAAAAAAGGTTTCCGTACAATGTATTTGCATAAAGGACGTGTATTATCAGACACTATCAGTCAGAGCTTATGGGGTTTTTTTTTTCTATGTGCATTTTCGTAGTGATCACAAGGTCTAAAAATGTGTTCTCACACCATTCTTTCTCAGATAGTAACTAAACAACTGATGTTGGTACTGTACTCATGACAAAGTGATGATGACCTTATAAAATAACCCTATTCCTGCACTGACAGGCTCTGTGTTGTTTAACTGTGTTGCATGTCCTGACCAATAAAATAAAGTGTCATGACTTTAAAAAATTATGAATGTACCAAAATGCATTATTCAGGAGATAAATTCTCATTGGCTGGAGGATGTCTTGAGGTCTTATAATTTTTAATTTGGCTTTTATTGTAAAATGTTCCCTTCTTGTCCCCTGTGTTCCATGATGACCTTCTGCATTAATAATTTAAAAGCTGGCAAATAAAATTGATTTATTATTGTAATGATAATATGTTTGGCAGATTAATGTAACTTTCAGCCAGCACTATGTGAGGCTGAATAAGGTGATAGAACTCAGTGGTTAGAGTTGAGCACCTCTGGTCAAATATAATCCAACCAGCACCCCTCCACCACCCTTTTTCGGGTTAGAGATAATTATCTGCACTTCTATTTCCTATAGAGTAGCAAGAATAACCAACAGGAAATCAGGCCCCAATCACATTTAGAAGTGGTGCTCACATTTAATGATTAGTATACACATAGTTATGATATTGTTCAACACTGTTTTTCTTTAATAGTTTCTTTTTATTTACCCAGAGGTTGTGAATAGTGTAAATCTAGTAAATCACAAAATAACATTTTAGTCTCAGTGCTGCCAGAAAAAGTTACAAATGTCTTGATACCTCATATTTTGAAAGAATCAGTATATCCTAATACCAAACTACATAAATCCTTTAGTATATAGATACTAATATAAGGACAGTCACCATTAACAACTGCAAGAATGATTGAGGTTTCTGGCTACCATAAACAAATTGTATTTATTTTGTTGATTTTTGTCAGAATTTTGCCAAGCATATATTTTCCATCACAAATCAGTTTAAGTCCCACCACCACCAAGCTACCACTGTTGGGCCTCTGAGCAAGACCTTTAATCCTCAATTGCTCAAATTGTGTTCAGAATTATAAGTCACTTTGGATAGAAATGTCAGCTAAATGCTCTATATGTATATTATGCTGGTCTAAGTGTATGTTTTGTAATTGATTTTGGTTTTGTAATTGTTCTGGGTTTTAAAAAAGCCTACCTCTACACTTCCTGTTGTCAGTATCACACATCCAGTTGACTTGTGTTGGCACTTGTGTTGTACCACCTAAGTAACACTAGTAACACCTACAGTATTAAATATTTAATAAAAATAGAGTCTATCAAATTTAATATTGGTTATCTTTAATTGTCACGGGACAGCCTGCTGCGTGTAGGGGGGTTCATCCTTGTATGTAGCCACACCCCCGTGATGGCATGCACCTGCACAGGTTTAATGTTGAGTGTTTGTCCATCATTTAAACCTCTGTCAGTGCCTCATTGTTGGTCAGTGTTAATATTCCTGTTCATGTTAGTTTCAATTTTCTTACTGTCTCTGTTAATGTAAATGTTAAATATCCCTGTCTCTGTTAGTGTTCAAACTGTTTGTATGTTTATGTTCACTATAGTCCCTATAGTCCCTATGTGTGAGTGCCGCCATTGTTCGTGTTTTATGTTATTAAATGTCTCACCATTTCAAGGGAGTTTGTGCGTCCTGTATCGTGCCCTGGAGCACTCAGGCCACCATTACAATAATAATAATATGTTTAAATATTTACATCTGATATTTAATATCAGACGCTAAGCAACAAAAACAACAGGCACAATGCAATCTTCTAGTATGAAGAGAAGATATAAATGTCAGAAAATCGACAGTCATAGCTATGTAAACTCAATAGGTAGAGATCGAAACATTGTGGATATTATTTATCAGTCACCCAGTTTTCAGCACAGTGGTTCTCTAAGACAAATGTAGCAATTTATTGTTGAAGCTGGAATGAACCAGTTGAAACACAATATACCTTAAATATCAGAAAGCAGATGAACAGGGAATAAAGATTTAGAGATTACAGTTACACAACACCTCCTTTACAACACTGAATGTGCCAGTAAAGAGATAATGTATCCAGACTTCATTTAGGATTATAGAAAGGAAGAGAGCTAATAATCTAGATGATAGTCAGTAAGACCTGAACGTTTCACTTCAGAGTACATGATGTCTTCAGGCTGTCCTCTCTTCTCCTGCCCTCTTTTGGCTTTCCTCTCATTGAAATGAATGGCAGCATAATTCAACTCTTCAGCATCATGTGACTGTGGGAATGAACAACAATGTTTAGTGAACATTACTGTCATTCTGATCCTTATTTAGAATATGACTACTAGTCTGAAACACAGACCCAGTGAGTTACCTTCTCCTCCTCCTCTACAGCAGTGCAGTGTTGCATGTCTCATACATCTCTACCATAATAGCCTCATGCATGTGTGTCAATGATGCCATAATTAGACTACAGCTAAAAACTATATCAGCACTACAGATATGAAACAGAGGAAGCTGAGCCAAGCAGAGCCAAAAACTTTCTTAGTAAAAGATCTCATATATTTAAATGTATAAATGGTAGTAAATTGATTTTTAAGGTTTGCAGATCTTAATATTATTTATGATTAAAATAATATTATAGTAGCTCATCATTCTGCTATTTACATTATTTGCTTTGTCTAAAACAAAGCAATGAAACAAATGTACATAATGTGAAATACAGCATATTTTATTAGAGTAGGTGCACATCACTAAATAAATATCCTTACTTTCAAATCTGGCCTTTTCTATTATGGGGGGCATATCGTAATATGCTAACTAAAAACAGCAGATAATGTAACATCTACTATTGTCATGTCTATGATTGTCTAGTTGCTAAGCATTATAAATATTTATATATTTAATGGCACAAAAGCACAGCTGCACAGGTTGTACCTGATTGGTGGTTTTCTCCATCATACTACCTTGTTGAGGTCTTGCTGTTGTTGAGGAAAAAATACAGTATTAATTGTAATTGACTCATTGAATATTACCTTCCAGGTTTGTTGCAGAATTCATATCAATATTATCAATATTTCCTAAAGATAAAAATAATATCAAATCAGGAATTATTGTGTACCTTTGTGAGTTTCACAGATTTCTTATATAAATATAAGACTTTAGTGGACAATTCATTGGGGAACTTTAATGCTGAATTTTGATACAGTGATGTGCATTACTCTTGATATGCTGATAAATAGAACACAAATACTGTAAAATATTAGGTTACCTTGATTATACTAGATTTTTGTGACTTGTCCCTGTCGTATAGAACCTTGAATGATAATGATTGTTTTATTTTTTGATAATCATTTTATTTAAAACAAACAGCCACAAAGATACTTGCTTGACTGGTCTGTTTTTGAGGAATTCAACCCTATTCCTGCACTGTCAGGTGCTATTAAGTTTTTGTCCTAGTCAATAAAATGCTCACAGTGTCTGCTCTTAGTTCAAATTAGGTTCCCTCACCTGCTTGAACATGTTGACTACTAAAGAATTACCAGGTACTTTTATAAAATGTGTATCTTATATTACTTTGAAGTTTTTGGACTGAAAACACTTTGCATTTATTCAGAATTTTAATTCTCTTCATAAAACATCTGTGGCATTGACATTAAAATAATAAATATGTGCTTTACTTATTCCATTGTTAAGAAGTTTAAACAAAACCATTTAATTAACTGTCACATTGACGAAGGTATAAGAGAAAAAGTGAACCCTTGTTGCTTCTGGTATTCCACAGTAATAAGTTCCTTCATCATGTGTTTTAGCATTTTGAATAGGCAAAACATTTGTGCTAGTAATCCACATCATTGTAACTTTGGAGTTGTTGAATGGAGAAGAAAATATGTCCTGTTTATTTGTTTGCACTGTTCCTACTTGCTGAGGCTCCTGCTTCAGTCTTTGCTTGTACAAAATGCACCAAGGCTGGTCACTGGGTGTCACGTTCAATGCACAGATAAGAGTGCTATTTTTTCCAGGTACATTCATTACTGCTCATTTAGCAGCTTTTTAAATTTGAACAGAACCTATAAAATGTAATGGAGTCATATCAATAATGAAAAACATGTGGACAAAAGTTATCCAAAGCAAATAATCGACAGTGGGGAAAATAATGATTTGATCCCCTGCTGAATTTGTATGTTCATCCTTACAAAGACATGAACAGTCTATCATTTTCATGATAAGTTTATTTTAACAGAGAGAGACAGAATATCAACAAAGAAATCCAAAATAAAAACATTAAATAAAGGTTAATCTTAAAGAGTTTGTAAAGTTTAGGCTCTGGCACTGCAGTGTAGATCACAGTTACTTGGGGCTGTTGATGGAGAACCTCGGTTGCTGTAGCCCCTCCCACATCCTGACTACCTCCCCTTCTGTTTCTTCCTCCCACATCCTGATCACCTCCCCTTCTGTTTCTTCCTCCCACATCCTGATCACCTCCCCTTGTGTGACTTCTGCCCCCAGACAAAGAGAAGCTCTAGACTGACTGGGTGCCTTTTCCTGGGTCTTTCCTGCTCTAGATGGGTTTCAAACAAACTTACATTCAGTGAACCCGGATGTTGACCAGAACACTATGACTATGGGTTGTCCTTTGATTCTTGTTTCCTCTCAACGTTGCTTCTTTATGCTCTTTGGCCATTTTTACTTGTCAATGTTGCCTTTGGCTCAGTCACTGTGGGCTTGGACTCTGACGTGTGTGAAGTAGCTTTGTGACAATAGGTGCTGTAAAAAGTGCTATATAAATAAACCTGACTTTGAAACTTGACTTAATGTTACATTGTACTGTTTTATTTCATATCTGAGTACACACACACTGCTCTGACCAGTCATTCTCCCTACTTCCACATGTACACACTTTCTACATGTATCCTCTTTAAACTTCTTTCATCTTTTCTGCATTTATTTTTGATGTTTGTTATGTTATGATGATATATTCTAAGACATATATAGTAATTTAAATGATTATGGCCCTTTCTTAAAAAGTAACATCTTTTGTACAAATGTATTCTCATTCTTATGGTATGTATCTTGATGCTTTGTTACACTTCCCTTGTAAGTGTTCTTAATATGTTTTACTGCGATGGGTCTTTTTCCCAAATTTATTTTTGGATTCTTCCAGTTCATGGTTAATTCATGAGTGCCCATGTTATTGGTATTGTTTTATAGTTGCAGAACCGATAATCTAAGTACTTACTTTATGTATTTCTTGCCAGTGAGCATTAGCATATCTTAAGGGCAGTAGTTTCACCACACTGCATTTGCATAAAGGAAGTGTATTATCAGCCACTATCAGTCTAAGCTTGTATGTTTTTTCTATGTCTATATTCACAATGACCACTAAGTCTAAAACTTTTCTCACACCATTCTCTCAGATAGCAGCTAAACAGGAAAGTAAACTGATGGTGGTACTGTACTGATGACAAAGTGATGATGACCTCATAAAATAACCCTATTCCTGCACTGCCAGGCTCTGTGTGGTTTAACTCTGCAGGTCCTGGCCAATAAAATACAGTGTCAGCTCTGAGAAATTGATGAACGCTCCAAACTGCATTACTCAGGACCTAAATTCTCATTGGCTGAAGGAAATCTTGAGGTCTTATTTTTATTCATTTTTATTGTACAACCAGACATTCTCCTGTTGTCCCCTGTGTTCCATGATGTCTTTCTGCATTAATAATCCAAAAAAAAAAAAAAGACTCCAAAGACCCATAAGCAAAAATATTTTTTAAACATCAAAAACAATGCATATTTTATAGAAAAATGAAATATTTGTATCTGGTACCATCATCAGACAAGAACCAGTCATAAACTAATGCTAAAGTTTCAAAAGGTATCAAAAACAAAAGCTCTTGTGACAGTGGCACAGAGGGAGTGAGATGTGAGTGCAGTTTAGGAGAGTTTTTATTCTCTCTAGTAATAAACACAAAGCTGGATAATGGCAAAATGTAACCAGCATATACAATATGCCGGCAGTAAGACTCACAGCATAGTGACAGTAAAGAGAAGGATACTTCAGGCGACATCATCTTAGGTGCTGTCAGCAAGCAATGAACTGTGGGAGAGCACCCATAGGCTTTAAATAGGGGGAGGGCAAATAAGGCACAGGTGCTGGTGATTAGTAATCAGGTGATTCAGAGCAGGGCAGGTGCAGTGTATGTGTGTGAATGCCTCTCTAGCTGGGATGCACACTGCACACTGTGACAGCTGTAAGGTGTGTTAGCCTGCAGCACTCAAGAGTTACAAACACATTTGTCAGGAGGAGAGTATGAGTGTGCTCATAATGTAATATCTATATTATGCAGGCAAGATGATTTAGTGGGATGAGTACAGCATGTGTTTTAAAATTGCACTTTGGTATATTCTATTTTTATAACTTGGATGTTTCTGTGTATTGTTTCCCCTGTGTGATGTATGGCAATAATGAATCTTGTGTTCCTGTGTGATACATGTTTGAGCATTTTTCAAACATGACAAACTAAATTATCCAGTGCCAAAAACACATACTGGCAAATAAAAGTGATTTATTATTATACTCATTGTATGTTTGGAAGGTTTATTTAAGTTTTCAGGCAGCACTATGTGAGGCTGAATAAGGTGATAGAACTCAGTGGTTTGAGTTGATCTTCTTTTGTCAAATATAATCTAACCATCACCCCTCCACCACCCTGTTTCACAGAGAGATCATTATCTGCACATCTATTTCCTACAGAGTAGCAAGAACAACCGGAAATCAGGCCCCAATCACATTTAGAAGTGGTGCTTACATTTAATGATTAGTATACACATAGTTATGATGTTGTTCAACATTGTTTTTCCTTAATAGTTTATTTTTATTTACCCAGAGGTTGTGAATAGTGTACATCTAGTAAATCACAATATAACATTTTAGTCTCAGTGTTGCCAGAAAATGTTACACATGCCTTGATACCTCAGCAATGAAAGAATCAATATTTCCTAATACCAAACTACATAAATCCATTAGTATATAGATACTAATATAAGGACAGTCAGCATTAATAACTGCAAGAATGACTGAAGTTCCTGGCTGTCGTTCACTTATTGTATTTATTTTATTGATTTTTGTCAGAATTTTGCCAAGCATATATTCTCCATCACACACCTTATATTTAATAATCAATAGCTTTTTGTGCTGTGTTCAAGTTGTTATAGTTCTATTATAGGGTTACATCTCTTCAGAGCCAACTGTGTTCATAGATTAAGCTTTTGACTAAACTGGAATGTCAGTGGTGATTTAGTGATTCATAGTAGTGGCAATTTTGTAAAAGGTCATTACAGGAAACCAAAACACAGTGATGTACAGACTCCCAGCTTTGCTGTCTTCATAGAAAAAAAAGATTACTCCAAGTAAAACGCAAACAAATTTGATCAATTTGTAATTTTTACTTAAAGATTTTTAGTCATTGAACTGATGGTAGCTCAGTGTTTAAGGTACTTGACTAGTAATCAGAAGGTTGCCAGTTTAAGTCCCACCACCACTAGGTTACCACTGTTGGGCCCCTGACCAAGACCCTTAATCCTCAATTGCTCCGTTTGTTTTCAGTCAGAGTTGTAAGTTACTTAAAAGTGTCAGCTAAATGCTGTAAATGTAAATTATTCTGGTCTCAGTGTATCTTGTGTAATTGATTTTGGTTTTGTGATTTGTTTTCATTATTCCTACTTGCTGAGCCTCCTGATTCAATCTTTGCTTGTACCAAATGCTCCAATAGTTATCACTGGATGTAGTTTTCAATGTGCAGAGTGATGTTTTTTCCACGTACATTTATGACTGCTTGGTTAGCAGCATTTGTAGTTTGAACAGGACCTATAAAATGAAAACAAGTCAGATCAATAATGAAAAAAAAAAGTGGACAAAAGTATATCCATAGCAAATAATGTATATTGATTATTGAATATGCAACATCATAAAGTACAGTAACAGATGTAATTATAAACATTGGTAAATTTGGAACCATACATGTCTTGTAGCTCAATAATATAAGTATCCAGACTGGTATCATCATTGCAGAGTCATGCTCCGATATCAGAGAAGACGGTTTGAAAAGAAGCAACTGAAAAACTAACTAAACTTCATGAGCTTTCAGGTCTCATGACTCAAAATCTCATTGGCTGGCAAAAGTCACATGGTCCTGTTCTGTCCTGTTGTCTTACAACCTTGTTTGGCCACCTGCAGTGTCGGATCTCTTTAAAATAAGTTGAGCCCAACATCCATGTAAGTTAAAGTAACAGAGCACAACACAAAGAAAGGGGTGATATGACAATCTTGTTTAAAGTATTTAAATTTCCTCTATTTTTTTTTTTTTGTATTATTATTCAATTATATTTTTTTTACAGCTAAGATTGTAAAAAAAAATGAGTGCAGATACTTTTGGGAATTTACTCTCCAATAGAAGACTAACTCAAAAAATGTGCCCTTCCTTATGTGCTACTGTCCTTTCAAACCACACCTGATGGAACATGACTGGATAATACTGTACCACAGAGGTGCTCTATATTTTATGAAACCATATTGAAAAGTGTATGACAACAGTCAGAGTAGCTAAAAAAGGGTTCTAATTAGTTTTATATAGTGTTTTAGTGTGTCTCATATTTAACTGTAAAGACACAACACAGCAAGATTTATTTTCTGGGATTATGAAGTGCAGAAGTGTATAGAATGTTGTTGGTCAATTTTGTTGGTCCTGATTGTAACAACTCACCACCACATCTTTGTTTATGAAATTTGGTTTTAGGATTTATAAACTAAATGTATGTGTGGAGGAATTATTGGAGGTAGCTGAATTGATTAGTCACTGGTTGTGGGTGAGGATAGTACAGGCTAGATGGGGAAATGCATAATGCAAATTGAACTAGCACCACTGAACATGCATTAAATGTACTAGTGAGGCTGGACATGGCCTTAGTCACTGTGGAGACCAGCATGGAACTGCTGTGTTGGGGCATACTTGGTGGTGTAGTTCATAACATCTATATGGAACTGTCAGCACTGAGTACACATTAACAGTGTCAGTGGGACTGGGTATGACTTTAGTCTCTTGGGAGACCAGTGATGGATTTTATAGGTGATTGGCTGCATGGTGGCAGTACAGTGGGTATGAAGAATAACATTCTGTTTGCTGGAGGTTTAGAGTGTAAAGCCCACATGGAACTGATGGCACTGGTCACGAGTTTACGGTGTCAGTGGGGCTGGGTATGGCTGAAGAAAATAACTTACATGTGTTGTGGAATTATAACCAGGAACAGCATGAAGGTGGTCAATGAAAAATATGAAGTTATATCTCGAGGGACATAGGAAGGCTTGCTAGGAAGTAATTGATAAAAGCACACTATTATGTTTTCTTGCTGGGCTTATAAGTTAAAATCTCACTGGTCATCAAATCTCTTACTGTCCTGTACAGTCATATTTGAAAACTTGTTCATGTATCATAGACACACAAGATACTTTAATATTACTGACAAAATTTACACAGGAGAAATATATACAAAGCAATTAAAACAGAAACATCCTGGAAGTAATTGACAAAAGCATCATACTATATTATCTTACTGGGCTCATTTAAAATTCCATTGGCCATCAAAATTCCTAAGATCATTTATTGTCTTTTCTTTCAGATAGGCTGTTTAGCCACCAGAGGTAATTTGGGCTCTTTTAACCTCCGACCCTTAAGAAGCCTTATCTTTTACTTAAAGAGTTTGTACAAGTTGGTATATACATGAGTTCAGTCTGTGTTACAGCAGTGTAGATCACAGTTACTTGGTGCAGCTGATGGATAACCTCATTTGCTGTGGCCCCTCCCACATCCTGAACACCACCCCTTTGTGGCTCCTCCCACATCCTGACTACCTCCCCTTCTGTGGCTCCTCCCCGCAGGCAAAGAGAAGCTCTAGACTGACTGGGTAACTTTTCCTGGGTCTTTCCTGCTCTAGATGGGTTTCAAACAAACTTACATTCAGTGAACACAGACTATGACTTCTAGAAACCTGTAATAGACTTCTGTTGCTTATTCTAATTACTCATTTTGTTCATTATTGTTTATTTTCTTGCTGTTGTGATGTCCTGTGTTGACCAGAGGACGATGGGCTCTCCTTTGATTCTTGGTTCCTCTCAATGTTTCTTCTTTATGCTCTTTGGAAGTTTTGCCTTGTCTACGTTGCCTTTGGCTCAGTCACTGTGGGCTTGGACTCTGACATGTGTGAAGCTGCTTTGTGACAATACCTGTTGTAAAAAGTGCTATATAAATAAATTTGACTTTGAAACTTGACTTAATGTTACATTGTACTGGTTTATTTCATATCTGAGTAGACACACTGCTCTGACACGTCAGTCTCCCCACTTCCACATGTATCCTCTTTAAACTTCATTTATTATCTTTTCTGCATGTATATGTGATGTTTGTTGTTATCTGTTATGATAAGATATTCTAAAACATATAGTCTTTAAAATGATTATGGCCCTTTCTTAAAAAGTAACATTTTTTGTACATATTTGTTATGCTAGTTAACTTGATGCTATGTTACAATTCCCTTGTAACTTTTCTTACTATGTTTTACATGTGTTCTTATGTGTTTTTGCAGAATGTTTTGGTTTCTTCTAGTCCATTGTTAATTCATGAGATCCATTGTTAGTTGTAATGTTGTATAGTTGCAGATCTGTTCATTTATGTACTTTATTTATGTATTTCATGCCACTAATAATTAGCATATCTAAATTTAAAAAAGGTTTCACCACACTGCATTTGCATAAAGGAAGTGCAGTATCAGATGCTATCACTCTAAGATGGTATGTGCATATTCACAGTGACCACAAAAGCTAAAACTGTTCTCACATCAATCTTTCTCAGATAGCAGCTAAACAGGAAGGTAAACTGATGTTGGTACTGTGCTCATGACAAAGTGATGATGACCTTTAAAATAAGCCTATCCCTGCACGGTCAGGCTCTGTTTGGTTTAACTCTGCATGTCCTGGCCAATAAAATACAGTTTAATGTCTTAAAAATTGAGGAATGCACCAATCAGCATTACTCAGGAGATAAATTCTCATTGGCTGGAGGAAGTCTTGAGGTCTTCTTTTTATTTTGTCACAAAAGCTCTTATGACAGTGGCAGGGAGTGAGTGCAGTTTAGGATAATTTTTATACTCCATAGTAATAAAGATAAACACAAATGCACAAGGCTGGTTAATGGCAAAACATAACCAAAAGAAACAAATACGCTGGCAGTAAACTCACAGCACAGTAGCAGCAAAGAGAAGGATACAGTCGACTTCATCTAAGATGCTGTCAGCAAGCAATGAATTCTGGGAAAGCAACCATAGGCTTTAAATAGGGGGAGGGCAAATAAGGCACAGGTGCTGGTGATTAGTAATCAGATGATTCAGAGCAGGGCAGGTGCAGTGTGTGTGTGTGTGCGTGGGGTGGGGGGCATGACTCTCTTGCTGCACACTGCGACAGCTCTAAGTTGTGTTAACCTCCTGAATTCAAGATTTAAATCACATTTATCAGGAGTAGAGTATGAGTGTCCTAATAATGTAATATCTATTTTACACAGACAAGATGATTTAGGGGGATGAGGACAGGATGTGTTTTTAAATTGCACTTTGGTAATTTATAATTTTATAACTTGGATGTTTCTGTTTTTATTGTTGTGAATATCTTTCCCCTGTGTAATGTATGTATTTAATATTAAAGAACCTTGTGTTCCTGTGTGATACCGGGAGCAGTTTTCAAACATGACAGACTAAATAATCCAGTGCCAAAAACACATACTGGCAAATAAAAGTGATTTATTATTACACTAATAAGATGTTTGGAAGGTTTATTTTCAGTTTCAGTTTTCAGGCAGCACTCTTTGAGACTGAAAAAGGAGATAGAACTTAGTGGTTTGAGTTGAGCACCTCTGGTCAAATATAATCCAACCAGCACACCTCCCTCCACCACCCTGTTTCCAGTGAGAGATCATTATCTGCACTTCTGTTTTCCATAGACTAGCAAGAAATAACCAACAGGAAATTGTATTTGTATTTGTGCTTTTGTGAAAGAGTGCAAACCTTTAACTGAAGTGTGACTAAATCAGACACAAGTCTCAGGTTACGTAAGGTCATGTGTCACAGGGCCTCCCCAACTGCAGTCTCCATCTCTTTTGTTTATGTTGTACATTTGTATTGCATGTGTTATATGTTTAGGTTGCCACACCTCACACAGGTGGCAAGTGTTGAGTTTTATTCACCTGTTATGTTGTTACGATGTCCCTTTATAAGACCTTCCTGTTAGTATGACAGACTGTCAGTCATTGATGTTGCTTTGACTTTCATTAGTTCATGTTTGTGCATGTTGATGTTCTTTTTCATTTTCATCACACCCTTCAGTCGGAGACAATTGCTTCCCACCTTGACGCATAATCGTTGCATGTGACACCATGAAAGACGTTCAGTTCAGACTGCCAGAGGATATCATCTCAGACCGGTGGGGTACATTCCACATTCTGGGTCTGGCGGGAACTCCTGGACAAGCTCAACGTAACAGTGAGCCTGACTCGATTTGAATATGTCCTAGGGTTCCTGCTGCTGCTATGACCCTGGAACTCTCCAACGTCCTGGTTCACAGCAGTCCAGTCCTGGTTGTGAGAGAGCCAAAGAGTATTGGAGAAGATGCACTGCAACCTGCAGAGGTCCATCGCAGCTTTCAAGAGGAAGGCTGATCAGGGAGAGACCACCATCTGTCAGATGGGGGTGTGTGGGTGTGGGTATTGTGGGTAGCCACCAAAGCGAGGAAGACCGGCTTGACAGGGAACGTTTGCCCATAAGATATCACGGTGAGGCTCAACAAGGTCACCTAGTAGGTCAATGTAGTTGAGGTTCTTCTGCATTTTATGTGTCCTTCATAAAGCCTCTCATAATAGGTCCTCTAGACAATGTTGATCTTGCTGTCGTCCATCCGACTGCAAGTGACATAGACGAAGGACCCTCCTACATGGTTCACGCCCTCCTCAACTCTAGATGTGCAGAGTAAGGATTCAGTACCTGGTGGACTGGGAGGGGTCTGGGCCCGAAGAAAGGAGCTGGATACAGTTATGACCTCATCTAGGCTCCAGGCCGTAACAGGAAGTGTGAGGAAAATGGCAAATCAACTGTGGGGTGAAAATGAAGTAAGACAGAAACAGTCTGAAGTAGTTAAATGATATACAGTGTATTGTACAACAGACAGTGTGATATAAGTAAGAGATAGTGTGACACTGGACTATAAAATCAGGAGGGACCCAGGCCAAAATAACAAACAAATACACTCTAGAAACAAAGACACTCACTGAACCTATAGAGACAAAAGAAAATACACACACAACTACACTTACTCACTAGGTGAAAAATACAGAGCAGACCCACACCCCAAACAAAATGGCAGTCACTCCCTACTTACCAGTAAAATCAACAAAAGGATAATGTGGAATATATACAAATATACAATAGCTAAACTAACTATTAGAGCAAAGTCAACAGCAAAGTCAATATGGGAAGCAAGGTCATACACCAACTCAAATATCAAATACTATTAACACACATCTCACACACATATCACTGCCTTCCCCTCCATAGCTTCTTCCTCCTTTTATTACTCCTAAGGGTGGGCGGAGTCTTGTCTCCTGATTTGCTAGAAACATGAACTCTGTAATGGAATCTGTATCTGGATCTGGAATGGCATACACACAGCCACACCAAAAGAACACAGGATGTAACAATACTGGTGAGTCACATCCCAGATACCAAATTTTTCAGCTCCTCCCACTGTGCTCATCCATCCTGGCACTCTGGCCCCAGTGGGCACTTTTGGGTGGGGGGTACTGGCAGGCCCTGGCTAGAATCCAGCCCTCAAAGAGCACACATGGCAATCACAGCAGAGCACAGTGGAAGGAGCTAATAACTTTGGTATCTAGGATCTGACTTAACAGTATTGTTACATCCTGTGTGTTGTATCTCAAATATATTATTAAAATGGTTTAATAGTTGCTTAGAGAAATGTTTCAAACATTTTCTGAATCTGTAGAATATTTCTTTTCAGTTTTGTCGATAGGAAGAATAAAGAGCCTATGAGAGGTTAAATATAGAAGTTAGATTATAAGGGTTAGATACATGTCATGTGCCTCACTTTGATATGAAACATATGGATATCATGTTATAAGTAAAAACAGAGGAAACGCCCTGAGATGTCAGAGTGTTAAACATAATGTTAAACATAATTCAGAGGTTTATATCCTACAAAGGTCAGACTTCAGTGCTTTGCACTGAAGGTTACTAGTGTGTGCAAAGACTTTGCAAAACCTGTTTCTCTGCTTTTGTTTCTGTTTCTCTTTTTTCTGTTTGTAATTTGCATTCTTTTTGTCTGTGTGTATGTGTGTGTGTGTGTGTGTGTGTGTGTGTGTGTGTGTGTGTGTGTGTGTGTGTGTGTGTGTGTATGCACGTGCATTCATATTCAGTAATTTGGAAAATAACACAAAATATTCTGAAATAATATTTACAGATACACAGGCCCTCAACCTTTAATCTAATCTAAAACTTGGACATGTTATTTTCATACTATAAATATAAGGGTCAGGGATTACATGTCCATATTCAATACAGCATTATTCTTCCTTTTCTAGGCTCTTAAGCTTTACACCCTAATTATTCAGTTTACGTTGAATCACTTTTTGTCTATGCAAATTGTTTGGGTAGTTATAGATTTATAAACTACAATATCTGTAAAGCTCATAGCTAGTAACAGGCTATTGATAACTGCTAGAGCAACTAAAGTAGGATGAAATAAAACAACCACAAATAACATAAAATTTTGTAATATGAACCAGTATGATGAGAAAAGAAAACATATAGTATTAAATAGAATGTAAGAAAAATAGTTTACATCAAATTTAATATTTAATATCTCATGTCGTTCACCTATTCTGTGTTAGGTGTAATCATCTTGAGTGTATATATGTCTCCTGTGTTGTAATGTGTGTTGTTGGTGTTTGAGTTGTCTATAGCACTTGAGGTTATCATATAAGTTGCATGTTCATAAGAATAAATCTGTGTGTCATCATGCCTCGTCCCCGCATCCTGCTTATCCTCGAATTGTCACAGAAACACCAACCGCAGAAAGATGCCCGGGAAGGGACAAAGGGAAGGGTAGAAGGGGAGAATGTGCACTTTCTCAGCCCGTGCAGGGAGGCACCCCGTGTTCTTGGGTAGCTCCTGACTCCCGCAGTAGGGGAGCGTGGTCCTGCTGCGGAAGCGACGGAGTCCCACGGGGCTACGTCTGACAACCTTGACTGGTACAACGACTTCCAGTCCTCCGAGTCGGACGACGTGGACTTCTGCCACACCAAGGAGAGACCGTCGCTCCTCCTGGCCTCACTCTATGGTCCTGCAGCTGAGGAGGAATGCGCTGGGTCCTAAGGAGATCAGCTGGATCAAGAGGACCGGTATTCGGAGGCAGAATCTGCTGCTTCCTATATGGACCTTTCGGAGGACTACGCAGGTTATGGAGAGAGAAGGGGGTGCAGTGATGTCACTTTGGAGTCAGACACGGGGTCCGACCTCGAGGAGGACCTGCTGATGGATGTGGAGGGGGTATCCAGAGAGGAACTGCCCTCTCCGGACAATGTCATGAGCCCTGAGTACGCTGAGCCCCCAGTACCAAAGGCTCTGCCTAAGGCTCTATCCAGGGCAAGGTGCTCTGGGGGGTATCTAGGGGGGAACCTCCCCCTCTTAACGACGTCACGAGCTCTGAGGAGGACGAGCACCCAGCACCTAAGGCTCTGCCCAGGACCAGGCGCTCTGGAGCAAGCAAGCTGCTCCAGGGGACTGCTGGAGCGCAGGCACTAAACTGAGGGGAGGAAAGAGGACAGCGATCCTGGGGACTGCCTCGCACATAGGCAACACAGCTGGGTAGCTCCCCCACTAGCATTCACCCCAGGTCAGGACAGCCGCTGCCAATTGAGCCGGCGACGAAAATTCCCACCCCAGGCTGGTTGGCATCCGCCCCAGCTGACAGCTGGGGTTCCCCCACTCTTTCTTGGACTGTATAATTTGTGTAATGTAGTGCCTGTGCCCGTCACCGTGTCTGTCCCCATTATGGTTAATGTGCCTGTCACTTTGTTCCCGTCTGTCTCTGTCCCTGTTAGTGTGTGTGTTCCTGTGAGTGTCTTCATGTTAGTCCTGGTGTTTCCCCCCGCGCTCGCTTTGGCCCGTGGCGGACTGCCTGTTCCTCTAGTCTCGTCGTTTGGCATTGCTTTCGGGTCCGCATCCCATTAGGCTGTCGCGCCGGGAGTCGTGCTGTTGAGGAGGGGCTCTGTCACATCACAGCCCTGCCCCCTCCTCAAACGCCTTCATGTGTGTTCTTCTGTGTTGCCACGCCCTTTCGTGTCGTTCACCTGTTTTGTGTTAGGTGTAATCATCTTGAGTGTATATGTTTCCTGTGTTGTAGTGCATATTGTTGGTGTTTGAGTTTTGTATAGCGTTGAAGGTTATCGTATATGTTGCATGTTCATAACAATAAATCTGTGTTATTGTGCCTTGTCCCCGCATCCTGCTTATCGTCGAAATGACAGAGTAGTATGAAGAGAAGATATAAAGATCAGAAAATCAACTATAATAACTAAGTAATCACAACACAATGCGTAGAGATCAAAACATTGTGGATATTCTTTATCAGACATCCAGTTTTGAGCACAGTAATTCTTTAAGACAAGTGGTACTTTTTTGTTGAAGATGGAATGAAGCAGTTGAAACACAATATAACTTAAACATCGGAAAGCAGATGAACAGAGAGTATAGAATTAGAGATTACAGAGTTACACAGTACCTCCTTTACAACACTGAATGTGCCAGTAAAGAGATAATGTATCCAGACTTCACTTAAGATTATAGGAAGGACGAAAGCTAATAATCTAGATGATAGTCAGTAGGAGCTGAACGTTTCACTTCAGAGTACATGCTGTCTTCAGGCTGTCCTCTCTTCACCTGCCCCCTTTTGGTTTTCCTCTCATTGAAATGAATGGCAGCATAATTCAGCTCTTCAGCATCATGTCGCTGTGGGAATGAACAACAATGTTTAGTGAACATTACTGTCATTCTGATCTTTATTTAGAATATGACTACTAGTCTGAAACACAGAGACAATGAGTTGCCTTCTCCTCATCCTCTACAGCAGTGCAGTGTTGCATGTCTCATACATCTCCACCACAATAGCTTCATGCATGTGTGTCAATGATGCTGTAATTAGACTACAGCTATAAACTATATCAGCACCACAGATATGAAACAGAGGAAGCTGAACTGAGCAGAGCCAGAAACATTCCTAGTAAAAGATTTCATAGATTTAAATGTATAAATGGCAATAAATTGCTCTTTAAGATTTAAAGATCTTATCATTGTTGATTAGACTGTGATTAGACAAACATTACTACAGCTCAACCTCTGCTCTTCACATCGCCTGCTATGTCTATAAAAAAGCAATTTATCAAATGTACATAATATGAGATTCAGTAGATTTTATCAAGGTAGGGCTGCATCACTAACGTCTAATGCTGTCATATCTATTATTAACATGTTATTCGGCATGATAAATATTTTTATATTTAAGTATGAGCTTTAATATCAGCTGATACAGCCCATATCCAAGATGACCAAGTAAACCTGGAGAAAGAAGTTTTACTAATAAAGGCATGAAAGCATGACTGCATTAGTTGTACCTGATTGTTCATTTTCTTCATCACACTACCTTCTGGAGGTTTCACTGTGGTTGGTGAAAATACAATATTAATTGTAATTGGATCAGGGAATATTACTTCTATGCTAAAATTATTGCTGATTTTTTAATCAATATTTTCACATTTTCTTAAAGATAAAAAATGTATGCAGTCAGGAATTAGAACAGTTTGAACCTCCTGCCCTTTATGAACACTTACCATTGCCATGTTCAGAGTTTTTCATCTTACAAATGATTATGGCTTGAGCAATGATAACAGCCACACACGCTCCCAGCACTGCTCCAAGACAGATCACTACAGGATCGACAGGCGTTACTGTAGAACAATTATAAAATAATTTAATATTCAAATTAAAGTGAAAAGTGTGTTGTATGCGACCATATTATCAGACGTTAACCATACAGCTATAACCAGCACTGCTCCAAGGAAGATCACTACTGGACCGACAGGCGTTACTGTAGAACAATTATAAAATAATTTAATATTCAAATTAAAGTGAAAATTGTGTGGTATGCGACCATATTATCAGACGTTAACCATACAGCTATAACCAGCACTGCTCCAAGGAAGATCACTACATAATTTAAGAATATTAACCCAAAAATTAAAGTGAAAAGGTTGTTTCACCTTGTTATGCCACCATTATGTCAGACATTAACTACACAGCTCTACCATAAGCTAAAATAAAGACGGAAAAAGATAAATCAAAAAAGATTAAGTTTAGTCTGCCCAAACAAATGAAATTATGTGCATGAAAATGGTTAATTCTGTTACCCTGCATGCACAAATGTTTGTTTGTTTGTTTGTTTGTTTTTGTGTGTGTGTGTGAGTGTGTGTGTGTGTGTGTGTGTGTGTGTGTGTGTGTGTGTGTGTAAGAGAGAGAGAGCGCATTCTTCTATTGTAAGAACAATAAGGCTCAAGTCATCTATTGCTTGGGGAATAAACTCTAATGCTGTATTTTGATGCAACAATGTGTATGATATCCCGGTAATGATAAATATACTGTACACTCTTAGTTTATCTTGGTGTCTTTCACATGGTCAAGATAGATTTTTATGAGAAAGGCTGTTGCTTTATAAAACACGTGTGGCTGTTATATAAAACCTTGAAGAACAAGTTTCTATGATGATCACTTTTAATGTTTTAGTGAACCAGTTTACAATTTTGGAACTTTAGAACCTCATAGAATGAATGTTATAATTTAAACATTAATGTTATCTAATATATGCTTGTACAGCTGAGGATTAGGACCTCTGTGTACTTCACTACAATTTTGAACATCTTCATCATTCTATCTCCATATATATATATATATATATATATATATATATATATATATATATATATATATATATATATATATATATATATATATAACTTTTCTAACTATAAAACAAATATGGTAAGCACTTAGTTTATCTTAGTGTCCTTTAAATGGTTAAAACAGCATTTTCTGGAAAGGCACATCCTTCATGAAAAGCTTGTGACTCGTATAGAACCTTGAAGAGCAAGATTTTATGATGATCACTTTATTTAAAGCAAAGAGGCAAAAATATACTTGCTTGACTGTGTTGTTTTTTGGCTTCCTGACCCTTTTCCACAACTGGTAGTCTCTGCTGGGTTTAAATCTCCACGTGCTGGTCAATAAAACACACACAGTGTCTGCTCTTAGTTCATCTTGCTTCCCCCCACATGTTTAAGCTATATTCCATAGCTTATGTGAACGCGTATAACAATATACAGAACAGGATGCAAGTGCGAATCAGGTATTTTAGGGAAAACAAAACAACAGAGCAAACACAACACAAACGGAATGAAACTGTAACAAAACATACATGCTAAAACATGACAGTATTTAACAGCAGTAATAAGTGACAAACAAGCAAAATATGTGTAACAAGGCAGAGACAACAAGAACTGACAAGAAATACTAGAACACGTAAATATATGATATAGTGAAAAAGAAAACACCTGGAAATGATAATGTAGGGGGAATGACAACACAGGACGATGATGGGCACAAGACATGAACAGTATCAGAACATGTAGCTGGATGACATGGTCACAAGTTAATCTATTGTACAAATCTTATACCTTTAGTTACTTATGTCCATGCAAGTGTGTATAAATGTGTGGAACAGCTCATGCCAACCATGCTAGTTTAAGTATTTCAGAAACTGCTTTGCTCCTCAGATGTTCACATTAAATTAATTTAGGAAATTTCAGAAAAAGAACCAGTTTACACTCTTGGAATGAATGTTATAATTTAAACATTGATGTTATCTAATATTTCCTTTACAGCTGAGGAAGGACCTCTGTGTACTTCACTACAATTTTGAACATCTTCATCATTCTCTCTCCATATATATATATATATATATATATATATATATATATATATATATATATATATATATATATATATATATATATATATATATATAACTTGTATAACTATAAACCAAATATGGTAAGCACTTAGTTTATCTTAGTGTCCTTTAAATGGTTAAAACAGCATTTTCTGGAAAGGCACATCCTTCATGAAAAGCTTGTGACTATCGTATAGAAGATTTTATGATGATCACTTTATTTAAAGCAAAGAGGCAAAAATATACTTGCTTGACTGTGTTGTTTTTTGGCTTCCTGACCCTTTTCCACAACTGGTAGTCTCTACTGGGTTTAAATCTGGACGTGCTGGTCAATGAAACACACACAGTGTCTGCTCTTAGTTCATCTTGCTTTCCCTCACATGTTTAAGCAAGTGTACTACTAAAGAATTAGCAGGTTCTATTCAAAAACATGGGTATCGTATAGCACTCTGCAATCCACAGACTGTAAAAATAATTGTATTTATTCATAAGACATTTAATTCTCTACTTCATAAAATAACAGTAGCATTATATTTTAAGACATTTAAAATAAATATCTTATTTACCTGTCACATTGACGAACATAGCAGAGTAAAAGTTAATCACTTTTCCATCTGTCCCTCCACAGAAATAAGTTCCTTTATAATCTTCAGTAAGATTTAGAATAGTCAGAGTGTTTGTGTTATTCCAAATAATTTTGAATCTGGAGTTGTTGAATGGAGATAGAATTGTGGCCACTTTATATTTTTGCACATATCCTACTTGCTGAGGCTCCCGGTTCAGCCTTTGCTTGTACCACATGCAAGGTATGTTATCAGATTTTGCTGTAAATGTGCAGTTAAGAGTGATATTTTCTCCAGGTTGCTTCAGGACTTCTTGAGTAGCAAGGTTTGTAGTTTGAACAGGATCTATAAAATGAAACAGAGTCAGACCAATAAGGAAAAAAAAATAGAAAAAAAAAATTGAATCCAATAAATATTGACTATTGACTAAATATTGACTAAATATTGACAAAAACAAAGTACAGTAATACGTAATTATGAACACTAGTAAAGATTTGAAACTGTACATGTCTTGTAGCTCAAAAATATAAGTATCCAGACTGGTATCATCATTGCACCGTAACGCTCAGCCCTCAGTGGAGACGCTTTGAAACAAAGCAACTGACAAACTAACTAAACTTCATGAACTTTCAGGTCTCATGACTGAAAATCTCATTGGCTGGCAAAAGTCACATGGTCCTGTTGTCTCACAACCTTATTTGGCCACTATCAGCACCTGATCTCTTGTAAAACATGTTTATGCTCAACATCCATTTACATTATTTTATGTACTTATGTGACTTTGAATTTCAAACATGTTTCAGACAGGCAACTTTAGTGTTAAGGGTCTTGCTCAAGGACTCTTGCTGATGCAGCGTAGAACACTTGACCCAATGTTGTTACCTACTACACTAGACCACAAAAGAAAGAGTAAAATATGATATAAAAATCTTGCTTACAGTCTTGTTTGCAAAATTGCTCAAAAAGGTTTATTTTTATTATTATTCAGTTATCTTTTGTCTACATCTTAGATTGTTAGTGTTAGAGTGGCTTTTTTTTATAGACAATAGTAGAGTCACTCAAAAAATGCACGCCTGCTACTGTGCTACTGCCCAATCTATCCATGCCTGATGAAGCGTGATTGGCTAATGCTGGAACACAGTGACATTCACTATTTTATGGAACACTATTGAAAAGTGTATGACAACAGTCAAAGTAGTTATCAGGTTTTTCTTGTCTATGTTGCCTCATATTTAATTTTAGAGTAAAACAACAAGACAAAGCACAAGAATAATCTTCTGACAACAAGAATAATCTTCTATAGAAATCTATATTAGGATTATGAACTGTAGAAGTCTATGTTAGGATTTTGAACTGCAGACGTCTTTGTTAGATCTATTTTATTGGTCCCATCTGTAACTCCACAACATCTTTGCTTGAAGAATTGTATTTTAGAATCTGTATACTAGCAGCAGCTGTGAATGAATTATCAGAAGTATCTGAAAGGACTAATCAGTGGTTGTAGATGAGGAGAGAGCAGGTTAGTTGGGGAAATGCATAAAGGTGGAATGACTGAGGTGTTCAGTGTTTCAGGTACATGGAGGACTGCACAGATGAGTGAAATGTTGTGTCATGTCATTGTTAACATTGTAGCTACAAATGAGCATGCAATAACAGTGCCAGTGAGAGACGCCACCCATCCTGATCCTTTTCCTGTTCCCTGCATAGTGGATGCCGCCCGTCCTCTTTCCGGCTCTGTTCCTGTAGCCATGCCTACGGACCTGCCGCCACCACTGATGGCTGCTGCCCTGCCTCCAGACCCGCCGCCACTGATGGCCACGGCCGCGATTCCGGACCCACCGTTGCTGATGGCCACTGCCACACATCTGGACCCTCCTGTTCCTGTAGTGGAAGAAACCACTCAACAAGTCCCTTTGCCTCATGCCAGGCCTGTCCCAGTGGTTGGAAGCCCTCCTGCTGCCACTGCCCCTGGGTTCCTACCCATCCCGCCCCGGCCTGTGTCTCCTGTTCCATGTATGCTTCCTGTTTCACAGACTTCATGTTCCCTGCCTATCCTGCCCCGACCTGTGTCTTCTGCTGCCTCTGCCCCTGGATTCCCACCTGTCCCGCCCAAGCCTGTCTCCTGTTCCCTGTGGGCCTACTATATCTCCATTGCTGCCTGCT